>NC_056728.1:631527855-631847855 GCF_019279795.1 Protopterus annectens | reverse complement strand
AATTTTTGAAGTCTGTCGCTCATAAAATGCAAACAAAACATTACAAACAACAGGGAAGCCACTTGTATTTTAAACCATTCCTCAACTAATGTATCATCAGGATCATGCACCATAGGCTGCATGCAAATCCGCAAGCCTTATGGACAATATCCTCTCGCTTCATAAGCTTTTAAAAGTCTCATATGCCATATATTGTCTCACAGTTTTTTAATAGAGGCATTCAGTTTTTCAAAAACTTGTGTACAGGTTGAAAGAGATGTAAAAGAAGTACCTGACATCACCTGAAACAGCAGCCAAGTTATCAAACACTTGAATGTTATCCTTCACTGACAATTAACACCAAGATGTTAAATCCATGTTATTGCTGACTTCCAAACAGGATGAACTGAGCCAAATTAAAAATGCCAAATAAACAGAGGTGCTGATCAATGGCAAAAGTGTAAGGTCCAACAAGGCCAACAGCGTAGACAAAACAAAACACGACAGAACAAGCTACGCAAGTAAGGCAAAAGTGTAAGTCCAAGTATATTTAATACAATATATTTATAACTATTAAAATTATTATCACAGTGAGTGCTGGCTGTTGATTTTGGTTTTGAAGTTTTAGTAACTCAAAGAAATCAAGGCAACCACACCTGAAGATTATCCAGATTCTTTGACTGGCATTAACTAGAAAAATATTTTCCAGCTGCACATATATGATCTTCTAGTAGCAGGTTTTCTCACCACCTTCAGTGCCTGATGCACATCCTTGGGGGGGTGAGACGAAAAATAAAGGTGCCAAAAAGTTATCAAAATTCTATCATCCGGGCAGTTAGTCGAAAAGTTTCCAGACTAAAGTTTAAAACTCCTCTTGTCCTGAGTAAACGGAGTTTGTGGGGAAGCTTGTGTTAATTCCCCTTAGCCACACTGAAAAGAAGGGAGAAAGTACAGTTGTGTACACTTACCATAAATATAGATGTTCGAGTGTATTCACTGTTGCAGTCATCACACTTGGGTTATCTGCCTGCAGGTAGAGCTCAGTCGGCCCGAATACCAGAGACTTAGTATTTCTTCGTCAGATGTTGTCACTCCAGGACTGACGTCAGGGGTATAAAAACAGGCAGCTGACACCATTATATCAGTTTTTCTTGCCCCAAATATCAGGAGCCCCCCCAAATAGGGAGCTAAGTTATGGTGGTGGAAAACACCCACCAGTAAAAAGTAAATACCAATACCCTGAAAGGGGTGAGTAAAAGCCATAGAGAGGAGAGGGAGAGAAACCAGGGGGCTGGAGGAAGGGAAACCAGGACTGCAACAGTGAATACACTCGAACATCTACATTTATGGTAAGTGCACACAACTGTACTATGTTCTACATGTTTCACTGTTGCAGTCATCACACTTGGGTAGAGTCCCAAAGCTGAAGAACGGTGGAGGCAGTCATGAAGACTTAGGGCTGGCTAAAATGCCTTGCAGGACGGCTGTTGCAAAACCTGCCCTGGATTTGGAAAAGACAGGCAGGTGGTAATGCTTGGTGAAGGTGTGTACAGAACTCCAGGTAGCAGCTTCCAGGGTGTCCGTGGTAGGGACTCCTCTGAGAAATGCTGTAGAGGTAGATGTTGCCCTAGTGGAATGTGTTCTGACCCCCAGAGGGATTGGTTTCCCATGGTGCTTGTAGCAGAAATTAATGCAATGTGTTATCCATTTGGAAATTGTTTTGAAATGGCCTTGCCATCTGGTCCTGTTGCAATGCTGACTAGCAACTGGTCAGATTTTCTGAAAGGCTTAGTCGTATCAAGGTAGAATCTGAGCTGTCTGTGCACGTCCAAGGAGTGCAGGATCCTTTCCCCTTTATTTTGAGGATTAGGGAAGAAGGTTGGCAAATGGATGAATTGTTTGAGAGCCACACTGGACACCACTTTAGGCATAAAGGAAGGGTTAGTCCTGAGAGAAACCCTGTCAGCATGGAAAATAATGAAGGGTTCCACAGCCATAAGTGCTTGTAGCTCCGACACTCTTCTAGCTGAAGTGATGGACAGAAGCAAAGCTGTTTTCCAAGAGGGAAATTTTAACTCTGCTGATGCTGCAGGTTCAGGGGGAAGTGTGAGTTTTTCCAGTACAAAGTTAAGGTCTGAAGCAGGGGTGGGTGCTCTCCTTGGCGGCCTTAAGTTGTTTGTCCCTCTCAGGAACTGTTTGATAAGAGGGTGTGAGAAAAGATGTGGCTCAGTGTTGTAATGAGCCGAAATGGCTGAGGCATGTATCTTAATGGAGGAGGAGGACAGGCCTTTGTGGAGTAGATCTGATAAGTAATCCAGGATTAGAGGAAGGGAGGGCAGAGTTGTGTTCTCTCCTTTAGATTGAATCCAGGAGCAGTACCTTTTCCACTTATCAGTATAGGATTTTCTTGTACTGGGTTCTTCTGGCTTCAAGAATGCCATCCAGCACCTGCTTGCTTAGGGTTGCTGGGGGAGAATTCAAGGAATAAGCCAGCCTGCAAGATTTAGGGTTTGCAATTGCGGATGCAAATACTGTCCCTCCTGCTGAAAGAGCAGGCTTGGGTTCTGGTGTAGGTGCCAGAGTGGCACCAGTGACAGGCTGCGTAGGAGTGGGTACCAGTGCTGGCGTGGCCAGTCCGGGGCAATCAGAATTGTCCTTGGTCTGTCCTGTCTTATTTTGAGTAATACTCTTGGAATAAGGGGCAGAGGTGGAAAGGCACAGACTGAGAGATTTACACACTGAAAGGATAGAGCATCCACTTTCCAGGCCCTGCTGTGTGTATTCCTGGTGCAGAATTTGTGGTGCTGGTGGTTGCAGGAGGAAACAAAGAGATCCACCTCTGGGGTCCCCCATTTCTGAATCAAAAGATTGAAGGTTCTGGGCTCTAACTGCCACTCATGTGGGTTTAGGAGATTTCTGCTTAAATAGTCTGCCAGTGAGTTTTGTTTGCCTGGCAGGAATTGCACTTGCAGACAGACTTGCACGTCCAAGGCCAGTGTTCCGCAGGGCCATGGCTAACCTGCAGAGTGGGTAAAAGTGGTTTCCCCCATTTGTTGATGTACCACATAACTGTGGTGGTGTCCATTTTTATTAGCAGGCATCCTGGAGAGAGTAGGGATCTGAAAGCTGTCAGGGCATGCTGCACAGCTAGCATCTCATCTTGGTTGATGTGCAGAGGAATTTGACTTGGGCTCCAGTGGCCCTGAATGCATTTGCCATCCATGTGTGCACCCCAGGCGTAGTCTGATGCATCTGTGGTTAGGGTCTGGGCGGCATGGGGTTGAGTAAAGGGCAGTCCCTTGTTGTGGTTGCATGCTGCTGCCACCAAAGAAACTCTGTCCTTAGACAAGGTATGATGGGAATGATGGTTTCTAGGTCCTGAGAATGTTGGCACCAAAGACTTTTTAAGTACCACTGAAGTTTCCTCATATGCAGTCTGGCATATGGAATTGGTAGGCTGCATGAGGCCATGAACCCTAGGGCCTGCAGGATTTTCCTTGCGGATAGCTGGGTTATGGTGGCCATTTGAGTGAAACAGTCTGTCAGATAGGCTTGTTTTTCTGAAGTGAGGAATGCCATCTAGGATGCTGTGTCCAAGCTTGCTCCCAGGAATACAATCTTTTGACTGGGGACTAGTTTTGATTTCTTTTCGTTGATGGTGTATACCAGGGATGTGAGAAGGCTTTTTACAAATATCAGGTGCTGAAACAGCAATTCCTGACTGTCCGCCTGTATCAGGCAGTCGTCCAAGTATGGGTAAATTTCTCTGCCTGCAGTAAGCAATGGCTGGAGCCAGGCATTATGTGAATACTCTGGGAGCAGTGGATAAGCCAAAGGGAAGTGCAGAGAAAGTACAGTTGTGTACACTTACCATAAATGTAGATGTTCGAGTGTATTCACTGTTGCAGTCATTACATTTGGGTGATCTGCCTGCATGTAGTCCTCAGCCAGCCTGAATACCAGAGTCTTGGATCCCTGCGTCGGATGCTGTCTCTTCTTCATGACGTCAGGTTGTCAGGTGTATAAAACCTACAGCCGATGCCATTACATCAGTTTTGTTTTGCCCAAGATGTCAGTTGCCCCCATAATGGGAAGCAATTATATGTTGTTACACGTCCAACCAAAAGCAAATACACCAGAAAGCTTAAATACACCAAACAAGAAGGAAAGGTAGAGCCAAGAGAAGTCAGGGGGCTGGAGAGAGGGTAACCAGGACTGCAACAGTGAATACACTCGAACATCTATATTTATGGTAAATGTACACAAATGTACTATGTTCGTCATGTTTCATTGTTGCAGTCATTACGTTTGGGTAGATTCCCAAAGCTAAGGAAGGGAGGAGGAAGTTAGGGAGCATTAGGACCAGCTATTAAGCCCTGCAAGACTGCAGTGGAAAACCATCTCTGGATTTAAAAAAATAGGCATGTGGCAATACTTGGTGAAGGTATGTACAGAGCTCCAGGTAGCAGCTTCTAGGATGTCCCTGGTAGGGGCACCTCTGAGAAAGGCTGTAGAGGTAAATGAAGCCCTGGTGGAATGTGATCTTATCCCCTGTGGGGTAGGTTTTCCATGGTGCTTATAGCAGAAATTAATGCAATGGGCTATCCACTTAGAAATGGTTTGTTTTGAAATGGCCTTCCCCTCTGCCCTTGCAGCAAAGCCAACTAGCAGCTGTTCAGATTTTCTGAGAGGCTTAGTCCTGTCCAAATAAAACCTAAGTTGTCTGTGCACGTCCAAAGAGTGCAGTATTCGTTCTCCTTTGTTTTGTGGATTCGGGAAAAAGGTAGGCAAATGAATGGACTGATTATGGGCCACACTAGACACCACCTTGGGCATAAAGAAAGGATTGGTCCTGAGGGAAACCCTGTCTGCATGGAAGATAATGAAGGGCTCCACTGCCATGAGGGCCTGTAATTCAGACACTCTTCTTGCGGAAGTGATGGCTAGAAGAAAGGCTGTTTTCCAAGAGAGGAATTTCAACTCTGCAGTTGCAGCTGGCTCAAAAGGAGGGAGAGTGAGCTTTTCCAATACAAAGTTAAGGTCCCAGGCTTGAGTAGGGGCTCTCCTGGGGGGGGGGGGGGGGTCGTAAATTTTTGCCCCTCTGAGGAATTGCTTTAGCAGGGGTGAGAAAAGAGGGGTGGTTCAGTATTATAATGTGCTGAAATGGCAGAGGCATGAATTTTAATAGACGAGAAGGATAGGCCCTTGTGGAGCATTTCTGTTAAGTACTGAAGAATATGATGTAAGCTGGACACCGTTGTGCCCATCCCCTGAGCCTGACTCCAGGAGCAGTATCTTTTCCACTTTTCAGCATAGGATTTTCTAGTACTAGGCCTCCTTGCCTCCAGAATGACATCTTGCACCTGCTTACTGAGGGATGCAATTGAAGAGCTCAAGGAATTAACCAGGCTGCAAGGTTCAGTGTTTGAAGCTGAGGGTGCAGAATCTGGCCCACCTGCTGGGACAGCAGGGAAGGGGTCTGAGGCATGCGCAAGAGTGGGTACCAGTGCTGGCGTGGCCAGTCTGGTGCAATCAGTATTGTCCTTGGTTTGTCCTGTTTGATCTTTAGCAGAACTTTCAAGAGGAGAGGCATAGGGGAAAAGACAAACTGAGAGGCTTTCCCAAGTAAAGGACAGGGCATCAACTTTCCAAGCTTGACTGTGGGAAGTCCTTGTGCAGAATTTGTCCAATTGTTAGTTCTGAGGGGAGGCAAACAGGTCTATCTCTGGGGTCCCCCATTTGTTCCTCAAGAGGTTGAACACTTTTGGTTCCAGTTTCCATTCGTGTGGGTCCATAAGGTTTCTGCTTAGGTAGTCTGCCAGTGAATTTAGCTTGCCTGGCAAGAATTGAGCTTGTAGGTGCACTTGGTAGCTCAAGGCTGTGTTCCACAGAGCAATGGCTAGTCTGCAGAGAGGGTACGAGTGGGTTCCCCCCTGCTTCTTTATGAACCACATAACTGTGGTTTTCTGTCTTTACCAATAATTGTCCTGGAAGAATGTGGTCCTTGAAGGCTGTCAGGGAATTCTGTACAGTTAACATTTCTTTTTGGTTGATATGCAGGTGCATCTGTCTTGGGTTCCAGTTGCCCTGAATGCACTACCCTGCCAAGTGAGCCCCCCATGCATAGTCTGATGCGTCTGTTGTTAGGGTTTGAGCGGCAGGGGTTAGAGTAAAAGGAAGCCCTTTGTTGTGGTAGCAGGCCTCTGCCCACCAATGGAACTCTGTCTTTATACAAGGAATGATAGGAATCATTGATTCAAGGTCCTAAGAATGTTGACACCATAGGCTTTTTAGATACCATTGCATTTTCCTCATATGCAGTCTTGCACATGGAATTAGTAGAATGCAAGAGGCCATGAACCCCAGGGCTTGCAGGATTTTCCTTGCAGATAGCTGGGTCTTTGCAGTCAGTAGTTTGAAGTACGTTGTTAAATAAACTTGTTTCTCTGGAGTGAGGAAAGCCATCTGGAAAGTTGTATTCCAGCTAGCTCCCAGGAATACAATTTGTTGGCAGGATTTCTTTTCGTTTATGGTGTACCCCAGTGAGTTTAGAAGTTTCTTTACGAATGCCAGATGTTTTAATAGCAATTCCTGGCTTTCTGCCCGAATCAGACAATCGCCCAAGTATGGGTATATCTGAATATTTCTCTGCCTGCAAAATGCAATGGCTGGAGCAAGACACTTTGCGAATACCCTGGGCACAGTAGATAAGCCAAAGGGAAGTGCAGAGAAAGTACAGTTTTGTACCTACCATAAATGTAGATGTTCGAGTGTATACACTGCTGCAATCATTACACTTGGGTTATCCTGCCGTTAGGCGGTTCCCCAGTCGGCCTGTGTTCTTAGGTCTTGGTCCGGCATCGGTTGCTGTCGCCTCCTCCCTGACGTCAGTGCGACAGGAGTATATAAGTTGCAGCCGATGCCATTTTCTTCAGTTTTTCTTGCCCCAGATGTCAGGTGCCCTCAAAATAGGTAGGCAATTCAAACTGCTAGTAAAACATACATAAGAAAAGCAAACAACTTTCAGTTACCAGCAAATACTCCCCATAGGTAGTAAAGGGTAGAAGACATGGGTACGTACCAGCAAGTAAGAGGGGAAGGAGGGAGGGTAACCTGAACTGCAGCAGTGTATACACTCGAACATCTACATTTATGGTAGCTACAAAACTGTACTATGTTCATCGTGTTACACTGCTGCAGTCATTACACTTGGGTGGAATCCCAAAGCTGAGGTAGGGTGGCTGGTTCTATGAGGCATTAGGGGTGGCTATAAGACCTTGCAGCACAGCAGTGGCAAAGCCAGCTCTGGATTTGGAGTATAAAGGCAAATGGTAATGTTTGGTAAAGGTATGCACAGAACCTCATGTTGCTGCTTCCAAAATATCCTTGGTAGGTACTCCTCTGAGGTAGGCTGTTGCCCTGGTGGAGTGAGATCTAATGCTGCTAGGTACAGGTTTCCCATGGTGTGTATAGCAGAAACGTATACAATGTCCTAAACATTTTGAAATAGTCTGTTTTGAAATGGCTTTTCCCTGTGCTCCTGCAGCATATGCTACCAATAATTGCTCAGATGTTCTGAAAGCTTTGGTTTTGTCCAAGTAGAAGCGTAACTGCCTGTGAATGTCCAAAGAATGCAGTCGTCTCTCCCCTTTATTCTGTGGTTTTAGATAAAAAGTTGGCAAGTGAATAGTTTGGTTTAGAGCCACACTTGATACCACTTTTGGCATAAACGTAGGGTTAGTTCTTAAAGACACCCTGTCCTGGTGCAAAATGAGGAAAGGTTCCACTGCCATTAGTGCCTGTAATTCTGCAACTCTTCGTGCTGATGTTATTGCCAGGAGCAGAGCAGTTTTCCAAGAGATATATTTTAATTCTGCTGTGTTAGCTGGCTCAAAAGGAGGTAAAGTTAATTTTTCCAAAACAAAGTTGAGGTCCCAAGTTGGAATAGGTGCTCTACGGGGCGGTCTTATGTGTTTAGCCCCTCTGAGGTACTGTTTTAGCAAAGGATTAGAGAAAATTGGTGGATCCGTGTTGTAATGAGCAGAGATGTGGATCTTGATGGATGAAAAGGAGAGGCCCTTGTCCAGCATCTCAGTTAAATATTGTAGTATCTGAGGAATGTTTGGGATAACAGGGTCAAGGTGGTGACCTGGTTCCAGGCACAGAATCTCTTCCTGGTACTAGGCCTTCTGGCCTCCAGAACGACATCCATAACAGCTTTGGAGACAGGCATTGCTTGCTTGACTAAGAATTTTCCATGCAGCTAGGTTTAAGGTCTTTAGCTGGCTGTGAAGTATCTGATTGTTGTGCTGAGTCAGCAGATGTGGGATTTGAGGCAAAATCCAGGGTGGTTCTTGTGCTAAGTTCTTTAAGATTGGGAACCAGTGCTGGTATGGCCAGTCTGGTGCAATCAGGATCATCTTTGGCTCTTCTTGTCTGGCTTTTATGAGTACCTTTGGAAGGAGAGGTAGAGGTGGGAAAGCGTATACTTGTAGGATTTTCCAGCTGAATGAGTGGGCATCCACTTTCCATGCTTATGGATGGTAACTCCTTGTGCAGAATTTCTGTAGCTTGCAGTTCATTGGGGATGCAAACAGATCTATGTCAGGGCTCCACCATTTCTGTGTTATCATTCTGAATATTTGTGGATTCAATTCCCATTCGTGGGGATCCATGATGTTTCTGCTTAAGTAGTCTGCCAGTGTGTTTTTCTCTCCTGGCAGGAATTGTGCTTGCAGATGAACTTGATAGTCTAGAGCTGTGTTCCACAAGGTCATGGCTTGACTGCAGAGGGGGTAGGAGTGTGTGCCCCCTTGCTTGTTTATGTACCACATAACTGTATTGTTGTCTGTCTTTAGTAATAGTTGTCCTGGATGCAGCAGGTCCTTGAAAGCTATAAGGGCATTTTGTACAGCTAGCATCTCCTTTTGATTGACGTGAAGATGCCTTTGTTCTGCGGGCCACTTGCCCTGAATACATTTGCCAGCCATGTGTGCTCCCCAGGCATAATCCGATGCATCTGTCAGTGTTTGCCTGGCTGTGGGTTGAGTAAAAGGCTGTCCCTTGTTGAGGTGCCAAGCTAGAGCCCACCATCGAAACTCCTGTTGAAGGCAAGGAATTAGTGGTATAACTTTTTCCAAACTTTGACAGTGTTGATACCATACACTCTTTAGGTACCATTGTAGTTTCCTCATATGCAGTCTGGCATATGGAATTAGTAGTATGCAAGATGCCATGAAGCACAAGGCCTGCATAATTTTTCTTGCAGGGAGTTGGGTCTTTGTTGCCATCAATTGATAGTAGTGATTCAGTTGTCCTTGCTTGTCTGGCATGAGATAACCATCTGGGCTGTTGTATTTAAGCTGGCACCCAGGAATATTATCTCTTGTGACAGCACTACTTTTGATTTCTTTTCGTTTACTGTGTACCCCAGGCAACTTAATAACTTTTTTAAGAACGTCAGATGCTTTACATGAATGTCCTTGCTCTCTGCTTGAACCAGGCAGTCGTCCAGGTACGGACAAGTTTGAATTCCTTTCTGTCTGCAAAATGCAATTACTGGTGCCAGGCACTTTGTGAAGACCCTGGGCGCAGTAGATAAGCCAAACAGCAGTGCAGAGAATTGATAGTGTATTGAACCAGCTATGAATCTGAGGTATCTTCTGCAGTTTTGTCTGATAGAGACATGCAGGTATGCCTCCTTGAGGTCCAAGGTCACGAGCCAAGCTTTCTTGCCCAGCATGGGAAGAAGCTGCTGTAGTGTCAACATTTTGAATTTCAGAACATCCAGGTAAGTGTTTAGAGAAGAAAGATCCAGAATGGGCCTCCAGGCTTTGTCCTTGCTGGGAACCAGAAAGAGTCTTGAGTAAAATCCTTGTCCTTGCTCCTGTGGTGGTACCTTTTGAATAGCTCTCATGTCCATGAGTGCTGACATTTGTTTTTGAGCCTCTGCTCACTGACTTGGTGGCAAATCTGGCATTCCTTTTAACCTTGGCAGAGTGTGAAAGCGGAACCTGTAACCTTGAGATACAATGTTGAGAACCCATTTGTCTTTGGTGATCATATGCCAATTGTGATAGAAAAGTGCCAGTTTTCCTCCCAAGGGGGCTGCCAAGAGAGAGCTGTTTGGCAGCTGTAGTGGGAAGTCATTGAGGCTGCTTTTTATACGGTTGGGGCCTGTCTTCCCCTTCTTTCTGGCCTGGTGCACCCTATTGTCGAGGCCTGTAAGGACCTTGTGGTTGACCTCTACCTCTTGGACGTCTGTATCTGCCTCTTTGAGGTCTGTCTGTAACTGGAAAGGACCAATTCTTTGTTGGCCAATTTCTGCTAAATCGAGGAGGCTGAACCTGTAAGAAATCCTTCACTGTTTGCATAGATTTTGCCTTATCCTCCATTTTCTTTAATACCTCTTCTGCCTTAACTCCAAATAACACATCCCGCTGCAAAGGTGCATCCAATAATTTTGCTTTAACATGATTTGGTAACGTATGTTCTTTTAACCAATCATCGTCTTCTAATGACAGAGCCTGTAACTGCTGCTCTACAGGAGGCCTCTAAAGAATCAAAACCACATTGCAAAGTATGTTTTCCCACTTGTTCAGCTGCATGCAATAAATCCTGCATTTCTTTAAAATTAGGAGGATCTGAATCTGGAAGCATTTTTTTGTTTCAATTGAGACATCAAAAATTGCTGATATTTTAGCATGTGAAACTGGCAATTTAAGGCTCTCATAGCTAAAGTTGCAGACGTATATACTTTCTTTCCCCATCTGTCTAATGCTGTGGAATCTCTGTCAGAGGGAACTGGATTTTTTGCTGATGAGGCCTTAATCCCTTTGGGTCCCTGAGAAATAGTTTCAGGGTCAGCAGCAGGGCTTTTATACAGAAATTTGTGAGATAATATCTGTCATGTTTAACTGGGGCTGGAGGTAAGGAATCAGGATTTAAGCTGGATTCAGTATACACATCATCCACAAGATTTAACACTGGCAGAATAGCAAGGGGTCTGTGTTGAGGTAATAAAAGGAAGTCTCTGAGCCTTCCCAATGGAAATGCTCCCTCATGGTATGTAAGGTTTCTCCAAAGGAGTAGTCCTCAGGCAGAGAGGCTGATGGAATTGATTCCTCGGCATCAGAATCCTCATAAGGGGGTAAAGAATATCCTAGGTCTGAGGATGAATCTGAAGAAATGGACAACTGGTCAGATGAGTCATAGTCTGCATCCTGTCTGGGCCTTTTATCAGAAGGGGGATGGGACCCCCTGATCAGGGTGATTAGGTCTTCGGACATTTTGAGCATTTGTTTCTTATGCATGGAGGCTTGTCCTGGAGAATGCTGTATTCGTTTCTTTGTTTTTAAAGGAGGCTTAGAGTTAGCAGAGGGTTTAATGCTTAACCGAGTAGGTCTGAAAACACCTTCTGAAGCTTCGGGTTGCTCAGCTACTTCGGTTCCCTCTGAAGGGTTAGTTTCGGCAGGCTGAAAAAATTGTGCGTCCGAAGGCCCAGCCAGCTCCACATGGGAGTTGGAGGGTGGCCTGCGGTTCTGCAAAAGCGGTCGTCAGGGGCTGCGAAGGCGCCTCGCTGAAAACCGGAGAACCGACGACTGGCCTAGAAGAGGCCTCGTCGTCAGTTTTGGGCCTCAGATGCCTTTCTGTCGTTGTGCTTTTTATGTATTCCGGTCGTCGGAAGCTTCAAGTTTGTCATTATTGACAAGATTCAATTACCAAGAAAATTAAAAATGGGATGGCATACTAAGTTGAACAATATGGAGAGCAAATGGATTACCCAATTGGGGGCATTCTTCAAACCTGGGTTAAATGAATATGAGGTACATGATGATACTTTTGGTTTATAATTTTATAATTTAAAATTGATGGGTTAATACATATACATATCATTAATGGTTTGTAATCAACCAATGCAAATAATATGTATGAGCCTTAAAAATCAAATTAGCGTATGGTTTGATATGGATGATAGTGTGGATGAATTGTTTGTAATAATTGTAGAGTATGGTTTTTATTTTATTTTCCTTCAAGTGTGTTTTTCTATACATGTTTTCATTTCTGTGCAATGGTGCCTTTAAATCACATTTGATGAATGAACCAATGGTTGGACTATACCAATTTTGAATAAGGTATTTAAGGGGTCTCAAAATGGGAAGCTGGTTAACAGATTTATATTTAATGAAGAAATTTTGACATTGATAAAGGCTTTTTATGCCGAAACCGGTCTGTATGCCTTAGTTGTTTAGGTAGTTTTTTTGCTACCTAATTAAAGTTATTTATTACATCTCTTCTGCCTGGAGTGCTGGTCCGTTTGGTTTTGTCGTTCTATTGCTCGGGGCCGTGCACCACAGTCTCACGCGCGTGTCTTTGGTACTTTGGTTGTTTGCTTTTTCACGCTGGGGACGCTTGGCAGGAGGAATCAGCGACCCTTTGGGACTTACAATTTGGAAAAAGACGGTTTATTGTCCATCCATGGGTATCAGTAGGTTGGCGTTTTGGTCCAGGCTTCGGAATCACCATTGTAGTGGTTTGGGAACATTGTGATCGCAGAGGAACTTTTGGTCTCAACGAACCTGTTTGGGCCTACCACAGTTCACGCTTCATCCGAGGTTTGCCTTTTACAAATTGGAACTTGAACAGTTTAACTAAAGCAGGAATAAGAGCCATTCTAAAAATTTCAGGGTGTTTGATTACATCAGAAATCTATGACTATTTGGGGTTAACCGTTTGGAACAATGTTTATTTAACCATCTACTATGACTGGCAGATTGGCGGTTTTTCAGTCACAGGTTCTATAATTTAAATGATTTCGGACATATAGTGACTGTTAAGAACTTCTGGCACAACCAATCCAGCTTTGGGCTATTATAGTTTATGTATCAGTCGTGGTCTTGAGGGGTATTAACGCTCTTCATAAAGTGGAATTTCAAGCATATGTTTCAAGCAGTTATGATGCTGATTTCTGGGATAATGTGTTGAACAATGGGGCAAGTAATAATTCCGGTGGCTGGTGAGATGGCAACATTCCATTCGGATATCCAATTATGAAGTTGGGACATTAATATATGTACGAGAGGTTTGTCTAATGATTTCATCGGGTACTTAGGTCTTAGTAACAATGTGGTTGTTATGAGTTTTGCTTTGTGAGCCATACCAGTTATATTCAGCCGCTCAATTACTTATCAGCAAAATCCTAAAGGGACATTTTGGACAATAATAACTTTGGACTATGGTGCGAATTAATGATATATAAGCCCTTACTGACTGGCAAAATATATATTTTTGAATATCATTTGGGATTAACTGCTTTATATTAGGCTGGTGTAACAGAAAAGCCAAGTCTGATTTAAATACAAGTGTTTTGTACATCAGGTGCTATTGGGACAAAAGTGTATGTTTGACAAAATGCATGTCTAACAACTTATATGGTCATTGTTTTTGGATTTTTGGTAAAACAATATATGTTTAATACAGTTTATCTGCTTTGAATGTTTGAAGGTTGGACCTGTATTCATATTTGGGCCTCATATGTTGGACCTTTATTCATATTCGGGCCTCATATGCTCTTGGGTTAAGGAATTTAAGCAGTTTAATTTAACTTAATTTGTAGTTTGTCCTCAATAATTGGAACTTAAAACAAGTTTGGGGAAATCAATCAGGCTTAAAAATATTTTTTTCCCCTAGGGCTGGTAAACAATATTGATTTGGATAAGGGGATTATTCAAAATAATGTTTAGTAGCATAATATAGTTTAATTTTCAAAAGGTTAGTATACTTGACCTCAATACCGGGGATTCTGGCCTGTGGCATCAACAGGAGCTGGGGGTTATTGATGTTATTGATATTAAGATATTCAGTACACACTTTGGTCAATAATTTATATTGGAATATTTTTCATCCAAAATAGGTGTATACAACGAAAAGTACACATTTTTTAGGTATATTAAGGTTTTTAACCTTAAGGACAAACCCATTGTGGGCATTATAAAAAATAAATATTTTTTGAGCCTTACGGTGGCCTGGATATATGTGATTTTGGTATATAAGCTAATAAGGGCACTTATGGTAAGGGGGTGGAAGTTATTTATTATTAAAATCCCCTTGCGGTGACTTATGTACATCATTAAAGAATAAAGAACCAACAAACAGACATTTATGTTCAGGTCCACTTATTGTAAAGGTTCTCATTCATAACTACAATACACATTTGGATTGAATTTTCCATAAAAGTGTGATGATTTGGTAAGGTTGGGGTTAAATTCAGTTTCCTCAGTTGGTTGATGGATACAGGCTTGACCGGACCAGGTTTTGAAAAGTCCTAATAATTAGAATATTAAAATTGGCTTAAGGACAATAGGTCCATTATTGTTTAAATATAAATTTTTGTTATGATAAGGGTCCATATGGTGTTTCTCTAATAATAATAAAAATTTTTTTAAATAAAAAATTTTTTTCAAACAACCATTTAGGGTAACATTGGAACATCCCAATTGGTTGGAGGTCTAATATTGTAGGACTAAATATGGATCTAAATGATATTTTGAAGGGGTTATCAGCTGATATGGATAATTTAGAGGCATTTGGCCTTGATAATGGTCAGGTTTCCATGTCGGACAATACTAATATTAATACTCAAGATAGATGTGGGTCTGTTTTCACCAGGTTAAACAGACAAATGAAAGTTCTCAGAAGTAATATTTGGCATTTAAAGCTGTTAAAAGCATATAAAGTTAAAGACATCACACCTAGGGGGCTTAGGATTAGGTTACAGCCACTAGTGGCTAATATTGACAGCCAACTAACAGAGGAATGGGCCACAGCCCAACATCAAGCGTCCATGTTGTTTGTGGACTGTCTTTCTAAGTACTACATAAGAAATATTGAAACAATGACTATAGACATACAAAACATTTGTTTAGAAGCGGAAACTTTTTCTAATGAAGATTTTTACCCACATTATTTGCCAGATCTAGCTAGGGATTTAAATATCATGGAAGAGCAATTAAAGAAGAAGAAAATGAATAAGTTCCAAAGGGATGTAACCGATTATGGGAAGGGTAGGCCATTTATTACCCAAAAAAATGTTAGGTTTAATGAAGGAGTTAACAAAATACCAAAGAGTAGAAAGAGGCCTAGATCGATATTAAAGAGAAATGAACCCATAAATAGTGTTACAACGGATGATGATTATTCATCCACAACAGATTTTGAAACTTCCTCTTGCCAAGTGTCCCCAGTGGCGAAAAAGAAACAGGTCACCCCTTTAGGCCCCATAAACACAGGGCAGGAAGAAAACACAAGACCAAATACAGGCCCGACCAATCTTCAGGTGCTTTTGAAACAAATGATAGCACAGTAAACAATGTTTTGAACATCTCCTCATATGCACTTACGGAGGCACAAATTAAAGTGTTAAATAAAGGGCTCAATTTCATACCCACATCTTTAGTACCTGAGCATTTATTAACAGAGGATGTCAATAATTTTTGTAGAACACTTAATTTAAAAGCCTTTTTTTCAGACTCAACAGACTCTCAAAGATCTATTGGTTTCCGTTTTGGTAAATCTAATTTTGCACCTCCTGTGGACAAACATGTGGCAATTTTCAAGAAGTGTGTTATGAAAGATTTACACTTTTCTAATCAGGTTGTAACAACTAATAATAACCTTAACCAACATGAAAGAATTGCCCTTTCACAATTGAAAGCCAACAAGGACATTGTCATCAGTATGGCGGACAAGGGGGGTGGCATTGTGGTGATGGATTATTCGAAATATAGGGAAGAAGCAGGTAAACAACTGTCTAAATCAGAGCTTTATATACATATGGCCATTGACCCGACCACTAAATTCAAAACAGAAATTGATGTTTTTTTGGATCAGGCGGTGGAGGGGGGCATAATTTCATTACAAACGGCCAGACAGTTGAAGGTTAAGGAGCCCATGCCACAATATTTATATTTGATCCCCAAAATACACAAAGATTTGAAAAATCCTCCAGGTCGCCCAATTGTTTCAGGTAGGGGGTCTTTAACGGAACCAATATCAGCCTTTCTTACTGAACATCTTAAGCCCCTACTGAGTCAAGTGAGATCAAGGTTTAAGGATACCACTGAATTTTTAAATATTGTTAACGAATCACAATTGGAGGAAGGTTGGCTATTATGTACCATGGATGTTTCAGCCCTATATACCAGCATACCCCACAAAGCGGGGGTTAAGGCAGTCTCTTAATGGTTGGACAAGGCCAATTTATACACCCCGGAGTTCAATGGTTTTTTAACTAGATTAACTGAAATGGTCCTACAAAAAAACATCTTTTATTTTGAGGGGGACCCATATTGGCAAATCAAAGGGACAGCTATGGGGGCATCTTTTGCCCCCATATATGCAGATTTGTTTATGGGCTTTTTCGAATTACAATTTATATATGATGTAGGTAATAACATCTATATGGAGAAACTGGATATTTGGCGCAGATTTCTTGACGACTGCTGGTTGGTGTGGCGGGGTGAGAAGGAAGAGTTATTTGAGTTTGTGGAATACCTTAATAATAATCCCTATGATATACAGTTTACAGTTAATATTGGGTATCAGGAAATGGTGTTCTTGGATGTAGTGGTGCAAAGACTACCTGATCATACTTTGGGCACAACCATCCATAGGAAATGTCCTCAATATAACACTTTATTGCATGCCCAAAGCTCTCATCCCCGCCACATCATTAGAAATATTCCAAAATCACAATTCTGGCGCCTTAAAAGGATTTGTTCAACAGAAAGTGAATATTTTAAACACACGGAGGACTTGAAATCTAGATTCAGGGTCAGGGGATATAATATGCAACATCTTAACAGGACTGTTGAACTGGCAGGACAGAAAACCAGAACTGAATTATTGGAGTATAACCATCAAATTTTAAATGACAGTAACAAGGATCAACAACCAATTAGACTGGTAACCACCTATGGGAGCAACACATCTCACTTTAGGGACATTATAAACACACACTGGCATATTTTAAAATCTAACCCTATTTTGGATAGGGTTCTCCCAGATAAATGTGCCTTTTCGTATAGGAGGGGGAGGTCTATACAATCACAGCTGACACATTATAAGAGATTCAACCCACCCTCAGTTATACAGACTACACTTTCTGGTGAGCCACTAGTGGGATGTTATCCATGTGGACATTGTGGGGCCTGTCAGCATATTAACAAAACTAAAGAATTCAGTAGTAAAAACACCCCTAAGGTTTTTGATATTAACATCTTTGGAAATTGTGGGTCAGATTGGGTAATTTATTTGGCCTTTTGTCATTGTTTGGCATTTTATGTGGGACAGACTTCTCGACCCTTAAGGATTAGGATTAGTGAACATTTAAGTGCCATTAGGAACAGACGGGTTCACAAGTGCCCTATACAAACACACTAAACAGCATAAGGAAGCAAGCTTCAAGTTTGTCATTATTGACAAGATTCAATTACCAAGAAAATTAAAAATGGGATGGCATACTAAGTTGAACAATATGGAGAGCAAATGGATTACCCAATTGGGGGCATTCTTCAAACCTGGGTTAAATGAATATGAGGTACATGATGATACTTTTGGTTTATAATTTTATAATTTAAAATTGATGGGTTAATACATATACATATCATTAATGGTTTGTAATCAACCAATGCAAATAATATGTATGAGCCTTAAAAATCAAATTAGCATATGGTTTGATATGGATGATAGTGTGGATGAATTGTTTGTAATAATTGTAGAGTATGGTTTTTATTTAATTTTCCTTCAAGTGTGTTTTTCTATACATGTTTTCATTTCTGTGCAATGGTGCCTTTAAATCACATTTGATGAATGAACCAATGGTTGGACTATACCAATTTTGAATAAGGTATTTAAGGGGTCTCAAAATGGGAAGCTGGTTAACAGATTTATATTTAATGAAGAAATTTTGACATTGATAAAGGCTTTTTATGCCGAAACCGGTCTGTATGCCTTAGTTGTTTAGGTAGTTTCTTTGCTACCTAATTAAAGTTATTTATTACATCTCTTCTGCCTGGAGTGCTGGTCCGTTTGGTTTTGTTGTAATTGAATTTTCTGCCAAAATAATGTCGGGCAAAATCAAACCGACATTTAATAGTGCGCTTGTTAAACCTAGCACAAAACTGACAACCAGTGACGTTGTGGTCTGGACCTAGGCATGGGATACAAAGGAATGGAAATCCTTATGAGGTATTTGCTTCCCACAAGAAATACAGTTATTAACTTTTACTGACATCGGTCTGAGGCAAGGAAAAGTTTCCCCGACGGGGTACTTAGCTTTGTAGAAGACTTCGGTTCTGGATTCGGAATGAAAATCTCAGGAGTCGTCCGACCGGCACTTGCGAATTGCTTTTGCTTCGGGCACCGCGCGGCAAGAAAGACTGAAGAAAATGGTATCAGCTGCATCTTATATACCCCTGTCGCACTGACGTCAGGGAAGAGGCGACAGCAACTGTCACCGGACCAAGACTTTGGAACTCAGGCCGACTGGGGAACTGCCTGACGGCAGGATAACCCAAGTGTAATGACTGCAGCAGTGTAACACGATGAACATCTGAAAGTGCATGGAGCCTTCCCTGAAGCGTAGGTATTTCCTGCAAGATTCCCTTATTGGAATGTGCAGGTAAGCTTCCTTTAAGTCTAAAGTTGCCAACCAGGCATTTTTGCCTATCATAGGAAGCAGCTGTTAAAGTGTTAGCATCTTGAATTTTGGGATTATCAAAAAAGTTTTTAGAATAGAGGTCCTGGATAGGACGCCAGGAGATGTCTTTTCCGGGTACCAGGAAAAGTCTTGAATAAAAACCTTGTCCCCTTTGATCTGCTGGGACAGGTTAAATAGCCCTGATACTTAGAAGAGAGAGAACCTGCTGTTTAGCCTCTGCCCACTGATTTGGGCGTAATTCTGGCCAACCATTTGGGGTTGGTAGTGTGTGGAAGTGGAATCTGTATCCTTGGGAAACTGTATTCAAAACCCATTTGTCCTGGGTAATGCGTTCCCAGTTTTTTGCATGCAGGGCAAGCTTTCCTCCTAAGGGAGCAGGTAGTTGAGCAGGGCTAGGAAGGTTTAAGGTTAAGTCATTGTGCCATTTTTCTGTAGGGGGGTGTCTTACTACTCCTTGCTTTGGAAGTGGGAGCCCCGCACTTCTTAGGCCTCTGCGTAGCCTGAGACTGTAACCTAGGTGGTCTGCTGTTCCTGGGTTTGGACTGAAAAGGCCTGGAAGCGGCTAGAAACAACCAATTCTTTGAAGGCCAATGCCTACTAAATCTGGGAGGCTGTACTTGCAGGAAATCTTTAACAGTTTGCATAGATTTAGCTTTTTCCTCCATCTTTTTGAGGACGACTTCTGTTTGCTGCCAAACAGGCGGTCTTGGTTTAAGGGAGCATCCAGTAATTTAGCTTTAACATGACCTGGCAAGTTTTGCTCCTTAAACCAAGCATGCCTTCTAAGTACAGACCCAATGACAGCAGCCTTACAAGATGCTTCTAAAGAGTCAAAACCACATTGCAAAGTATGTTTACCAACTTGTTCCACAGAATGCATTAAATCCTGTAATTCTTTGTGTTCAGCACAGTGAGGAATCAATATAATTTTCTGTTTAAGCAGTGGCATAACATGCTGCTGATACTTTAATATATGAAACTGGCAACTTAAAGCCCTAATGGTCAAAGTAGCAGAAGTGTATACCTTCTTACCCCATATGTCCAAGGCTCTAGAATCTCTGTCAGAAGGGG
Source organism: Protopterus annectens (assembly GCF_019279795.1). Lineage (NCBI taxonomy): Eukaryota > Metazoa > Chordata > Ceratodontiformes > Protopteridae > Protopterus > Protopterus annectens. The sequence continues at coordinate 631,828,087 of NC_056728.1, read as the reverse complement.
TAGGGTTTTTGGCAGCAGTAGCCTTAATGTCCTTTGGTCCTTGGGAAATGGTCTTTGGATCCGGAGTAGGATTCTTGAAGAAGAACTTGTGAGAGTCAGGTACTCTGTAATACCTGTCAGGTTTTCTAGGAGCTGGAGATAGGGTGTCTGGGGAAATGCTAGATTCCAAGAAAGCATCATCTACAATGTCCAGAACAGGAGGGATAGCTAAAGGTCTATGTTGAGGAAGGAGTAAGAATTCCCTAAGCCTTTTTTTTTTTTGGAGTCAGAGTAATACTGGCTTTCCCAGCGGAAATGCTCCCTAAGAGTGTGCAAGGTTTCACCAAAAGTGAAGGGAAGCAGAGGGAATGGAATCCTCTGCATCAGAATCCTCATAGGTAGATAGGGGCAAATCCTGGTAATCAGAAGAAACATAAATATCAGATTCCTGACCAGAAGAATCAGAAAGAAAATCAATTCTAGGTCTCTTAGAAGGGGAAGGCTGGCTTCCCCTAGTTAAGGTAATAAGGTATTTAGCCATTCTAAGCAATTTTTTTTTTTAGGCATATGGGCCTGAGCATGCGGGTTGGACGTCAGTTTTCTAGGTGTGGGTCGAGTTTTAGGCCTGGATGAAGAAGATGGTGTCGGTTTAAAATGCAAGTCTGTAGGCCTGAATACATCCTCAGAAGCCAGTGTCTGCACAGCGACTCGGGACCCATCCAAGGTAGAGACATCTGCAGGTTCCATAGTCAAAGAAGCATCTCGCAGTATACCGGACTCCGAATGGGTCTCAGTAGAGGCCTGCACATCTGAAGTAGTGGGTATCAGAGGCTGCAAACGTGCCTCACTGAGTACCGGCGGACTGGCGACTAGCTTAACGGAAGCGTCGGCAGTTTTGGACCTATGCGGTCTCTGTCTTTATTCTTATGTTTTTTCGGAATATCGGTAGTCGGATGGCTTTCCGAAGCCATTTCTGGATAAACAGAGTACCAAAATAATTTGCTGCAAATATAGACCAACAACAAATAGTTCGAGGGTTGAACAAGGCATAAAACCGACAGCGAGGGATGTCGTGGTCTGGGCCTAAGCAAGGAATGCAGTACAAATGAAAATCTTTATGAGGTATTTGCTTTCCACAGGTGATACAATTGTTAACTTTTACTGACAATGGTTCAGAACAAGAAAAAGGATCCCCAACAGGGTACTTAACATTTTTGAAGACTTCGGTTCTGAAACTCGAAAACAAAAATTTCAGGAGTCGGCCGACTGGCACTTGCGAACTGCTTCTGCTTCTGGCACCGTGCAGCAAGAAAGACTGACGTAATGGCATCAGCTGCATGTTTTATACCCCTGACAACCTGATGTCATGGAAGAGGAGACAGCATCCGATGCAGGAATCCAAGACTCTGGTATTCAGGCCGGCTGAGGGCTACATGCAGGCAGATAACCTAAATGTGATGACTGCAACAATGAAACACGAAGAACATCCAAGTTTGATGTGCACTTTTCTGATGGTTTGGGCAATATGTATGCCAAATTTGAGGTTGTCATCTATGGTGACACAAGTTTTGTGTGGTTAGTGGAGGTAATTATGGTACGATTTGCAGAGGTGATTGACAGTGGGGGCTGGGAAGTTTTGGGTTTTCTGGTACTAAAAAAGTTATGATTTTGGTTTTGTTGGGATTTAAAATGAGTTGGTGTTGGGAGAGGTAGCTTTCAATATCCTGAAAAGAAGATTGCATTTTTAGTTGGAGCTCTTGGGGTGAGGGGGCAGAGCAGATAAGGGTAGCATCATCTGCACTCTGTACTGAAGCATGTTTGGTTGCTGTACTGAGATTGTTTGTGAATATGATGAAGAGAAGTGGACCGAGAATTGAACCTTGGAGTACACCCACGGAGATGGGGAGTAGGGGGGGGGGAGTTTTTCCACTTTGTAGCTTGTTGATAGTTGGAAAGATAGCTGTGGAATCAAGTTAGTGAGGGCAAACTAAAGCCATAGGAAGATAATTTAGTAGAAGCTGGTGGGATATGGTGTCAAAGGCTTTAGACATGTCAAGGAATATAGAAGAGACATGCTGACCTTCGTTCATGAGATGGTGGATGGTGTTAATGAAGGTTAGAAGGGCAGCGTTGGTACTGTGCTTTGGTCTGAAACCATGCTGAGAGTTGGAAAGGAGGTTATTTTTAAGGAAGAAGGATATGAGCTAGTTGTAGATGCATTTTTCTAAAATTTTTGCGAGGGGGGGATGAGTATGGTTATGGAATGACAGCTGGTTAGTTCTTTGGAGTGGCCACCTTTGTGGAGAGGTATAATATGAAATATTTTCCATATGAGTGGGACATAATGTTCTTTGATAGAGCACTTGATCAAGATAGAAATGGGATACGCAACTGAAGGGGCTGCAAGTTTTAGAAATTCATTAGGGTGTTTGTCTGCAACTGTGCAGCATGGTTTGAGTTTAGACAAGAGAGTTTTTATGTACTTTGTATGGGTGAGAAGGAGAAGGGGCTATGACTGTCTACGGCTGGGGTGGGGACAATAAGTGGCTGGGTTGATTGGTTGTCTAGAAGGGAGGTGATAGCGTTGATGAAATGGGTATTAAATTGAGAAGAGCTAGGGACTGAGTCATTTGAGGTGACTGGCAGGGGGTAGAGGTACGTCCTCGTTTTAGGATTTGGTTGATGGAAAGCCAGAAGTTTTGTGGGTTTTTTTTTTTTTTTTTTTGCTGACAGGATAGGAAGTACGCTTGTTTGTCTCTTTTTGTTAAGTTTCTTAGTTGTTGATGGTTAAGGAAGTCAGCTCTGTCTTTGGATGGCAGCACTACAGAATCCTGAAAGACCAAAATCCTGAAAACTCAGAGTCCTGAAAACACACAGGATACCAACATTTACTATATTCCAGCAAAAGTACATACAGAAAAACAATACACAAACCACATTATTCTTCTCCAAGCATAAGAAGGGGGGCAAGCCCCCCTGCACCACCTATGTGGGGGGCTGCTCTCCCCACACCCACTGCTACTTAAATATATTGACTCTGAGATTGCACTTAGTGTACTGAAGTGCAACCTCGGAGTTGTTACATTTAAGTAGCAGGGGGTGTGTGTATAATTGAAGGGTAATATGTTTCTGTATGTAGGAGTCTGCATGTCCTCCCTGTGGTCGAGTGGGTTTCCTCCGGGTGCTCCGGTTTCCTCCCACATCCCAAAGACATGCTGTAGGTGGATTGGACACTCTAAATTGGCCCTAGGTGTGAGTGTGTGCATGTGTGTGCCTTCTGTTGAAGGTTGGGCGCCGGGCTGGCAACTCGACACTGTAAAACTCCACTGACAATCATGAGCGGACAGGTGATCCACTGTGGTGACCCCTAACTGGAAAAAGCCGAAAGAAGATGATGTTTCTGTATGTACTTGAGCTGGAATATAGTAAGTGTTGGTATCCTGTGTGTTTTTAGGATTTTGAATTTTCAGGATTTTGAATTTTCAGGATTCTGTAACACTTCCCTTTGGATATATGATAATCTAACCAGGCTTTGTTGCTACGTCTCATTAGTAGTTTGGTGTCTTTGGATAGCCATGGGAAGGGCTTGGTCCTAATACACACTTTTCTGGTTGGGGACAGATTATTAAGAATTGTAAGGAAGGTTTCGTTGAAGTACTGACAGCATCATCTAAGTGTAGGTGCTTAAGAGGGGACCAGTTACACTGTTGCAGTAGAAGACTGAAAGTAGTGGGGGAGAAGTTTTTCTTGGACATGACGTATTTGTAGAGGATGCTGCTTTGGGTGTATACTCATTTCCTGCAAAGAAAGGAAGGATAGTGGTCACTAAGGGAGTCAGGTAGGCACCCAGCTAAGAAGCCTAGGTTAGGTTTGTTAGTTAGGATCCAGTTAATGCTGACTGGTTGTTAAGAGTGTTTGTCAATATGAGTCAGGCAGTTTACTGTTTGCGTGAAGCTGAAGAGATTAATAAAGTTGGATGGGTTATTAGCAGTGCAGGAGTGCCAATCTAAGTTGAAGTCTCCAAGAACAATAGTTTCCTGGGTAAATTTAGTGGCTGCCCAGGAAAGTGGGTGTTCTATAGTGGGGAGGCTGTTGCTGGGAGGGAGGTGGCGGTTATTATTAATAAATCATAATACATTTTTATGCCGTAGGAATTTCCTTCTTGACCCACTGAAAAACCTCTTTAATCTTAGAGTAAGAAAAAGAAATCTCTTCAGCAGGGACATCTGATGAAATACCTTCCTCAGAATCTGAGGACTGACAGAAGAATTTCTTAAAGTACAACCATACTCCCCAAATGTCTGCCCTTCTGTCAAATTCCATATCAGAAATGGAAGGCAAGAAAGACTGAGGAAAATGGCGTCGGCTGATGCCTTTATACCCCAGGAGCTATGACGTCGGGTGAAGTGCGACATCAGCTGAGGCCAGACCCAGACTTTGGAATCCGGCCGACCGAAGGGCTGCCTGAGGCAGGACAACCCATATGTTATGACTGCAGATGCATCCTTGAAGGACATCTGTTTTTCTTTTCTTGCTTGAAGAAACAGAGGGCAAAAAAGCATTAATAATTTCCTTGGCAAAATCCCAGTACGTATGCCCTGTCCACAGAAAGAAACTGAAGATAAAGTTTTTTTTCCCTCACTAAACACACACTCCCTGATTCATATTAGGGGCACTGGTCCCACCTTTCACCTGTTCTTCCCCCAACACCAACAAAAATTGCTCTCCCTCTTGCCCACTAAGGGCATATCCCTACAGCCACAGAGGATGTGGTTATCCCCCTGTTCTTTGATGGCTGAAATACCTGGGGAAAACAAGATGGGTTATTGGAAGAACAAGCAGCGGACACAGCAGTCACCCATCAGTAGATGACACAGAAAAGGAACCAACCTGACACCAAAGACTCATTTGAAACTAAATTATTTTTGAATGCAGGGAAAAGTACTGCCATTGCTCCACAGAAAAGGAGAAGAGGAGAGCCTGGATATGTTGGTAACTTAAGGTAAGTAAACCACTGGAGCTTTACAGTCTTAGTAAAACTTCTGTCACAAGTAAAATTATTCTTCCAGAAAACGTATAGAAGCATTTATATAACTCCCTTAGAAATGCAGTGACAGTCTGCACACATGCAGTTTCATCATTATCACAGAAAAAAATAGTTTTCATCAAAAAAAAAGTTCAAATTAACAGCTGAAACCCAGCTAAGGTGTAAATTAAAAACTATAAACAAATAAAAATGCTCAGCAGTATGAACAACAATGAAAATATTGCTAACTGCTTAACAGTAAATTCAATGTTTCTTCTCATTCATGCTGCTGTGTGTTTTTATTTGTTCATAAAATAAGACAGTGTAAGGTTTTCAATAATGGGGGACATATCTGCCCAGTTCTTGACAATCAATAGCTAATCAACAGTTTTGTGGGATCCATTGAAGAAATGCTCTTTGGTGGCAAAAAAACTCTGAAATATTTTGCAACTCGAACTGTCTTTTCTTTGGAGGTCTGCTTGAACTCCCAACAGCTGGAGTGCATGGAAGGCATCTGTGGCTTTATGAAGATGGCCAGCTGCAGTGGAAGTAGAATCCATACAGCTCAGGCCACTGCAAGAGTGATTTATGTTTAAACACACCTTTTTTTTTGTTTTTTTACTGAAGAGGAAATGGAAGCAGTAGAAGCAGAAATTAACTTTCTAGCAAATCCTCCATGTCCATAAAAACAGAAACAGAAGCCACATTTTTTACTTTTAGTCTTCTTTTCCTCGGACACTCCTGGAAAAGGACAGACCCAAAACATGCACTCCATGGGCTCTGGATCCCTTCCCTGGCTATATGGTATTTCACTAGCCCCTTCCCTTGATATTAATAGTGGTTATCCCTTGCCTGCAGAAGACAACCCCTTCAGCTACAGTGCCTGTGCCTCTGTCCTTAGTGCCTCTAGGTGCTACACAAGTGGGACCAAGGGAAAAAAGATCAGTGATCTGAGGAACCAAGACTAGCCAGAACACAGTCAACCATTAATGGCTGAGGCACAGCTGTAAGTGGCCTGACACCCACAGACTTTCTTGCCCACTTTCTTCTTCTTCTTGTGGACTGATGAAGGAAAAAACATGGAGACTAATACCTGCTCCATAGAATCAGCTCATACTGAAGATGGACAGAGAAGCATGAAAAGGTTGGGAAACAAACAACAACATGACAGTTCAGAGGTAGGAAAACCACAGTTCCAACAAACATAATATCTTACCCCTAAAACACAAAACATGAAAGAATCTTTTGGAAGAAAAGTAAAATAATTTACAGTTCTTTTCACAGAAGCACTCGCAGACAATCTCTCTTCTGTCAGGAGATACGTTTCCTAGCAAAAAACTTTATCATCTTTAAAACAAAAATCCTCAAAAAATTAAATCTGTGGAATGTTTTCCCAAATGGGATTTATCTGATGCCTTAAAGAATAGCTGGCCGACCAAAAGTGCCAGGAAGCCCGCCAAAGGCGCACACTTCTGTGACAAGAAAGTTCTGAGGTCTTTAGCACTCTAAATGTCTTTCATAGGCGCTCCTGACAGCCTGTGGGGAGTTCCATTAAATTTTAAAAAGTAGGACAGAGACAGAGGGTAAGACTTATATAATTTAGGCTACTGCAAAAGGGATGTAATTGTTCAACATTGTGCCACGTGTATTATTCTTTGTAGTCCAAAATTATGGAAACCAACACCTATGAAGTTTAAAACACACACAAAAAAAATGTTTTCTTTAAATTAGAAAAAATACCAGAGTGCTTATACATGCCTCTTTTTAATAACAGCATAGTTATGCTCGGAACTGTATTTACTGAACTATCTAGCCCTATTATCCCTGATAAAATGACTGACTAGAAATGCTACAGGCTGCATAAACAACACTAATAGACGAACAGTTAAATCCAGGGGTTCAAAGGTTTCCCTATGTTTTTACAAAAAGATGGGGAATTGGAAATAAACCTACCCTGTTTACAGCTGTTACATGAGTTGGTAATCTTTCTCTTAGTGTTAAACTTCCTGGATTATCCCACTATGCTTGTAAGACTGCCTTTAGCTCAAAACATTTCTTGTCAGTAAAAACGGACAGTTGCATACTACTTTTACGCATTTTAATCTGGTTGTACAATGTTCCCTTTGTGACTTACTACTACAGCTGGGCAGTATACTGTCCATTCTGTGCAGCTAATCTACAACCTACACTATTTACTATAATACTAACAGTTATGTACTTTTCTCCTTCCCACTCCCTGCACCACTATACCATCTACTCTGTATACTTGTCTAACCACTGTATACACTGTTCTACTACTCACTGCATGCACCATACTATAACTTCATGTAGTGAACTACTGCCTAATTTATTCCCCAATTTTCTTGTCTAACTAAAACTGTCAAACCCTTACCTTTACCTAACTTTATGCCCATCTCCATCTAATTAAAATACTTAAAAACCTCGTACACACATTTTCTCCTATATCTGAAATACTCTTGCCCATCTAGACACATCAGTATGAATTCTGGACAGTAAGGAGGACTGCTGCTTATACTCTTAATGGCAACATTCTGATCAGCAGGGACAAAAGTTCTCTCACTGGAGCAAAACTCGTCTTTACAAAGGCCATTGAACTGATTAATGTTTTACATATGCCAAGCAGTTGAAGTCAGTGACAAAGCAAACAAATGATTCAAGCATTTCTTGTCCAACAGGTCCTTACAAGATTGAACCCTCACTCCCAGACTCTGCCACTCTGAAACAGGGTGCTTCTAAAACAATCTGTCCTATTTCTCTTCCTAGTCTTAATTATATCCCAAATTCCTGATTTCCCCTAAAATACCCATCATTCTCTACACAGATAATATCAGTAATCAAAGAGTTCCTTGAACATGATCTTCCCCAACTTTCCTCATTTCTGCACAAAACTGATCTTGTACTCAACCAAAAAAGAAAGCCAAAAGAATGCTGCTCGGAACCCAACAAAAACTCACCTTGACGACCCCCCAAAACAGTGGCATGTCCTACGTAACAATGAAAACATTATCGAAACCAGTGATGCTTTTGGGTACCTAGCAATGATCCAACATTGAACTTTCAATTTACCTGGAAGAAGCAAAAACAAAAATTGACAAAGTGTTCATCTGGACCAGGAAGATACCCTACTTCATCTCACCAGAAGGAAGAGCAGCTGTAGGTAAAAGAAAACTGTTAGCTTAGTTTAAATATAGGGCTCCAACTTAAAGAAACCATCTCAAGAAAAAAATCATGCATCTCTGCTTTCAACATTCAACTGTATGTGTGGAGTCACTACTCTTGCAAAAGCAGCACTGGCTGGTCTTAGCAAAAGCTACATGGCTCCCTGGCCAGCATGGGCTCCTCTTTTTCAAACTTCACAAAAGGGAAACTTTTCCTTTTTTACCAGCAGCATCTCACTTAGGAAAGTAGAGCTGTATAGATAACGTACCACAATTATAGGTGTTTGAGTAGATCAGTGTTGCAGTACTGCGTCTTGAGACTTCCTGCCATGCAGAAATCCATGGCCAGCCCAAATATTAGGGTATTCCATTACTTTCCAGCTGGCAGACATCCTTAGTGGTCTAACATTAGGAATTAGGTGGCAGAAAGGTACATCAGCCAAAGACATTTTCAGGTCTTTCTTGTCCAAAGTACCGAAGTCCAATGTTCCTCGGGTGGAACATGACTGAGCCCACTGACCCTACTGACAACTGACAGCCTGGGCAAAGGGTACAGGAAGTGAGGGCAAGGGAGATAATGACTACGAAGAATATCCACCTCAACCCCTAGGCAGAAGAGAGGTAGAGGAAGGGAAAGGATACTGCAACACCATTCCACTCCAGCATCCACAAGTACAATATGTTTTATCTGCAAAACTGAACTATATTCATCATAATCAATGTTGCAGTACTATCTTGTGATGATTCCCTTTATTGAGAAGCCTTGGGTAGGCTTCTGGTCTGGGGACAGCAAGCTTTCCAGGATAGCAGAAGCAAACCTGGTTCTTGCTCTGGATATGGCACAAAGATGCTAGAGTGTGTTGAAGGTGTGTACAGAGAACCAATAGTCTGTTTCAAGGATAGCTTGTATAGGGGTCCCATTCAAAAATGCTGTAGTGGTGTTTTTTGTTCTTGTGAAGTGGGCGGTACCTCTGAGAGAGATCTGTTTACCATGATGAGAAAGAAAAGGAAATACAGTTAGCAATCCATTTCGAAGTGGTCTGTTTCCCCAGCCCCATTTATCTTGTGCAAATGTCATCGATAGCTGGTCAGATCTGACAGGAATTTTTTTCTTATGGAAGTAGAATCTTAGCTGCCTGTGTACATCTAGAGTGTGAAGTATTCACTCATCTTGGTTCTCTAGATTACTAAAGAAAAAAGGAAGATAAATAGCTTGGTTTAAGGAGACTTCTGACACCACCATGGGCAAGGAGAGGGTTTAAGTTCTCAATACACCTCTGTCCCTAAGGAAAATGAATGAGGGCTCTTTGCAAATTAGGGCTTGTGACTCTTGAGACAAGCCTGGCTGAAGTGTGTGCCAGCAGCAAGGCTGCTTTCCACCTAAGCAATTTGAAGGGTGTTGAGGCTGTTGGATCAAAGGGCAATAGTGTCAGTTTTTCCAGCACATAACTCGGGTCCCAAGAGAGACTAGGTTCATGCCTTGACGGCCTTAAATGCAAGACACCTTTTAGGAATTGCTTCATATGGAGACAGCATATGTTGCAGGGTACATGGGAAGGCACAGAGAGACAGTTGAAGTGTGATCCTTTAGACTGTAAGACAGTTCTCCTTTGTATAGGGGAGAGAGAGGTATCCTGTTCCAAAGAAGCTTGTCCAGGTACAATACCATTAGCTATACACCCTATAGAAAACATTTTGAATTTAGCTACATATGACTTTCTGATGTGTTGTTTTCTAGCTCCATTCAGTACAGATACCATGCCCTGTGAAGAGAGATTGTTTGAACATTGGATTAAATCAGTAGCCAAACATCCATGTTGTCAGTTTGAGTGTTTTCAGGATGGAACCTATGACGGACTCCTTGTTCATGATTAGGAGGTGCATGAAAAGGGGGAATGCTATGATTCTCCTTTTTCTACGTGTTGAGACAGAAAGTACAGTTTTGTACCTACCATAAATGTAGATGTTCGAGTGTAGACACTGCTGCAGTCATTACACTTGGGTTATCCTGCCGTCAGGCGGTTCCCCAGCTGGCCTGAGTTCCAAAGTCTTGGTCCGGCGTCGGTTGCTGTCGCCTCTCCATGACGTCAGTGCGACAGGGGTATATAAGATGCAGCAGACGCCATTTTCTTCAGTTTTTCTTGCCCCAAGATGTCAGGTGCCCCCAAATAGGTGGGCAATTCAAATTGCTAATAAAACATACATAAGAAATGCAAACAACATACTTTCAGCTACCAGCAAATACTCCCCCATAGGTAGTAAAAGGTAGAGGAACTAGGTACGTACTAGTCAGTAAGAGGGGAGGGTAACCTGGACTGCAGCAGTGTCTACACTCGAACATCTACATTTATGGTAGGTACAAAACTGTAAACCGAAAATGTACAAGCCACCAAATAAGAGCCGAATGAAGGAAGAATCTTTATTTAACAAGCTGTAATCCAACACATTTAACGCTGTCAGTACAAACAATGCATTTTCGTATGAAACACTTCATCAGATAAGAGATATATAACCCACATTCACACGCTGTTTAAATATTGTGACATCATGGCAAAACCTAAGTTCATTGGATGTTATTAATGAGTTACAAATCTAATAAAAAACCAAACATACCCGTTGAACTGATTAAAAAAGCCATAAAAAAACACTGTACATCAAAAACCACAATTCTTAAAACACATAATGATTGTAAAAATGCTTATAAATGTATGTATGACCTCCTGCATAAAAACCTAGGTTAATATAAATCATATCATAATATCTAACAATATAAAGTTGAACACCATACAAAACTTTAAAGTTTAGCTGATCTGAGTTTCAGAACTGGAATAATGGTGTCCAGTTTTCTGAAAGCTTTGGTTTTGTCCAAGTAGAAGCGTAACTGCCTGTGAATGTCCAATGAATGCAGTAGTCTTTCCCCTTTATTCTGTGGTTTTGGATAAAAAGTAGGCAAGTGAATGGTTTGGTTTAGAGACGCACTTGAAACCACCTTAGGCATAAACGTAGGGTTAGTTCTTAAGGACACCCTGTCCTGGTGGAAAATGAGGAAAGGTTCCACTGCCATTAGTGCCTGTAATTCTGAAACTCTTCTTGCAGAAGTTATTGCCAGGAGCAGAGCAGTTTTCCAAGAAATGTATTTTAATTCTGCCATGCTAACTGGTTCAAAAGGAGGTAAAGTTAATTTTTCCAAAACAAAGTTGAGGTCCCAAGTTGGAGAAGGTGCTCTACGGGGTGGTCTTATGTTTTTAGCCCCTCTGAGGTACTTTTTTAGCAAAGGATTAGAGAAAATTGGTGGATCCGTGTTGTAATGTGCAGAGATGGCAGAAGCGTGGATATTGATGGATGAAAAGGAGAGGCCTTTGTCCAGCATCTCAGTCAAATATTGTAGTATCTGAGGAATGTTTGGCACAAGAGGATCAAGGCTGTGAGCCTGGTTCCAGGCACAGAATATCTTCCATTTATCCGAGTAGGCTTTCCTGGTACTAGGCCTTCTGGCCTCCAGAATGACATCCATAACTGCTTTGGAGAGAGGCACTGCTTGCGTGGCTAGGGAATCTTCCATGCAGCTAGGTTTAGTGTCTTTAGCTGGCTGTGGAGAAACTGACTGTTGTGCTGAGACAGCAGATGTGGTATTTGAGGCAAAATCCAGGGTGGTCCTTATGCTAAGTTTTTTAAGATTGGGTACCAGTGCTGGCATGGCCAGTCTGGTGCAATCATGATCATTTTTGACTCTTCTTGCCTGGCTTTTATGAGTACCTTTGGGAGAAGAGGCAGTGGTGGAAAAGCATATACTTGTAGGTTTGTCCAGCTGAATGAGAGGGCATCCACTTTCCATGCTTGCGGATGGTAACTCCTTGTGCAGAATTTCTTTAGCTGGCAATTCATTGGGGAGGCAAACAGATCTATGTCCGGGCTCCACCATTTCTTTGTTATCATTCTGAATATTTGAGGATTCAATTCCCATTCATGGGGATCCATGATATTTCTGCTTAAGTCATCTGCCAGTGTGTTTTTCCTCTCCTGGCAGGAATTGTGCTTGTAGATGAACTTGATGGTTTATAGCTGTGTTCCACAAGGTCATGGCTTGTCTGCAGAGGGGGTAGGAGCGAGTCCCCCCTTGCTTATGTACCACATAACTGTGGTGTTGTCTGTCTTTAGTAGTAGTTGTCCTGGATGCAACAGGTCCTTGAAAGCTAGAAGGGCATTTTGTACAGCTAGCATCTCTTTTTGATTGATGTGAAGATGCCTTTGTTCTGCGGGCCACTTGCCCTGAATACATTTTCCTGCCATGTGTGCTCCCCAGGCATAATCCAATGCATCTGTTGTCAGTGTTTGCCTGGCTGTGGGTTGAGTGAAAGGCTGTCCCTTGTTGAGGTGACAAGCTTGAGCCCAACATCGAAACTCCTGTTGAAGGCAAGGTTTTAGTGATATAACTGTTTCCAAACTTTGACAGTGCTGAGACCATACACTCTTTAGGTACCATTGTAGTTTCCTCATATGCAGTCTGGCATATGGAATTAGTAGTATGCAAGATGCCATGAAGCCTAAGGCCTGCAGAATTTTTTTTGCAGGGAGTTGGGTCTTTGTTGCCATCAAGTGAAAGTATTGTGTCAGTTGTCCTTGTTTGTCTGGCGTGAGAAAAGCCATCTGGGCCATTGTGTTCAAGCTGGCACCCAGGAATATTATCTCTTGTGAGGGCACTAGTTTTGATTTATTTTCATTTACTGTGTACCCCAGGCAACTTAATTAACTTTTTTTTTTTTTACAAACGCCAGATGCTGTAGAAGAATGTCCTTGCTCTCTGCTTGAATCAGGCAGTCGTCCAGGTATGGGTAAATTTGAATTCCTTTCAGTCTGAAAAATGCAACTACTGGTGCCAGGCACTTTGTGAAGACCCTGGGCGCAGTAGACAATCCAAAGGGCAGTGCAGAGAATTGATAATGCATTGGACCAGCTAAGAATCTGAGGTATCTCCTGCAGTTTTGTCTGATAGGGACATGCAGGTATGCCTCCTTGAGGTCCAAAGTCACGAGCCAAGCTTGCTTGCCCAGCATGGGAAGAAGCTGCTGTAATGTCAACATTTTGAATTTCGGAACATCCAGGTAAGTGTTTAGTGAAGAAAGATCCAGAATGGGCCTCCAGGCTTTGTCTTTTCTAGGAACTAAAAAGAGTCTTGAGTAAAATCCTTGCCCTTGTTCCTGTGGTGGTACCTTTTGAATAGCTCCCATGTTCATGAGTGCCATAATTTGTTTTTGGGCCTCTGCCCATTGATTTAGTGGCAGATTTGGCATTCCTTTTAATCTTGGCAGAGTGCGAAAGTGGAACTTGTAACCTTTTGAAATAATATTGAGAACCCATTTGTCTTGGGTGATCATATGCCAATTGTGAAAAAAAGTGCCAGTTTTCCTCCCAACGGGGCTGCCAAGAGTGAGTTGTTTGGCAGCTGGAGTGGGAAGTCATTGGGGCTGTTTTTTATATGGTTGGTGCCTGTCTTCCCCTTCTTTCTGGCCTGATACACCCCATTGTCGAGGCCTGTAAGGTCCTTGTGGTTGACCTCTACCTCTTGGCCGTATGTATCTGCCCCTTTGAGGTCTGTCATTAACTGGAAAGGACCAATTCTTTGTTGGCCAGTTTCTACTAAATCTAGGAGGCTGAACCTGTAAGAAATCCTACACTGTTTGCATAGATTTTGCCTTATCCTCCATTTTCTTTAATACCTCTTCTGCCTTAACTCCAAATAAAACATCCTGCTGTAAAGGTGCATCCAGTAATTTAGCTTTAACGTGATCTGGTAACGTATGTTCTTTTAACCATGCATGTCTTCTAATGAGAGAGCCTGTAATTGCTGCTCTGCATGAGGCCTGTAAAGAATCAAAACCACATTGCAAAGTATGCTTTCCCACTTGTTCAGCGGCGTGCAATAAATCCTGCATTTCTTTAAAATTAGGAGGATCTGTATCTGGAAGCATTTTTTGTTTCAACTGAGACATCAAAAATTGCTGACATTTTAGCATGTGAAACTGGCAATTTAAGGCTCTCATTGCTAAAGTTGCAGACGTATATACTTTCTTTCATAGGTTCATACTAGGTTACCTGCCCTAGGGCATTTATAAGCCTAGCCAGAGTGTGTTTGGCTTTCGCCACCCATTTTAAATTAATTTTGCTATGCCCTTTTTCGAGGTTAGTATACTGTGCCTCTGTCTAACAGTGACACAGAAGTGATACCCGGGGTAAACCTATGATCTCCCATCCACTTATCAAGATTCCTCTTGCAGAGAGTCAATGAGGGACTCTGCCTAACCTGGACTGGGATTTTATTCCGGAGTGAAGGGAGCCTCTGGGTTATGAATCTGTCCCTCCAGCATGTCCTATTTATTTCAGTGCTGAGGTTCAAGTCTCTCAAGCGCGTAGCTCGATGGGATTTGGATTTTCTGAGGTGCAGCATGTCCATTAACTCCGGGTTGGACATGGCTTTATACGTCATGCACAGATCGCCTCTGAGCAGGCAGTATGCCACTGAGTAGAGCTGGAGTTTCTTTAACTGGGCAGCATATGGCATCTGTTTGAGCCCTTTGATCCTCTTGGTGAGGTACTTTTGGGGTCTTTCCAGTTGCTGCAGGTGTCTGGTAAGGTGCATCCCAAAAGGGGCATTGTACTCAATGATGGGTCTGATGAGGGATGAGTAAAGAGGCACGATGACCTCCCCGATCTAGATGTGAATCCCTTCATGATTAGATGGGCTATATAAAATGTTTTTCTAACCACTTTGGCCACGTGGTTTTCAAATGAGAGATTGCTATCAACGTGGGTCCCCAGGTCCCTAATTACTTCTTCCGTACTTAATGGATTACCACCTCTGTGGTAATTTGTGGGCACTTTGTTCTTGCCAAAGGGGATGACTATACACTTTTTGGCATTTAGCTTGAGACCATGGCTCTGGCACCAATTGTCTGTTTCTATGAGGCCCTTTTGTAGGAGGCTTGTGTCGGCTGGAGAGTAGATTATGGCACCTAGTTTGCAGTCATCTGCGAACTTAGTCAGCCACATTCCTTCTGTGTTGGCCTGTACCTCCGAGAAATATATACCGAACAAGAGAGGTCCCAGGACTGAGCCTTGTGGGATGCCACTTGTAACTGGTTTGGAGTCTGACATGGCTCCAGCAATTCTAACCATGTGGGTTCTGTCCTTGAGCCAGTTTGCAACCCATCTAGTGACATAGGGGTTTATATTGAAGCTGGTGAGCTTATCTATAATGCCCGAGTGGGGTATTGTACTGAAGGCTTTTGCGAGGTCCAGGTAGGCTGTGTGGACCACCTTCCCCTCGTCAATGGCCTTAGTGACTGTTTCAAAGAAATCGACCAGGTTTAAGAGGCAGAATCTGCCCTTAACAAAGCCGAACTGGGTAGGATCCAGTGTCTGTGGGTCCCCAATATCTTTATTTAGGAGGTCCATGATGATCCTTTCCATAGCTTTGCAGACCAAGCTAGTCAGGCTTATGGGGGGATAGTTTCCAGGATCCGTTGAGGCACCACCTTTGTGGAGAGGGACCACTGTTGCTGTACGCCACTCTTTGGGTACATATCCTGTAGTAAGGCTGAGATTGAACAGTAGTTTCATGTTTGGGTTTAGCTCTTCTTGGAGTTCATGTAGGACCCAGCCCGGGACACCGTCTGGTCCCACTGTTGCTGTGTTTTTTTGCTTTGGAGAGGGCGGCTCTTACCTGAGCATCTGAGATGTCAGGGGGGCAGCACTCTGCTGGGATAGATATTTGCCCTTTTGGTGGGGGGGGGGGGAGAAGTTTGCGCTGAACCTGTCAGCTTTCCCCATCTGTCTAGTGCTCTGGAATCTCTGTCAGAGGGAACTGGGTTCTTTGCTGATGAGGCCTTAACCCCTTTAAGTCCCTGAGAAATAGTTTCAGGATCAGCAACAGGGCTTTTATACAGAAATTTGTGAGAGTCAGGGACTCTGTAATATCTGTCCGGTTTAAGTGGAGCTGGAGGTAAGGAATCAGGATTTAAGCTGGATTCAGTGTACACATCATCCACAACATATAGCACTGGCGGAATAGCCAGGGGTCTGTGTTGAGGTAATAATAGGAAGTCTCTGAGCCTTTTCTTGGATTCTGAATAATCCTGGCCTTCCCAATGGAAATGCTCCCTCATGGTATGTAAAGTTTCCCCAAAGGAGTAGTCCTCAGGCGGAGAGGCTGATGGAACAGATTCCTCAGCATCAGAGTCCTCAAAAGGGGGTAAAGAATATCCCCGGTCTAAGGATGAATCTGAAGAAATGGACCCCTGGGTGGATGAATCATAATCTGCATCCTGTCTAGGCCTTTTATCAGGTGGGGGATGGGAACCTTTGATCAGAGTGATTAGGTCTTCGGCCATTTTGAGCATTTGTTTCTTAGGCATGGAGGCCTGTCCTGGAAAATGCTGTACTTGTTTCTTACTTTTTAAAGGAGGCTTTGACTTAGAAGAGGGTTTAATGCTTAGCTGAGTAGGTCTGAAGACACCATCTGAAGCTGCGGGTAGCTCGGGTACTCCGGATCCCTCTGCAGGATCGGTTTTGGTCTGCTGAAAAGCTAGTGCGTCCGAAGGCCCAGCCATCTCCACGTGGGGGTCGGGGGCGGCCTGTGGTTCTGCAGAAGCGGTCTTCAGGGGCTGCGAAAGCACCTCACTGCAAACCAGAGAACCAGTGACTGGCCTAGAAGAGGCTTCATCGTCAGTTTTGAGCCTTGGATACCTATCTTTGTCTTTGCGCTTTTTATGAATACCGGTCGTCGGAAGTTCTGACGGCATGGTATAATTACATTTTCTGCCAAAGTAATGTCGTTCAAAATCAAACCGACGTTTAATAGTGCGCTTATTAAACTTAGCACAAAACCGACAACCAGTAACATCGTGGTCTGGGCCTAGCCATGGGCTACAATAAGAATTTAAATCCTTATGAGGTATTTGCTTCCCACAAGAAATACAGTTACTAACTTTTTCTTACATCGGTCTGAGGCAAGAAAAAGTTTCCCCAACGGGGTACTTAGCTTTGTGGAAGACTTCAGTTCTGGATTCGGAATGAAAATCTCAGGAGTAGGCCGACTGGCACTTGCGAACTGCTTTTGCTTCGGGCACCGCGCGGCAAGAAAGACTGAAGAAAATGGCGTCGGCTGCATCTTATATACCCCTGTCGCACTGACGTCAGGGAGGAGGCGACAGCAACCGACACCGGACCAAGACTTTGGAACTCAGGCTGGCTGGGGAACCACCTGACGGCAGGATAACCCAAGTGTAATGACTGCAGCAGTGTCACACGATGAACATCCAGTGTTGCCTGGGCTATTAAAGAGCCATCAGTATTCATCTTTGGTCTGTCTGCCCTTACCATCTGTAATAACCTGGGGATAAGGGATATTGGAGGTAAGGCGTAAAAAGAAAGACACCTGTCCAGTTAAAGGAGAAGGTATCTGTTTTTCATGCCCCTCTCTGGGGAGTTCTTGGAACATTACTTGACAATTTGTCCTTTTTCTAAGGAAACAAAGAGGTCTACTTCTGATATACCCTTTTTGCATATTAGGCCTAGGCAACCTTCTCATTTCAACATCCACTTGATGGGGGTCTAAGAATGATCTCAGACTTCCTGCCAGCAGGTTTGCTTGACCCAATATGTACAAGTCTAAGGGAGTGTGTCCTAATCTTACTGCTAGTCATCATAGGTGCCAGGAATGAGTTCCTCCACATTTATGCATCACATCTCTGGGGTGTTGTTTATTAACAGCCTTATTGATCCTGGGACAAAACTTTCTTGAAATGCCCTTAAAAGCTAAAATGAGTGCCATCATCTTTTTTACAGATGTGCTGTGCAGCTAGATGGCTGTCTCCCAAGTCCCTTGAAGCCCTGAACTGTCAAAGGGCTGTCTATGGTTAAGATTGCAAAAAGGGGCTTCTGGGATGGCTTTGACACTCACCTCCCACCACAGAATTTCTTTTTTCAGTCAGGTTAGGCGAGGGACTGTCACTTATAGGGAGTGTTGTTATGAATGCATTTTCCTTTTAGGAACCACTGTAATTTTTTGTCCATTTTTGCCAATGGATCTATATGGATGCAAGAAGCCATGTATGCTACGGCTCTGAAAACATCTCTTGCAGTAATGGTCTGTTTTATGTGCAAGGAGATGAAGTACTGCAAGAGGAAGCAGACACTGTCTTCTGGTAGGAAAACATTCTATTGGACTAAATCTAGGTCCACCTCCAGGAAGGTAGTTCTAGTGCTGGTTGTGTGTGGGTTGTGACTGCAGGATACTGAGGATGTCATACTTTCTGAAAATCTAAAGTGATTTGCGTGGCTATCAGATGTTCTGTTTGGTAATGTAGCCTGCATCAGGCAATAGTGCAAAAATGGGTAAATATGGACCCAAAAGGCAATGGCTGATGCCAAACATTTGGTAAATAATTTAGTTGCACCACACAAGCCAAATGTTGAGGCACAAAACTGGTAATATAATCTCCCTGCCTGGATGTGTACGAATTTCCTGTGTTCTTACAAAACGGGAAAATGCAGGCAGATATCCTTTAAATCCACAGTCACCATCCAGGCCGGAATATGTTAAGTATTGAAAGATCCACAGTGGTTCTTCAAGCTCCTTCTTTCCTGAGTAACAAGCAGGAGAACCCTGTGCCTCTCTCTCCTGGAGGGAATAGATGGATTGAGCCCTGATGTGACAGGTACTGCAAAAGAGAAGGAATCAGTCCCTTTTGTTGTTTTGGAGGTATAGGAATGCCTACAAGGGGGGGGGTCCAAAACTGAGGGACTCGTTTCTATTTTATAATCTGCAGTACCCATTTGTCTTTGTGACCTTTTCCCAATGACTGGTGAAGAAGGCAAGGTCTCCTCCCAGTAGATAATGGGGGGGTTTGGGTTGGGTTTTGGGGAGAGGGAGGGGAGGTACTTAACACAGTCATAGCTGCTCCCTGGGAGATGCTGGTCCTTAGACCCCTCCAAGGTCTGGAATACGTATCAGTTTGATGCATTTTTTTTATACCTGGGCCTTTTTCCCCAGGTGAGTTAGATTTTTCTTGCTTAGGTCAGGTGAAAAGGTGTAGGGCTTACTGGGATAGTTCCTGTTGTATCTAGGACTAGGGGTAAAGCAGAATTGACCATCTGTTTCCCCTTTTTGTACTATCTATCAAACACCTCCTATTCTGCTTGGGGTGCAAACAGATACTTCTATTCTACTTTAACATGGTGAGACAAGGGCAGAGTTCTCAGTAAGGCATTCCTCCTAGTCACAGACCACTGTGGCAGCAAACCTGAATAATACATCCAATGCGTCAAAGCCACATTTTAGTGTGTCTGGGCACCTGGAAACCTACATTGTACAACTGGATATCCCCCTGGAGGCTTATATCCTGTATCTACCTCAACCTTGGTTATTTGTTCCTGCACGTACTTGAGCATATGAAACTGGCAGGTCAAGGACCTCATGGCCAGGATAGCTATGAAACTGGCAGGTCAGGGACCTCATGGCCAGGATAGCTGAAGACGTAGGTTTTCTTGCCAAATTGGTCAATAAGCCTACTTTCCCTGTCATTTGGCAAAGGGTTCCTGGAAGCCTGCCCAGATGATCTCATGGAGAACTCTGCAGACACCACAGCAGGATCCACCTCAGGGTTCTTATAGAGATGTTTGTGGGACTCAAGCAACCTATGAAATGATCCTGGGAGAGGGGAAAGGGAATCAGGCTGCAATATTTCAGTACACACATTATTCAAGACTTCATATACTGGAGATATAGCCAGTAGTCTAGGAGACTTGACAGCTTTTTGTAGCATGCTTTGGTCAGGCAGAATTCCCTTGACTCCCAAATGAAGGAATTCCTTCATCCTATTAAAGGTGTCCCCCAAAAGATAAATCCTCTGGTGGTGAAGCAGAGGACAGAGTGCCTTCTACATCAAAGTCTGCATACCTGAGGGAGGGGAGAGATGTTCTACATATACAAGTTCCTTTTCATCCTCCAACTCTGAGAAATCAATATCTCTTTGGTTAGAAGAGTTCATTTTTTTATTCCCAGGGGAGGCTCCTGACATAGGTTCCTTTTCCAAGGTGGGTTGCCTACACTTCACAGTCTTGAGCCAGCATGACTAGATCCTGTGGTGATACCTGGGTTGAGCAAGGAGACTCGAGCAGCACTGGCTGGTGCAAACTTACCTGCCTTTTACGACTGGGAGTTCTGAGTTTGGGGAAGGATGATAAGGCCTCAAGGTCACAGGTGGGTGGCTGCAACCTTGATCTGGTTCCCAGGTACTTCCTACCTATCACCAAAGGAATTCTGCACTCGACCTTGGTCACCAGCACACTGGCACTAGAAGTCATGGCCTGCTTAGTAGCTTTGGACACAACCAACATGGGTCTGCTGTTGGGCAAGTAAGGACTGGGCCTTAGTAATGATGACCTCCAGAGGTGATGTGCCAGGACTCAGACCTAACAGGCACTGGACCAAGATGCTTTGCAAAGGCACTGCACCTGTGTCAGTAATTTCTAAACAAAGTGGGGAGTCGGACACAGAAATGCCTTTCCCCTCCTGCACATCCTTCTCCTTCAGATGTTTGTCTTTATGCTTTCTGGGGACGATGGCCTGGAACCAGATGCCATACCATGAAAAAGTCTACCCTGCCTGAATCTAAATGTTGTTGGAGGAGTTTAGCCCTATGTTTAATGGTCTTACTGTTGAACTTAGCAAAGGGCATGTTAGGCATGCCATGCTGAGGCCTAAGCAGAAAAGGAAATAGGAAAGGTCGTCTTTGTGGGGGATTGGTTTCCCACTCAAGGGGCTTTTATTAACTTCTTAAATATGAACAACCATCAAATAGCTAAAACTATAAAGATGATCTCCAACAGGGGAAATTATCTGACAATGCTCACAAAGAACCATGCACTGGATTACATAGCAAGAAAGAAATGAATGTAGCAGTGGCAGACATATCTTTATGCGACAAATATCCTGACGATGGACGAGGAAAGAAGTCTGCCCATTGGATGGATAGTGAAACTCTGGTATTCCAGCCAAACACAGGTTTATGCATGTCAGGACGTTCCAAGACTCAGTACTATAAAACTGACAACTATGAACGTCACACAGTACAATCTCAGGTCAGCAGCCATTAACGTACCATCTTTAGTAATTTTTTATAAAATACAATTGCATAAGTTGCACTTACCTTTAACAGTAGATGCTCAAGTTCTTCACTGTTGTAGTAGACTACTGGCTGTACACTGCTAAGGATACAGCAACTGTCCAGCTTCACAAAGCTCCAACCTTATCCTACACAGTTACTCTGGCTGCCTACAGAGTAATCCCTTCTGGAGGGAGCTATAAAATCAGCCAGAGTGAGTAAAAATCTTCACAACTTTCTTGCCCCCAAGTGTAAAAAGGAAAATTTATTCCGACCAAACAACAAAAGAGCTGTAACCTACACTAACTATATACAATAAAGTGGTTAATGGGTGGGTACGGCTACTGTAGCAGTGAAAAATTTGAATGTCGACTGTTATAGGTAAGTGCAACTTACACAACTAAAATATGTTCCATCACTATCATTGTTGCAGTAACCTATGGTTAGACTACCATAGCTTATCCAACCTGAGAGGAGAAGGGTCCATGAGCGCCCAGATAATGGTCCTAGCAAAGCCTACTCTGGACTTAGACAGGGAATCCAGTTTGCATTGCTTTGTAAAAGTTGCTGTCACTAGAATGTTTTTAGAGTCCACATCTTTCCAGTATGCTATCAAGGAAGCCAACGCCTTGGTGGAATGTGCCTTAACTCTGTCTGGAATAGTTTTGCCATGGTGGTAGTAACAAAACACAATTGTTGAGGCCAACCATCTAGAGAGTCTGTTTAGACACAGGCTGACTTTTCTTAGTACCAGAATAGCAAATAAATAGCTAGTAAGCTTTCCTGAAGGACTTGGTTCTATCAAGATAGTACCTGAATTATCTATGACTATCCAAGATATGAAGAATCACTTCTCCCTTGTTTTCAGTATCTGAATAGAAAACTGTGAAATAGACAACTTGATTCATAATTACCTCAAACTACCTCAGGAATGAATATGGGGTTAGTCCATATACTATAGTGACTCTTTCCCTGTGAAAGAGCAGTAAGGGCTCCCCACCATAAGAGCTTCTGTCTCAGACGCTCTCTTTGCAGATGTCAGAGTAATTAGGAGGACAGTTTTCCAAGTTTTTAGACTCATAAGTAAATACTAGGCCAATGATCCTCAGGGCCTTTATAAGCCTAGCCAAGCAATTCAACCCAACTGTGTTCCTGTGTAAAACGGACATTTATTAAGATGTTTCGAGAGGTTATATGTGTGCGTGTGTGTGTGTGGGGGGGGTATGTTAGTTTGGGCATTACTGTCTGTATCTGCCCATCACAGACATGAACTTTAAATCAGCCAAGGAGGCAGGTTCAAATGGTGACAAGTTTCTCCATCACAAACTGAGATTCCAAGTGGCAGGTGTCTACAAAGGGATCTCAAGTGAAAAACTTCTTTCAGACAATACAACAAAAACAGGAAAAGAAGAGTATATATGGGCAAACATGCTGAGATGGTTGCCAAGATGAACCCTGACAAAGGCATGAGACAGGCCAGAAAACAGTAACTCACAGTCAAATACCAGAGGTGCAAAATCCTAGAAGGGACTCTGGTTATTGGCTGGGCAGCAACTAGAAAACCTTTTCCATTTGCCAATACATGACTTTCTAGTTGCAGACTTTCTTGCCAGCTTCAGTACCTGCCTGCATGCCTTCATGAAAAAGGTGCCTAAAAGGTATCAAAATTGAACCATCCAGGCAGTAAGTTGAACTTTTTTGATGTTGGGGTGCATGAAACTCCCCTTCTCTTGTGTGAACAGATCCAGTCTGTGCAGAAGCTTGAGGTAATTTGCCCTTAGCCAATTGCATAAAAAGGAAGAACCAATTTTCCCTGGGCCAAAATGGCATCACCACAATGACTTGGGGCAATTTTCAGAACTACCCTGGAAATCATTGGAAATGATGGAACACCATATAGGAACATCCCCAACTTGGGAAATGATGCATCTGTTTTCCATGCTTGGCTGCAAGGATTCCTGGAACAGAATTTGTCAAGTTATCTGTATTGAAAGGAGAACAGATCTACTTGAGGTGTTCCCTACATCTGGATCAATGCCTGGAACACCTCTTCACCGAGTTACCACAAGTGAGGGTCTGTCCAAGATTTACTGAGCTAGTCTGTTTTGCTATGACAGGATGCAAGAAGCCTAAAGGATTAAAGAGTTTTGTAGAGGTAACTCCCAAGCTATCACTGCCAACCTGCAGAGAGAATATGATCTGGTGCCCCCTTGTTTATGCACATTACAGTGGTGTTGTCCTGAAGAGAACTTGGGCTTCAAAGATGATGTAGAGCTTTTATGGCATGAATTACAGACATTTCTTTGACACTGATGTGCTTTGATCTGAGTTGGTTCAGAGTCTTTGCACTTTTACCTCCACTGAAACTGCTCTCCACACAAAATCTGAGGAGTCTGCCTGTACAGATTGTTTTGGGGTAGGTTGAGAAAAGCAGAGCCCTGGATTGAAAGCCATCTGATCTTTCCGGTATTGCAGTTTTGACTTTACAAAGTCCAAAAGTGGAATATGAAATTCTACAGGGGGAGAATGTTGGGCGCACATATCATTGAGACACCACTGAATCTCTCTCATATGTAGCCTGGTAAGTAGTATCATGGAAATCATATAAGCCACTAAATCCTAAAAAATTCCCTGGTAGAAGTTTGAGACCAGCAAGAAAAACTCAGGAATACGCCAAGTAAAAAATGCCTTTCTTATGATAGTATCTATAAGGCACTTTGAAACAATCCTGTGTGACAGAGTAAGGGTGGATGTTTGCAAATTTATCTAGAATCCTTGATGAATTAGGAAAGAAGCAACTTTTTTTTTGAACACCTTTATTAAATTATCACTTAAGGGACAGACAAACATACATTAACAGAAAAGAAAAACATTTTAATATTTTTCCATTTAAATACAATATATACCACATATAATTTCTTTGCCACTACTATCAGACCAACATTATGTAATTTGCTCAATTCCTGCCGTCCCTTAAACCTCACTCTTTCTCTTGAACATTATTCTGCATGTATTGCTCCCACAATTCATATTTCTATGTAATTTCCTCCTTCCTTTTTCTAAAGATCCTCTTACAGGTCTTTTATCTCTTTTATAATATTCAACACCTCAAATACAGCTGGTGAACACTTTGATTTCAATTTTCTAGTAACTACTTTTTTGGCAGCTAACACAATTACACTTAAGGCGTTAATATGTCCAGGCAATTCAGATCTTATACTCCAGCTGAAAAGAATCATTTCCTTACTTACAGCCATTTGCTTACCTAATATTTCCAATACAGTAGTCTGTCGGGAATTTTATAAAATCTGCCATCTCATTATACTCCCAAAACAAGTTTCCAGTTACCTCTTTCTTCTCCATCACACCTCTGTCTGCTACCTACCTGAGGAAAAATTCTTTGAAGTCTGCTTGCAGTATACAAAACACTATGCAAACGCTTCACAGCAAAGATCCTAAACCTTTTGGACTTGGCTGCATACATGTGTCTTCCCCATTGTTTTCTTGTAAATTGCTTTTCTCGTCTCTTCTTCCAATCTTCTCTAACCTCCTCTGATTGATTCTTATATTTATCATGTAATATTTTAAATGCCCTACTAATTATCCCTTTTAACAGCTGCAGCTGTTACAGATACATCTAAAAACTCTGCTTAAGATTCCCCTATCCCTTTGCCTGTACTCCGAGATCAAATCCTCATAGGGAAGGCAGTCTCTAGCCTGCAATCCACATGTCTTCTTGGCCTCATCTCACTCTATTACCTTTTCTGCTCGAGTTATTTGCTCCAAATATCTTGGTTTCCTTGCCAGGTTGCTCCAGTAAATTCTAGCTTCCTCTTCCCTATTTACTGTACTCCTACTTGCAATCATCCCTGTTGATAAAATCTCCTTTCTCCATTCCCGTACTGGCTTAGTTATTAGAATTTCTGCTAGCATATAAATGTAATATTCTGTATGATGACTGTTATTCTCCTTAAAGACCTGTATCCAAAATCCCACTCTCGTGCTATTTCTTGAATTTCCCCCGTGCATTATCACCCGTTTCCACTTAGAATTATGACCTTCACTGTGCATCTCTAAAATATCCCTTCAAATCAGGCAAACCTAAACCACCTTGTTCTATTGGAAGGATTAACTTACCCCCACATAACTCTTGCCCTCTTTCCCTTCCGGATAAATTCCTTCAATTCTTTAGTATAGTCTACAACTTCTCTGACTGATAAAAATATGCCTGATCTGTGTACAATACTAAAGGGATTAAAACATTCTCATTGCATGTATCTTGCTATCCATGTCAATAATTAAAAGCTTCCAGTTTCTCAAATTTTCTGTTAACTTTGATTTAGTCTTTTTCCACACACCCTTAGCTGCATAACATAATCCTTGTAATCCGTACACCTAAATACTTCATCTTATGCCCCCATAAATATGGGTACTGCTGAACCAATTTGTGTGGGGGGTACATAATTTACAGCTATAGCCTTTATCTTCATTAATTTTATATCTCAAAAAGACTTGAAACTCTGTCAACATATTTCACAGCACTGAGATGTCCTTTTATGGATTTATCAGGTTCAAAATAATATGTGCAAATAAAGCTAACTTTTTTGATTACCATATCAATTATACCCTTGTATTTCTGAGTCCCTTATTTTCTTTGTCAATTACTCTAAACCTAAAGCAGATAAAGGGGAAACAGGACACGACACCCCTGCGTGGTTCCTCTGTTCAAACACAGCTTACTGAGAGGTGCCCTCCCACTTTCTTACCTCCAATCCTTCATATATCATCCTTCACATATCCTTCTAATTAACCTTTTCATTGCATCAGGGAATGCACATGCTTCTAATGCTCTACTCATAAAATGCTTTCTCTGCATTAAAACCCAGCAACAACAGATGTATCGTCTTACATTCTCTTTCCCTCTGAATCATCATTGTTCCATTAATGCTGTCAAATGTTTGCACCCCTCCAGAAATCCACACTGATCCATATCTATAATTTTGGCAATATCTTTGCCATTCCTTTAGCTAGTACAGACAAACACTTTATAATCATGGTTAAAATTGAAACTGGTCTACATGAAGCTGGGTCTGAATGGTCTTTGCCATCTTTAAGTAATACAGCCACCACAGCTTTCTTCCAAGAGGCTGGTGGTTATCCTCCTTTTGAAATACTGTTAAACAAAATCTTTCAGATCTTTATCACCTTCCTCCCTCCTAATTTCCAAGCTTCCATAGGAATACCATCTGTTCCCGGAGACTTTCCTAAAGATTGGTTATACATAACTGTTTTAATCTCTTCACCTCCTATCTTACCTGTTAGTAGTTGAGCCTATTCTACCTCTAACCATAGCATAATTTTGTCTTCCATAAATATTTCAATTTATACACTTTCCTGACTTCCACATTTCTCTGATTTATACAATTTTTCTAAATGTTTCCAGAATATCTCTAAAAACTCTACAGGATCTCTAGGACTTTTCTTGTTAAAGGTTCCCTAAGCTTAGCAACAACTCTTTCAATGCTCTGTTGTCTCAGTCATTGTGATAACAGTTGTTGGGTTCTGGAGAAGAAATTAGAAGTTATGTACTCACCATAACGTTCCATCTGAGTAGGTGACTTCATTCGGATGCAACCTGTGGGTATCGGATCCGACCTCGGATCCGAGCCGGCAATTCAAAAGCTTAGGCTCCGAGCTCCTAGCTCCTCCCTCTTACCCATAACCCCTTGCCAAGCCCTGACTGACCTCAGATTGAGTTTGCCTCAAAATACTGACCACAGTACACTAAAAAAGCATAAATACTCGCTCTATAAAGGTCAGGGGGATGGAG
Source organism: Protopterus annectens (assembly GCF_019279795.1). Classification (NCBI taxonomy): domain Eukaryota; kingdom Metazoa; phylum Chordata; order Ceratodontiformes; family Protopteridae; genus Protopterus; species Protopterus annectens. Next base: position 631,800,910 of record NC_056728.1, on the reverse strand, counting down.
GATGGTTACACCCGAATGAAGTCACCTACTCAGATGGAACGTTATGGTGAGTACATAACTTCTAAATCTGAAGTAGGCAGACTTCATTCGTCTGCAACCTGTGGGACAGAGTCCCTAGCTACCTGAATCTTGGGCGGCCGTCATGGAAGGATGTTCCGGAGCACCGCTGAGCCAAAGGATGCTCTTCCTCTAGAAACAACATCCACCTTGTAATGAGAAATAAAAGTATGAGGCGAGGCCCAAGTAGCTGATGTCATCCAACGAAACACGGGACTTAAAGGCGGCTGACGTAGAAACTGCCCTAGTAGAATGAGCCGTAACCCTCTGAGGAGCAGGTCTGCCTGAAGTGTCATATGCCTGCAGAATGCAATTAGCAATCCATTTAGATAGAGTGACTTTAGATACTGCTTTACCCAGAGCAAATTTAGCAAAGGAGACGAACAGCTGATCTGATTTCCTGTGGCCAGCTGTCCTGTTAATATAAAACGTAATTGTCTATGAACATCCAAGGAATGCAATTTGTATTCTCCTTTGTTTGAATACTTGGGAAAAACACAGGCAAATTGATTGACTGGTTAATATTGGATTCAGAAGAGACCTTCGGAAGAAAAGATGGATTGGTCCTGAGGCACACCCTATCAGGGAAGAAAGAAAGATAAGGCGGTTTGACACATAGAGCCTGAAGCTCAGACACCCTTCTGGCTGAAGTGATAGCTACCAGAAAGGCAGTCTTCCAGGAAAGGTATTTTAAATCAGCAGAAGCTGCAGGCTCGAAGGGAGGAGCAGTAAGGGCCTGCAGGACTAAAGACAAGTCCCAAGGCGGTACAACCTCCTTAAATGGAGGCCTTAACAAAAAAACTCCTTTGAGAAAAGTTTTGCATAATTTCGCTGTCATAAGGGGAGCTGTGTCATGACCAATGTGATAATGCGAGATAGCCGCCAATTGTACCTTAATCGTGGAAGAACTAGCCCCTTGATGAAAGAGGTCTGTTAGAAAATCCAGCACCGCAGACATAGGTGCTGAAAAAGGATCCACAGTTCTCTGTACTGCCCATATAGAGAACCTCTTCCATTTACTCCGATAAACCTGTCTGGTGGAAGGTTTATGAGCAGCCACCAAAATGGCCTTGACCGGTGAAGAGATACCGGGAGTCCTAATTAAGGTTGGAATTGGAGCAGCCAAGCTGTCAACTTCAGGGTCCGCAGATTGGGAACTGGCATTCCCAGAGGGTGAGAGATGAGATCCGAAATTGGATCAAGAATCCATGGTGGATTGATTTTGTGAGACCATACAAAGGGGAACCAAGGTTGTCGAGGCCAGAATGGGGCAGAGAGAATCATTCTGCTCCCCAAACTGTTGGCTTTCTGCAGAAGCCTCTGCATCAGAGGAAGTGGAGGGTAGGCATAAAGGAGACCGGGAGGCCAAGCATGCACCAGAGCATCCCTCGGGAACTCCCCTGGTGGGGGAAGCAGAGCGAAGAAATTGTCGCATTTGGCGTTTGAGGGAGAAGCAAAAAGATCGCAACAGGGTTGCCCCCAAACGGCAAAAATCTTCTTCGCTACTTGAAGATTGAGGGACCACTCGTGTGGAGAAAGGATGGTGCGACTGAGCTTGTCCGCAAGGATGTTGGACTTTCCCGGAATGTGCGTTGCTACCAGAAAGCGTTTGGTGGAAATTGCCCATTCCCAGACTCTCATGGCCTCTCGACAAAGGCTGGTAAGACCTGGTTCCTCCCTGCTTGTTGATATACCAGACTACCGACATGTTGTCTGTCTGAATCGCAATAGTCCCTGAAGGAAGAACGTGGTGAAGTGCTTGCAACGCTAGGAGCACCGCCCTCATTTCCAGGACATTTATATGCAATGACGTCTCTGTGGGATTCCACGTGCCTTGGACAATCTTTCCCGCAGAATGCCCCCACCCGAGGCAAGAAGCGTCCGTGGTCACTGTGGCTGGGGAAATGCAGCAAAAGGTCTCCCTGCCAGGGGCCCGGAGAAAGAAGCCACCACAGAAGGAGTCCCTGCACGCTCTGCTGACCGCAATCGGAGCGCTTAGAGACGAACAAAGAGGAGACCACTGAACTTGAAGGGTCCATTGAAGAACCCGCATGCGTAAACGGGCATGAATTAGAAGCGGGATAGCTGCCGCCATAGAACCTAGGGCCCTCAGGACCAAAGCTGCAGTTGGAGATGGTTGCAGGATTGCTGTCACATGACACTTCAGGCTGGCGATACGGTCTGGGGTGAGGAAGGCTCGCATTGATCTGGTGTCTAGTCTTCCTCCTATGAAATCTATAATTTGAGTTGGATTCAGAAAAGATTTCTCCCAGTTGATCGTGATGCCCAGCCTTGGTGCTAGTTGAAGAAAGTAATCCCTGGCTGAGCACAGAAGATGCCTTGATGATGCCGTCAGGAGCCAGTCGTCCAGGTACGGAAAGACCTGTAATCCCTGGAGCCTCAGGTGGGCCACTACCACCGCTAGCACCTTGGTAAACACCCTGGGGGCTGAGGTGAGACCAAAGGGGAGGACCCTGAACTGATAATGACTGGCTCCCAGCCGCAAGCGAAGAAACCTCCTGGATCGTCTGTCCATCCGAATGTGGTAGAACGCATCCTTGAGGTCTATGGAACACATCCAGTCGTTCTCCCTCAAGAGGGGGAGTATAGATTGCAGGGTGACCATCCGGAACTTTTGCTTGGTTACTGACAGGTTCAACTGGGAAAGGTCTAAGATTGGTCTTAAGTCCCCGTCTTCTTTGGCACCAAAAGAACCTGGAGTAAAACCCTAATCCGCTTGATCTGGGGACGCTGGATGGCTCTTTTTCTAGCAGCTGCTCGATTTCGATAGCTGCCGCCTCCCTTTGGTCGGGTGGAACATCTGGGAGGCTGCGAGATTTGGGAATCTTGAATAGGGGTATTGAATATCCTCTGGATATAAGTCGAAGCACCCAACTGTCTGTTGTTATGGACTCCCAAGAAGTCAGGTGCATCGAACCGCCCCGACTGCCTCCAGAGACGGACAGCCGGGCAACCCTTCAGGGCTGCTGCGTGGGTCTCTCAGAGAAGGTTCTCTGGAAACAAAATTGCCAGGAGCCCCCCTGCCTCTGGCACGACGACCTCCCCGTCCTCCTCTGCCACGGAAGGACTGGTTATCCAGAGCAGGTTGGGACTGCTGCGACTTCCGGAACCACATCTTCTTCTGTCCCTTTTGGTTCTTAGAGAAGGACCTCTGGGGAGCTGAGAAGCGGACTCCGACGGCAGACAGCGTCTTCCCGTCCTTTTCGCTCTGGACTAATGTCTCACGAACAGTCTTGCCAAACAAGGCAGAACCATCGAAAGGGGCATTCGCGAAGGTCGCCTTGAAGGGCTCTGCAAAATCACAATGGCGGAGCCAGACCTGTCGCCTCATGACTAGGCCTGCTCCGCTGCCTCTAGCGGCTCCCTCAGTAGCATGAGACAGCAGCCGCATAGATGTATTGGATACTGATCTGAGAGTGGCCATTCGGGTGGAGTAAACCTGTTTATCCTCACTCGAGATGGACTCCGGGGGAGATGCAGCGTATTCTTTAATCAGATCCCGCTGCATCCTAATGCCATGTGCCATGTAGTTCAGCGCTCTCAAGGAGAAGGTCGCTGAACTAAAAACTCGCTTCCCAATGCGATCCATCGAACGGGACTCCTTGCCCGGAGGATGGACGGAGGGACTCTCCTGGGCCAATTCCCTCTTCGTGGCTGCAGCCATCATCATGGCATCTACTGGGGACCCTTACTCCAGTGGGTGCGGTCTGATGGAGGAGAAAGAATGCGGTCCGGGCGCTTAGGGATAGGCTCAATGGTGTCCGGATCCTTCCACGCCCTGATGGATATAAGATCCACCAGGGGGTCAGCAGGAGGGGACACCCAAGAGGTAGAAGGGCCCGCCTCGAATGCCTCCAAGAACACAGACTCGTCGAAGAAGCCTTGGGGCAGACCACCCCCTGATCCTTAACATCTCCATGATGTCTCCAAATGAGACGTCCTCAGGGGTGACCTAGGGAGCCTTCCCTTCATCCAAGTCCGTGTCTTCAGTGACGGACTCAGGGAGTCCATGTGCCTCCTCTTGCACTTACGCTTCCAAGGTACTTCATCGGGGGCTGTCCGAGGAGTACTCTTCAGCAGTTGGATGTTCCAAGGGAACCACTTGGGACATCGAGGCGGCTGTCCCTGGGACCGGCTGGTGGGGGCCTGGCCCAACTGCAATGGAGTGCGGGATGGAGCCGTGGCAGGGACCGGGGGTCCGGATGTCCTCGACAGTGCCCTTTCCATAACGTTGAAAGCCGAGGGGAGCCAGCTTCTCTAAGCCCGAGCCGACCCCACTCGGATCCGGTCACGGATCGGAGTCGGAGCCGAAACCGTCGGATCCGAGAGACCAGTGTGCTCCGACCTGGACGGAGCCGAAGACACACCAGCTCCCTCGGATCCGAGGCTCGGCCCTCGGCTCCGAGAGGTCGGGTCCGAAGTACCCGAAGCACTCAAGGGATGGGACGGATCCGAGGTGCGCCGACCTATCGGATCCGACCCACCCCCGGATCCAAATCTGCACGGCGCCGATAGCTCCGAACCCGTGGTATGGGTTGGAGAAGGAGCTAAGGGGGTGAAAAAAGGGGTCGAAGCCCCTCCCGGATGGGGGGGGGGCTAGGAGCACTCCCATTTGCATTTGGGCCTGGATGAATTTCCTCATCATCCGGTCCATATCAGCTTCGCTCATTGAAAAAGTCGATCTAGAGGAGGCCACCGAAGCGGACCTAGAGAGCCGCCTCGGGGACCCCCTGGAAGGGCTAGCCCCCTCCCCCTCGGGTCCAGGAGAGAACCGAGGGGAGTGGAGCCGAGGAGGAGGAAAGCTAGAAGGCACAGGGGAGGCCCGCTTAGATGGAGGAGCCGAACTAGAAGTTTCGGCTCTCCTCTTGTGGTGCTTCTCCCTGTGCCTCTCCTTCTGTCTTTCCCTAGAAGAATCCTTCCTCCGCAACTTTAAGGGAGGTTGAGTCCCAGCCAGAGGGAGAACTCACAGCAACAGGTTGCTGAATGGAAGGCAGAGGCCGAAGCAGTATCTGGGGGTAAAAGACCCGCCAGCACCAACTTCGACCTCCGTTCCCTTAAAGCCGGGTTGAACCCTGCACAAATGGTACAACCAGAAGACAGGTGTTCAACCCCAAGATGACCGAGTGTGGCCATCCGCTGGGGACAGCTTATGGCCACACTGCACATTTCGAGAAAACAGCCTTAGGGGCTTCAGACATCACAAACCTAAGGCCTAAATACACACACACACAAACAAACTACGAAAACCCGAGAAAATTTAACTAAAGAGGGAGGAAAGCCTTAACCACACACAACACTAACTAGATTAATAACAAAAACAGAGAATTTGAAAACTTTTTCTGTCAAAAAATCTAATCTTATCTCAACCAACGCCAGGAGCTCTAGAATTCCGTTGCTTCTTGAAAAGCGGCAAACGAAATCTGAGGTCAGTCAGGGCTTGGCAAGGGGTTATGGGTAAGAGGGAGGAGCTAGGAGCTCGGAGCCTAAGCTTTTGAATTGCCGGCTCGGATCCGAGGTCGGATCCGATACCCACAGGTTGCAGACGAATGAAGTCTGCCTACTTCAGATCCTTTGTTATGGACTTCCAGCATCTGGTAAAGACTGCATGGATAAGCAAGTAGTCCAAATATGGAAAAATGTGGATATTCTTCAGTCTGCAGTGGGCCACCACTGGGGTTAGGCATTTTGCAAACATTCTTTCTACAGTAGACAGCCAAAAGAGTAATGCAGAGAAATGATAATGTGACCAAGAAATACAAAATATTAGGCATCTCTCGAAGCTATGTGCAATGGTAATGTGACGGTAAACATCCTTTAAGTCAGAGGTTACCATAAGACAGCAGTCTGGGAGTAGTGCTAATACAAACTGAAGGATCAACATCTTGAATTCTGGAATCTTCACAAAATGACTAAGGAAGGAGAGATCCAACACTTGTCTCCAAGAATATGCCTTTTCTGGGATAAAACAACCTTCCTATGTGTTCTACAGGAACATATTCTATCACTCCAGCTTCTAACATATGTTGGAGCACCCAGGGAAAAATTCTGTTTAACTGAGAGGGTGAGGAGGGGCCTCAAAGGAATGGGGGGGGGGTATATCCACTGCCAACTGTACTCCTTCTAAACTACCTTTAAAACCCATTTGTCTAAAATGATTTGATTCCAAATTAGGGCATTGACCATCAGATTTTGTAAAAGGGGAATAGATGCTGGGGTGGGGGGAGGACCCAGTTCCCAGTATAGTCATTCATTTGCTGTTGTGTGACCTTTTTGGGGGGAAAACTCACTTCTTTGGGTTGGAACTGGTTCCCTCCTACCATTTCTTTTTGGGTGGTTGTCTGCCATTATGCCCTAGAAACAAGCAGCATAATCATACACAATTTTAAAGCACATTTGGACACCTGAGAGAGGTTAGAAAATATGAGTCACATATAACCTACCTCCACAGATGCCAGGGAAGTAGACAACTCACTCAAGCTATTGGCACATCTCAGTATAAACTTTCACATGTAGCCCTGGTAATTAAGGATTCTGAAGGCTAGAGTGGAGGAAGAAAAAAGTCATTTACCAGGTCTGCAAGGCCACTTGCCTTCTTTATCCCCAAGCAATGGATTGGTTGTAGATGAGGGCCTGCTAGCAGTAGTTGAGATAGCAGCAGTGTCTGCTTTAAGATGGGAATGGAGACATGTATTAGATAGAGAAACTCTATACAGTTTCTGCCTTCTTTGGAAGAGATAGCTAGGAGTCAGGAGCATTACAGACAGCATTAAAAGCATCCTCTAACGCTGATAAAATTGGTGAAGTATTCGGGTTTTTTTGCTCAAGTAAATCATAGTATCTGCCCAACTCAAGGGGAACATCTCCCTATTCCCAAGAAAATGCTTCCCTTAACCTAGAAATGGTTTCAGGAAAAGAGAGAGCCTCTATTTGTACATTTTCGGATTCACCACCTCAAAAAAATCACTATGGAACTCTCAGGTGATATAACCCTGTTTCTGTCAAAATCACAATCAGAAAAACTATCCTCATTGTTACAAGTAATGGCACAGTAATCTGAAGCAGGCATTTGGCATCCAGAACTGACAGACTGTAATAAACTCCTAGCTAAGGTAAGAATATCCCTCTTACAAACAGAAGCCATCTCCTCATTTTCTATATGATTACCTGTTTCTTTTTTCAACAGATATCCCTAAAAGATGACCGAGTAGGGGGCAGTACATCATCCTGAGCCAGAGGTCTCTCTCCCTGGCCACCTCAAGAAAACCTTCTTGAGCCCCCCCAGTACCTATAATGGGTGCTTCTCTCATGTCCATATTGGTCACAGGAAAAGCCAAATAGGACATGTCTGACTACCTGGTCCAACAGTGGCCAATAAGACTACACCACAGGGATTTGTGGAAACAGAAAAATGGTCTGAGGAACCAGCAGTGGCCACTTCAGAGTTAGCCACCATCGGCATAGGCATTAAAGGAGCCCACACTAAAGGCAAGGACTCATGTTTTAAATGCTTTTCCTTTTAAGGTACATAGGGAGAAGGAGCATCAGGACAGGGGTAAGTATCTACGTTGTAGCCTTATAGCAAGTAAGCTATGTTGCATGAGTTGGTCAGAAGGTATGTTGTCACTTGTTTTACAAACTATACACAACCCCTCCAGCAGATTTTTAAATCTCCCACCCAAAGTTTATAGATGCAGCACAAAAATTCTCTGTTCAAACAGAGATACTTTTAAACTGCCCAATAAAAATGCAATAAACTGTTATCCTGAAGTACACATAAGCATTAACACAAAAGTCCGTTTGTGCTTTTAAAATATAATTCTCGACTGTCAAAAAATACTAAACTGCTATGCTAAAAATAAGCATCCAAGTCACAAAATGACTGAGCCTAGAAAACAAATCCTACATAGATAACAGTAATAGAGTAATGTCTGTTGACACAGCTGAAAAGCCAGTATTCTTAATGAGACATACCACAATTATGACAGAAATCAAATAAAAACCCTCAAAATGTTATTATAACATACAAATAAGTGGAAGGGTTCCTCAAAAGGGGTCTTCTCTGTCTGATTCAAAGCCTTAGCCAACAGCTATATCAGAGAAGACTTCTCAAAGCTGCATCAGCTCGAGGAAGTAATAAAATACTGAATATTTTTAGCCAGTCTGGCTGCTTTTATAGTTTCCTCCAAAAGGGCTTAGCCTATAGGCAGCCAGAATGACTATGTGGAATGAGGTTAGAGCTTTGGGAAGCTGGCTGGTTACTGTACACTTAGAAGGATACAACCCACAGATTATTGCAACAGTGACAATGATCATCATCAAACTAACGTGCAGTGAGCAGAGCATCCTTGGCCAACACCTAGACTCTGGAAAGCCCACACTCTGTTCCCTGAAAGTGTGTGAATCCTAATTAATTTTCTGAAATAATCTTAAACTTATACTTGAAGCCAATAATAAAAACTTTAACAATGATAACACTCCCAACAGATCCTCCTCGCTTTTCGGTTTAATCTACACCTTTACTAAAAATTTACCAACAGATAAACTTTGGAATTTGAATTTACATCCCTCTCTTCAGACATAATTCTACTGTATCCTCTACTTTTATTGCTTTATAGCCATAAATGTGATGTGTTCTTCCATTTACTGGATTCTTCATTTTCTATGCTGCAATTCTTTTTTTCTACTGGAACATATTTTTCACGGATTGTGCTTCTGTCATATCCTTGAATATACTACGGGTCAAGCTCTGAAAATGGCCCACAGTGATCAGTACACTCTCCTAGGTCAAGGCATATATATATTTTTTGTTCTTTCAGCTTTTTCCTGGTTATGGGTCGCCAGAGCGGAACTCCGGTCCGTTAATGACTGCCAGTAGATTTTTATGGTGCCGAGGTGCCAACTCGACGCCCAACCTTCAATGAAAGCACACTCATTTACGCATCACCACGACTTCTAGTTAAACAAAACAAATCCCATCTAGGACTAGATCAAGTTTTTTTTTTTTAACATCTATAGTTATACAAGACATTGCAGCACTTTTATTATGTAGAAAAGTCTTTTGCTTTGCTCAAAAATATACACTGTTTGAAACAATTTTTTGCCAGGCAAAAGTCTCCTGTTTGATATCTACTTCTCTGAAGTACAGGCTAACACAGAAGGTCTTTGGCTAATGAAGTTTGCATATGACTGCAAACTAGGAGCCATAATCGAAACTCCTAATGATGTGGATATCCTACAAAAGGGCCTTACTGAGACAGATGACTGGTGTCAAAGCCATGGCTTCAAGCTTCAATGCCAAAAAGTGCATTGTCATCCCTTCTGGTAAAAACTCTGCATCCATGAACTCCCACATAGACGGTAGTCTACTTAACACCGAAAGTGTGATAAAAAAACCTTGGGACACAGGTGGACAGTAGTCTCTCATTTGATAATGAAATCGCCACAGTAGTCAGGAAATCCTTCTATGCCACACCTCATCACAAAAGGTTTCTCATCCAGGAAAAAAAGAGGTCAATGTTCCCCTCTACCCGTCACTCATTAGACCCATTATAGAATACAGTGCCCCTTCTGGTATGTACCTCACAAGACATCAACAACTGGAAAGGCTGCAGAAATACCTCACAAAGAGGATTACCGGCCTCAAACAGATGCCCTATGCAGACAGTCTCAAAAAACTCCAGCTTTACTCCATCGCATATTGCCTACTCAGAGGCGATCTCCGCCTAACATACAAAGCTATGTCAAACCCAGAGCTGTTGACATGCTCCACTTAAAGAAATCCCAATCCCTCTGAGCTACACACTCTAGGGACCTAAACCTTGTCACCACAATAAACAGAACATGCTGGAGGGATAGATTCCTGTCCCAGACACTTCCCATACTCTGGAACAAACTACCCATCTAGATCAAACAAAGAGTACAGTTTTGTACCTACCATAAATGTAGATGCTTGAGTGTATACCCTGCTGCAGTCATCACACTTGGGTTATCCTGCTGTCAGGCGGTCCCGCAGTCGGCCCGAATTCCAAAGTCTTGGCCCGGCGTCGGTTGCTGTCGCTTCTTCCCTGATGTCAGTGCACCAGGGGTATATAAGAGGCATCCAACGCCATTTTTTTCAGTTTTTCTTGCCCCAGATATCAGGTGACCCAAATAGGTAGGCAAAAAATATATATACACACACACACACATATATATATATATATATATATATATATATATATATATATATATAAATACATACAGCTATATAAAAATAAAACAATACCCTTAGGCACAAGCAAATACACCACAGAGGTAGCATAGGACAGAGTGGTAGAGATAAGTTCAGCTAGTTCAGAGGGGATGGAGGGAGGGTAACCTGGACTGCAGCAGGGTATACACTCGAACATCTACATTTCTGGTAGGTACAAAACTGTACTATGTTCATCATGTTACTCTGCTGCAGTCATTACACTTGGGTAGAATCCCAAAGCTAAGGATGGGAGGTGGAGTCAAACAGGGTTAGAGGAGGCTAGAAGGCCCTGCAGGACTGCAGTGGCGAAGCCAGCTCTAGTCTTAGAGTAAAGTGGTAAGTGATAGTGTTTGGTGAAGGTGCGTACTGAACTCCAAGTTGCACCTTCCAGAATATCCTTGGTAGGCACCCCCCTGAGGAAGGCTGTAGATGTAGCTGCTGCCCTGGTGGAGTAGGGCCTAATGCTAGCAGGAACTGGTTTTCCATGGTGGGTGTAGCAGAAACGTATGCAATATCCTATCCATTTGGAAATGGTCTGTTTTGAGATAGCCTTTCCTTGTGATGCTGTAGCATAGGATACAAAAAGTTGGTCAGATTTTCTGAAAACCTTAGTTTTATCCAAGTAGTAACGTAGCTGCCTGTGAATGTCCAAGGAATGCAGGAGTCTTTCTCCTTTGTTCTGCGGATTTGGAAAGATGGTGGGTAAATGGATGGTTTGATTTAGAGCCACACTGGATACCACCTTAGGCATAAAGGAGGGGTTAGTTCATAGAGAAACTCTGTCTTGATGAAAAATGAGGAAAGGCTCTACCGCCATAAGAGCCTGAAGCTCTGAGACTCTTCTGGCTGAAGTAATTGCTAGCAGCAGGGCAGTCTTCCATGATACAAACTTTAAGTCAGCTGAGAAAGCTGGCTCAAAGGGAGGTAGCGCAAGTTTTTCTAGAACAAAATTGAGGTCCCAAGTTGGTGCTGGTGCTCTCCTGGGAGGCCTAATGTTTTTGGCCCCTCTGAGAAACTGCCTTAGAAGTGGATGTGAAAATAAGGGAGGATCCGTGTTTTAGTGAGCTGAAATAGCTGAGGCGTGGATTTTAATAGATGAAAAAGAAAGTCCTTTGTGTAACATCTCAGTTAAATATTGTAGAATCTGAGGTATGTCCGTCAGAAGGGTATTTTGGCCTTTAGCTTGGTTCCAGGTGCAAAACCTTTTCCATTTGTCTGAGTAGGCTTTCCTGGTGCTGGGCCTCCTGGCCTCCAGAATAACATCCATAACAGCTTGTGAAAGAGGAGCTGGTTGGTTGCTTAGGAGATTTGTCGTGCAGCCAAATTGAAGGTTTTGAGCTGGCTGTGTAGAATCGGACTGTCTTGCTGTGTGAGCAGATGAGAAATTTGTGGTAAAATCCATGGTGGGCCCTGGGCCATATTCCTTAATAGTGGGTACCAGTGCTGGCGTGGCCAGTCTGGGGCAATGAGTATCATTCGGGGTCTCTCCATCCTGACTTTCAGAAGCACCTTTGTGAGAAGGGGCAATGGAGGGAAGGCATATACTGACAGCATTTTCCAACTGAATGAGAGTGCGTCCACTTTCCAAGCTTGATGGTGAAATGTCCTTGTGCAAAATTTTGTTAGCTGATAGTTTTGGGGGCTGACAAACAGGTCTATGTCTGGGTGTCCCCATTTTTGAGTTATCATTGCAAATACTTGTGGATCCAGTTTCCACTCGTGGGGATCCATGATGTTTCTGCTTAGGTGGTCTGCCAATGTGTTCTTTTTTCCTGGCAGGAATTGAGCTTGTAATTGTACTTGGTAAGCCAGTGCTGTATTCCACAAGGTCATTGCTTGCCTGCATACAGGGTAAGAGTGTGTACCCCCTTGTTTGTTTATGTACCACATTACTGTGGTGTTGTCTGTCCTTATTAAAAGCTGTCCTGGATGTAAGAGGTCCTTGAAGGCTGTCAGAGCATTCTGTACAGCTAGCATTTCTTTTTGATTGATGTGCAGATTTCTTTGATCTGCAGTCCATATGCCTTGAACGCACCATCCTGCCATGTGTGCCCCCCAGGCATAGTCCGATGCATCTGTTGTCATACTTTGCCTGGCTGGGGGTAAGGTAAAAGGCTGACCCTTGTTGATGTGACATGCCTGTGACCACCACAGAAACTCCCGTTGAAGCCAGGGAATGAGAGGTATCACTGTTTCCAAGCTGTGGCTGTGTTGAGTCCATACGCTTTTTAGGTACCATTGTAATTTCCTCATATGCAGTTTTGCAAATGGTATTAGTAGTATGCCAGATGCCATGAAGCCCAAGGCCTGCAGAATTTTTCTTGCAGGGAGTTGGGTCTTTGTTGCCATTGTTTTGAAGTATTGAGTTAGCTGTAGTTGTTTGTCTGGCGTCAGGTAAGCCATCTGGGCCGTTGTATTCAAGCTGGCACCCAGGAATGTCATATTTTGTGAGGGCACTAGTTTTGATTTCTTTTCGTTTACTGCGTACCCTAGGCAAATTAGAATGTGTTTTACAAAAGCCAGATGATGTAAGAGAGTGTCCTTCCTTTCTGCTTGGATGAGGCAGTCATCCAGGTATAGGTATATTTGAATTCCTCTTTGTCTGCAGTATGCAATTACTGGTGCCAGGCATTTTGTGAAGACCCTGGACGCAGTAGATAAGCCAAAGGGCAGTGCAGAGAATTGGTAATGAGTTAAACCTGCAATGAAGCGGAGGTATCTTCTGCAATTTTGTCTGATAGGGACATGCAGGTATGCCTCCTTGAGGTCCAATGTTACTATCCAAGCTTTCTTGCCCAACATGGGAAGAAGCTGCTGTAGTGTTAGCATCTTGAATTTGGGTACATGCAAGAAGGTGTTTAGAACTGAAAGGTCCAGAATGGGTCTCCAAGCATTGTCCTTTCTGGGGACTAGAAAGAGCCTCGAGTAAAATCATTGGCCTTGCTCCTGTGTAGGTACCAGTTGAATGGCTCTCATGTCCATGAGAGCTGTAATTTGTTTTTGTGCCTCTGCCCATTGACTTTGTGGCAGGTTTGGCATGCCTTTTATCCTTGGCAAGGTGTGGAAATGGAATCTGTAGTCTTGTGAGATAATGTCTAGGACCCATTTGTCCTTTGTGATGATGCACCAGTTGTCTGCAAAAAGTGCTAATTGTCCTCCCAAGGGAGCTGCCAAGACAGTTTTGCTTGGCAGTTTGAGGTTTAAGTCATTGTGTTTGCATTCTAGTAGTTTGGGACCTGTCTTCTCCTCCCTTCTGTGTTGCAGTGCCCCACTGGCGAGGTTTGTAAGGGATTTGTGCTTGTCCTCTGCCCCTTGGGCACCTGTATTTACCCCTCTGTGGTCTGTCAGAAGCTGGAAAAGACCAATTTTTTGTTGGCCAAATTCTGCTGAAGCGTGGGGACTGTACCTGTAAGAAATCTTTGACCGTCTGCATAGATTTTGCCTTATCCTCCATTTTCTTTAAAACCTCTTCTGCTTTAACCCCAAATAAGACATCCTGCTGTAAGGGTGCATCTAGTAACTTAGCTTTAACATGATCAGGCAGAGTTTGTTCCTTTAACCAAGCACGCCTACGTATAACAGACCCAGTAACAGCTGCTCTACAGGAAGCTTCCAAGGAATCAAATCCACATTGTAAAGTATGTTTGCCCACCTGTTCAGCTGCATGCAACAGATCCTGCATTTCCTTGAGGGTTGACTGTTGAGACTGTTGAGGGTGCATGCTCATCTTTTGTTTTATTTGAGACATTAGGAATTGCTGGTATTTAAGCATGTGAAATTGACAATTTAGTGCTCTCATAGCCAGAGTAGCTGAGGTATAAACCTTCTTCCCCCACCTATCTAGTGCTCTGGAGTCCCTTTCAGAGGGTACAGGATTTTTGGCCATAGAAGCCTTAGCCCCTTTGGGACCCTGGGAGATTGTCTCTGGATCAGCAACAGGGCTTTTGAAAAGGAATTTGTGTGAGTCAGGCACTCTATAGTATCTATCTGGTTTGGCTGGAGCAGGAGGCAGAGAATCTGGATTTAGACTAGATTCTAAATAAACATCATCCACAATGTCTAAAACTGGGGGGATAGCAAGTGGTCTGTGCTGGGAGAGTAAAAGAAACTCTCGGAGCCTTTTCTTTGAATCGGAGTAGTCCTGACCTTCCCAGTGGAAATGTTCCCTCATGGTATGTAAGGTTTCCCCAAAGGAATAGTCTTCAGGGGGAGAAGCTGAGGGAATGGAATCTTCAGCATCAGAATCTTCATAAGGGGGAAAGGAGTAATCCTGTTCCTTAGAGGAGCCTGAGGAAATAGACACTTGATCAGAGGAGGCATAATCCTCCTCTTGTCTAGGCCTTTTGTCGGGGGGGGGGGGTTGGGAACCCCTGATTAAAGAAATCAAATCTTCAGCCATTTTAAGCATCTGTTTCTTAGGCATCGGGCCTTGAACTGGAGACTGAAGTGCAGTCTTTTTTGGTTTTAGAGGAGTCTTAAGCTTAGCATAAGATTTTATGGTGAGAGTAGTCTGTCTGAAGACACCTTCTGAAACTGAAGGCGTTTCTACAGCACTGGCTTCTCCTTCTGCAATGTCGTCGGTATGGCCTAAAGAAAATGGCTGCGTCGGCCTAGAAAGTACAGTTGTGTACACCTACCATAAATGTAGATGTTCGAGTGTCTTCACTGTTGCAGTCATAACTGTAGGGTGCTCCTGCCGGCAGGCAGCCCGAGGTCGGCCAGAATCCCAAAGTCTGGGTCCGGCGTCGGCTGTACAAGCTAGTACCCTGACGTCAGTACTCTTTGGTACATAGCCCTCAGCCGACGCCATCTTCTCCAGCCTTTCTTGCCCTAGATGTCAGAAGTCCCCAACAAAACAAAAATGAATCCAACAAGGAAACACAAATACACCACAAAAAAGGAAAAGGGAGAAAAAGAGGGATAGGAGGGAGGAAACCCGACTGCAACAGTGAAGACACTCGAACATCTACATTTATGGTAGGTGTACACAACTGTACTATGTTCTTCGTGTTTCACTGTTGCAGTCATAACTGTAGGGTAGAATCCCAAAGCAGTGTAAAAGGGGAGGAGGCTTTAGATAGAAGAAGGGGAGGCTAGAATACCCTGCACGACAGCAGAGGCAAAGCCTGCCCTGGACTTAGAAAACAGAGGGAGATTGTAGTGCTTGGAAAAAGTATGCACAGAACTCCAAGTGGCAGCTTCCAAGATATCCTTGGTAGGGACTCCTCTGAGGAAAGCTGTAGAAGTGGCAGCTGCTCTAGTAGAATGACTTCTAAGGGTACCTGGAAACTGTTTCCCATGATGAGTGTAACAAAATCTGATTCCATAAGCAATCCATTTGGAAATAGTTTGTTTAGAAATAGGTTTTCCAAGAGAACTGGAGGCAAAAGAAACAAACAATTGATTAGACTTTCTGAACTCTTTAGTCTTGTCCAGGTAAAATCGTAACTGTCTGTGCACATCTAATGAATGCAAAATCCTTTCCCCTTTATTTTGAGGATTTGGAAAGAAAGTAGGAAGGTGAATTGTCTGATTTAAAGCCACTTTCGAAATCACCTTAGGCATGAAAGTAGGATTGGTCCTCAAGGACACTCTGTCCTGATGGAAAATAAGGTATGGTTCCACAGCCATGAGAGCTTGTAACTCTGAGACCCTTCTGGCAGAGGTCAATGCTAATAAAAGAACAGTCTTCCAAGATAAAAACTTAATATCTGAAGATGCAGCAGGCTCAAAAGGAGGCAAAGTAAGTTTTTCTAAAACATAATTAAGATCCCAGGCAGGGACAGGAGGGGTCCTGGGAGGCCGCAAATTTTTTGCCCCTCTCAAGAATTGCTTCACCAAAGGATGAGAAAAAACAGGAGGATCAGAACTGAAATGCGCAGAAATAGCAGAAGCATGAATCTTAATGGAAGAAAAGGAAAGTCCTTTAGATAAAAGTTCCGAAAGGTAAAGCAAAATAGAAGAGAGATCAGGTACCAGAGGATCCGAGCCTCGGTCCTGCATCCAAATAAAAAACCTCTTCCATTTAGAGGCATAGGATTTCCTAGTGCTAGGCCGTCTAGCTTCCAAAGGAACATCCAAAACTTGTTTGGGAAGACTAGAGGAAATCAAATTCCTTTGAAGAGCCAAGCTGCCAGGCAAAGGGTCTTGAGGTTGGAATGTAGGAACTGACCCTGATGCTGGGACAAAAGCGAAGGGTTCAGAGGGAGAATCCAAGGAGGCCCCAAGAACAGGTGCTTTAAAGTTGGATACCAAAACTGTCGAGGCCAATTTGGAGCAATCAAGATGAGGAACTTGGGCTTGTCCTGTTTTATCTTCAGTAATACCCGAGGTAGTAGAGGAACAGGAGGGAAGGCATATGCTGAAAGGCTTCTCCAGCTGAAGGACAGGGCATCCACTCTCCAAGCTGTTTTGTGGAAGGACCTGGTGCAAAAGCGAGGCAGCTGATGATTGAGATGGGATGCAAACAGATCTATCTGGGGACATCCCCAAACTGCAGTAATCCTGTTGAATAAGTTGGTGTCCAGCATCCATTCGTGAGGATCTGAAATGTTTCTGCTCAGGCTGTCTGCTAAGAGATTCTGTTTCCCTGGAATGAATTGAGCCTGGAGATGTAGATTCAAATTTAGAGCTGTGTCCCATAAAGCCATAGCTAGTCTGCAAAGGGGGTACGAATGAGAACCCCCCTGCTTGTTGATGTACCACATGACCGTGGTGTTGTCTGTGCGAATTAGCAGAGGCCCTGGTTGCAAAAGGTTCTTGAAGGCTAGAAGGGCATTTTGAACTGCCAACATTTCCTTCAGATTGATGTGCCAGTGAAGATGGTCCTTTGTCCAGGTTCCCTGCTGGCAATTGTCTAGAAAGTGTGTTCCCCAAGCATAATCCGAGGCGTCCGTGGTTAGGATTTGAGTAGGTTGAGGAAGACGAAAAGGCTTTCCTTCGTTTAAAGTGCACACCCTGGACCACCAGAGGAACTCCCTCTGAAGGCAGGGGATCAGAGGAATCAGAATATCCAGATCGTGGTAATGCTGTGACCATACACTTTTCAGATACCATTGAAGCTTTCTCATGTGAAGCCTTGCGTTTGGAATCAACAGAATGCAGGAAGCCATGTAGCCCAGAGCCTGCAGGAATTTCCTTGCAGTGAGCTGAGATAGAGTTGCTAAGGTGCTGAAAGTAGAAGCCAGCTGAGTTTGTTTTTCTGGAGTGAGGAAGGCCCTTTGTAAGGTTGTACTTAAGAGGGCTCCCAAGAATACCATTTGTTGAGAAGGGATCAAATGTGACTTTTTTGTGTTCACTGAGAATCCCAGTAGGAGGAGAAGACGTTGAACAAAGTCCAGATGTTGAAGCAGAAGATCTTTGCTGTCTGCCTGAATAAGGCAGTCGTCCAAATAGGGGTAAATCTGGATCCCCTGAAGTCTGCAGTAAGCCACTACTGGTGCCAGGCATTTGGTAAAGACTCTGGGCGCAGTAGATAAACCAAAGGGCAGTACAGAGAATTGAAAGTGCCTCGAACCTGCCTTGAACCTGAGGAATTTCCTGCGTTCTTGCCTGATGGGAATATGTAAATAGGCTTCCTTTAAGTCCAATGTCACCATCCAGGCGTCCTGAGAGAGCATTGGAATTAGTTGCTGCAGAGTAAGCATCTTGAATTTTGGAATTTCCAAAAGGTGTTTAACACAGAAAGGTCCAGAATAGGTCTCCATGAGTTTTGTTTTCTGGGAACCAGAAACAGTCTTGAATAAAAACCTTTTCCCATCTCCGAGAGTGGAACAGGCTCTATGGCTCTCATGGCCAGAAGAGCATCCACTTGAGTTAAGGCCTCTGACCATTGATGTTTTGGCAGATCTGGCCAACCGTGAGCCCTTGGCAAAGTGTGAAAGTGGAATTTGTAACCTTTTAAAATCACGTCCAATACCCATCTGTCCTGGGTAATATGAGTCCAATTTCTGTAAAAAAGAGACAGTTTTCCTCTGAGAGGGGCATCCAGGTGAAGGGGTCCTGTAGCCCAACCGAGAGAGTCATTGAGTTTGCTTTCTTTGAGATTGGGATCTGTCTTCTCCCCTTCAAGGTGAAGAAGCAGTCCATTGTCTAGATCTGTAAGAGGCCTGACCTTGACCACGACCTCTGGAACGCCTATATCTTCCCCTTTGAGGCCTGTCAGACGTGGGAAAGGACCAATTTTTAGAGGGCCAATTCCTGGAAAATCTAGGAGGCTGAACTTGCAAGAAATCTTTTACAGTCTGCATAGACTTTGCCTTTTCTTCCATCTTTTTAATAACTTCCTCAGCCTTGGATCCAAAAAGAACATCATGTTGAACAGGGGCATCTAATAACTTAGCCTTAACCTGTTCAGGTAAACTTTGTTCACGAAGCCAGGCAGGTCTCCTGATAACAGTACCAGAGGCTGCAGCCCTGCAAGAAGCATCCAAAGCATCAAAACCACAATGTAAACTATGCTTGTTCACTTGTTCAGTAGCATGCAAGACATCCTGAAGTTCCTTATCCTCTGCACAAGCAGGAAGGGAAGCAAGCTTTTGCTTTAAAACAGACAAAAGAAATTGCTGATACTTAAACATATGAAACTGGCAATTTAAAGCCCTTACAGACAGGGTAGCAGAAGTATATACCTTTTTTCCCCACCTGTCTAAAGCACGAGAATCCTTCTCAGAGGGAATGGGATTTTTAGAAGTAGCAACCTTAGCAGCCTTAGAGCCCTGAGAAATAGTTTCAGGATCCAGAAGGGTTTTAAATAAAAATAAATGAGAGTCAGGAACCCTATAAAATCTATCAGGCTTAGAAGGAGCAGGAGGCATGGAATCAGGATTCAAATTAGCCTCAGAAAAAGCATCATCTACAATGTCCAAAACAGGAGGGATAGCTAAAGGCCTATGCTGAGGAAGAAGAAGAAATTCCCTAAGCCTCTTCCTGGAAGCAGAATACTCCTGTCATTCCCAATGAAAATGTTCCCTCATCTCATGCAAGGTTTCCCCAAAAGAGAAATCCTCAAGCGGAGAGGCCGAGGGTAAAGAGTCCTCAGCATCCGAATCCTCATAAGGAGGAAAGGAATAGTCCTGATCTGAGGAAGAAACAGAAGATACAGAAGCCTGGTCAGAGGAATCCAGAGTAACATCCTGTCGAGGCCTTTTGTCAGGAGGGGGGTGAGAACCCCTAATCATTGTAAGCAAATCTTCAGCCATCTTTAATAATTGCTTTTGTGTCTTGGGAGTGGATTCAGAAGCAGCTTGAGCAGGAACTTTAGACTTAACAGGAGTCTTTGTCTTTGCCTTTGAAATAGTGATGTCAGTAGGCCTGAAAACCCCCTCAGAAGCCGGTACCTGCACAGCGGTTCCGGATCCATCTGAAGGAGCGACGTCCGAAGGTCCTGCAGCAGTTAAAATAGTGGGCCTTGATGGCTCCCCATGGGAGTCCGTATCGGCCATCGGTTCAGAAGTGGCGAATGACAGGGGCTGCAAAAGCGCCTCACTGACGCCAGCCGAACCGGACGCTGGCTCCAGCTGCAACGAGTCCTGTTTGGACCTCGGAGGCCTGTCTTTGTATTTGCGCTTCTTTTGAACTCCGGTAGTGTCCGACGACATTCTATAATTGAAGCGTCTGCCAAAATAATTTAAAGCCCAATCGTACCTGCACTTGATAGTACGAGAGTTGAACCTGGCACAGAACCGACAACAAGAAACGTCGTGGTCAGGGCCTAAGCAAAGTAGACAGTAAGAGTGGAAATCTTTATGAGGTATTTGTTTCCCACACGCTATACAATTATTAACTTTTTCTGACATCGGAGGAACAAGAAAAAGATTCCCAACGGGTACTTAGCTTTGAGAAGAGAAGTAAGAACTTCGGACCGACAACAACAAAATACGCTGTTCGAAAATCGCCAACCAACGACTTGCGAGCTGCATTCCACCGCACGGCAAGAAAGACTGGAGAAGATGGCGTCGGCTGAGGGCTATGTACCAAAGCGTACTGACGTCAGGGTACTAGCTTGTACAGCCGACGCCGGACCCAGACTTTGGGATTCTGGCCGACCTCGGGCTGCCTGCCGGCAGGAGCACCCTACAGTTATGACTGCAACAGTGAAACACGAAGAACATCTCTCTGCTAGAGAATCCGAAGCGGTCTGGGGTTCCGATTCTGCGGTAGCCAGGGGCTGCGTAGGCACCTCACTGAAAACCGGCGACTGGCCCAACCGAGGCCTCGGAGTCTGGCTTGGATCTAGGCTGCCTGTCTTTATCTTTGCGTTTTTTATGCACACTGGTAGTCGGTTGCTCCGACGGCATAGAGTAATTAAATTTCCTACCGAAGTAGTGTCGTGCGAAATCAAAGCGTCGCTTTATAGTTCGCTTATTGAACCTAGCACAAAACCGACAACCAGTGACGTCATGGTCTGGGCCTAGGCAAGGTATACAATAAGAATGAAAGTCCTTATGAGGTATTTGCTTCCCACAAGAAATGCAATTGTTAACTTTTTCTGACATCGGACTGAGGCAAGAAAAGGTTCCCCAATGGGGTACTTAGCTTTGAAGACTTCGGACTGAAACTCTATTAGAAAATCTCAGGTGTCGGCCGACCGGCACTTGCGAACTGCTTCTGCTTCGGGCACCGCATGGCAAGAAAGACTGAAGAAAATGGAGTCGGATGCCTCTTATATACCCCTGGCGCACTGACGCCAGTGAAGAAGCGACAGCAACCGACGCCGGACCAAGACTTTGGAATTCGGGCCGACTGCGGGACTGCCTGATGGCAGGATAACCCAAGTGTGATGACTGCAGCAGGGTAACACGAACATCTCATTAGCACTCTTCAAGAAAAATCTTGATGATTGGATGGGAGATAGGAAATTCACCCCGGGGATCACTTCTGTGGCTCTGCTCGACAGGGACACAGGAAAATTATTTTCTTGGGTGGCGAAAGCTGGGGTACCTTTTTGGCTAGGCTTATATAGGCCCTAGGGCCAATAGCCTAGTACATACCTATGAACCTATAAAGGTGTAATTTTGCCCCACTGTACCTATGTTTTACATCAAAGGTATCTAAAAAAACACCCATGTAATTACATCATAGTAACTGCTTATCACACAGACTTAGCTGATAAATTTTTAGCCAGAGTGAAATTTTTATCATAAATTCTGAATCAGAAAACTTCACTGATAATTTCATTTAGCAAAACAATGAGTGGCATGAGAATGATGAAACAATTTCACTGTATTCTTAATATGAGCAAAATCCAAGGTAAACATATGGACACAGTTAAATACTTTGCAGATCTGACTTGCGTGAATATTCTTAATAACCATAAACAGCAGACACATTTTCATACCTGGAAACTCAACTTACTTTTTGTCCACTTTTGCAGCATATATTTTGTTCTTCTCAAGAGGTACTGGCTTTTCTTCTCTTGTATTGTAATGCAAAATCATGTCTTCCATGAGAACTTCTAACCTATGTAGTTCTTGCCAAGGCTGCAATACAAAATGGCCAGGATGGCAGGCCACAGAAACATAAACATCTATTTGTTCACCAGGCTTAGGTAAGGGGAAGGTTGGAGGAATTTCAGGAATCCCTGTGGCATTAGTATATTCCACAAGAGACACTATTACTGTGCTGTTTAAGTCTTTCTTAGAGATTTCTTCCTGCAATACAGTAGTAGAGCAACTAACGTTTTTGGAATTAATGGAAATGGTAGAACTATCTGAACTCAGGTAAACATCTTTCTGGTGTGTCCAGAGGTCAGCATTTGAGAGTTGCTGATTAATACTACGATCTGCATTAGGATAACTCTTTGGTGAAAACAAGTAAATATGCACCAGTTTCTTGGAATCCTCAACTTTCATCACCTAAGAGAAAAAAAAAAGATAAAAATGAAAAGTGTAAACTAAAGTCAAAGGACATCTATTACCATTCACCTCATCACCTTACCATGCAACATAACATACCCTCATACACAACAGTTCAGGATCCAGTGAGGAAAAAAAGAAGTTATGTACTCACCGTAATGTTCCATGTTTGTAGTCCATCTCGCCCTTCATTCTTACATATGGGTTCGGAGCCGATCCTCGGCCCCGACTCAGCCGATTACAAAGCTCAAAGTCTCTCAATTGGCTCATGGCAAGGTAGGTATTCCATAGTGCACTAGTAAGAATCCCCAGATCTTGTTTGCTGCTGACTATGTGAGTGACAGAAAAGTTATTCACAAGGAACAACAAAGATGAAAGGTCTCCACCCAAAGTAAATACTATCCTGTCTCCAGATCCTCTAAGGATACATGGATGGGGGTAGGTGGGTGGGTTTTTAAGAATGAAGGGCAAGATGGACTACAAACCTGGAACGTTATGGTGAGTACATAACTTCTTTATGTTCTGTAGTCCTATCTTGCCTTCATTCTTACATATGGGACAGCATCCCTAGGCACCATTTTCTTGGGTGGCTCACGGGAATATACTCCTAAGAACCGTGGAACCAAAGGAGGCTCTACTCCTTGAGGTCAAATCCAATTTGTAATGAGTAATAAAGGTATGAGGGGTAGCCCAAGTTGCTGCTACACAAATACTGTTAATTGGGACTCTGGCTTGAAAGGCAGCACATGTGGATAGGGCTCTTGTAGAATGGGCCTTAATTTTAAACGGAAGCTCCTTTCCATTGGAAGAGTGGACAAATGAGATACAGTTGGAAATCACATTTGATAATTACCTTAAGAGACTGGCAGACCTATCCTAGATTCAGAAAAGGATACAAACAATTGGTCTAATTTTCTAAGTTCCTTGGTTTTATGTAGATAGAACTGCAATTGTCTGTGAACATCAAGCTGATGAAATTTATATTCTGCACTGTTTGAATGATGAGAAAAAAATATTGGCAGTGCGATAGTTTGGGTCAAATTAGACTGAGAGCAAACTTTGGGGATGAAAGAAGGGTTTGTATGGAGGGAAACTCTCTATGAAAAATCAAGTAAGGAGGTTTGACGGACAGTGCTTGCAACTCTGACACCCTTCTAGCGGATGTAATAGCAACTAGAAAAATGGTCTTCCAAGACAGGAACATCAGTTCACAAGAATGCGTGGGTTCAAAAGGCAGGGAAGTAAGTTTGGACAGAACGAAATTTAGATCCCAAGGAGATACAGGTTACTGAAAGGGAGGTCTTAAGCAAGGTAGTGTCTTTAAGGAAGGTTTTACACAATCTGTGAGCCATCAGATTATGCTCATGTTGTCCCAAATGAAAATTTGATATCGCTGCCAGTTGAACTTTAATTGTAGCAGTAGCTGATCCCTGATTGAAAAGTTTGGTTAGGAACTCTAACACCAAGGGGATGGATACTGTGCAAGGATCTACATTTTTCTCTTTTGCCCAGATAGAAAATCTTCTCCATTTGCTAGCATATAATTTCCTCGTGGAAGGTTTGTGGGAAGACGTGAGGATATGGGTCACTGCAGGTGAAAAATAATGAAGCCTGACTAGGGATGGAAGTGGAGCAGCCACGCTGTCAATTGAGGGTGTGGAGGCAGGGGTGGAGGGAACCTAACGTCTGTCAAGAAGTCTGGAACTGGGCCCAGAGTCCATGGATCAACCAGGAAATGCCTGAGAAAGGGGAACCAAATCTGACAAGGCCAGTAAGGAGTGATCAGAATCATTTTGCTTCTTAAGGACTTTGCTTTCTGGATCACTTTCGATATGAGCGGAAAGGGGGAAATGCATAAAGAAGTCCTGGAGGCCAATTGTGAACAACTGCGTCTCTCAGTGATTCCCCCATAGGGGGGAATAAGAAGAAATAGCTGCTGCATTTGACATTGATTGGACTGGCAAACAGATCGCAGCAAGGCTGTCCCCATTTGCGGAAAATCTGTTCCACGACTTTCTGATTCAGAGACCACTTGTGCGGCATCAAGATTGCCCTGCTGAGCTTGTCGGCTACCACACTGGTTGTCCCCAGGATATGCGTTGCTACTAGAAAGCTCTGGGAAGATATCGCCCACTGCCAAACACGAAGAGCCTCTCGACATAGGGGGTAAGATTTGGTTCCTCCTTGCTTGTTTAGATACCATACCACTGACATATTGTCCGATTGGATTGCTATCGTCCCTAGAGGAAGAAAGTTGTGAAGTTCTTGCAACGCTAGTAGCACTGCTCTCATCTGTAGGACACTGATATGCAAGTGAGCCTCGTGATCTTGCCATGTGCCTTGGACAGTCCTGCCTAGATAATGCCCCCCCCCCAATCTGGGAGGCATCCATGGTCACAGTAGCAACAGGTTGGTGAGGAAGGAAGGGTGTTCCTGTCGTCAGTTGATCAGGCTGAATCCGCCAACAAAGGTGATTTTTGCAAGATTCCGTTATGAGAATATGATGTGACCGGGGCAGTTGTTGAAGAGACCACTGGGAAAAAAGTAGCCATTGAAAGACTTGCATATGCAATCTGGCTAGTGGAACTAGAGTTATGCTAGAAGCCATGGTCCCTAAAAGTTTCAGCATTGTCTTGGCCTTGACTCTTTGTTGAGGAAGTAAGCTGTATATCTATTGTCTAAGA
Organism: Protopterus annectens; assembly: GCF_019279795.1. Classification (NCBI taxonomy): domain Eukaryota; kingdom Metazoa; phylum Chordata; order Ceratodontiformes; family Protopteridae; genus Protopterus; species Protopterus annectens. Next base: position 631,776,062 of record NC_056728.1, on the reverse strand, counting down.
TTTTGAATTCTGTCTGCAGGAAGACGAGCCATCATGGCGACTGTCTATTTCTGCGCCTATAAAAGTCGCAAACTGAGAGGGCGACAAGGCAGACTTTTCCCAATTTATCATAATTCCAAGCTGGGTGCAGAGCTGTATGGTTGAATCCCTGGCTTGTAAGAGTAGGTGCCTGGTGGTGGCAGTCAGGAGCCAGTTGTCCAGGTAGGGAAACACTTGGAATCCATGACGTCTCAAGTGAGCTATCACTACCACCATGTATTTGGTGAACACCCTGGGGTTGTGGTGAGACCAAAGGGCAGAGCATGAAATTGGTAATGACTGGCTCCCAGACGGAAGCGTAGATGACTCGATGCTCTGTCCATTTTGATGTGGTAGTACGCATCCTGGAGGTCTATGGAGCACATCCAATTGTCTTTCCCTAACAGAGGGAGTATAGACTGCAGGGGTACCATTCGGAACTTGGACTTCTTTACTGATTCGTTTAATTTGCTGAGGTCCAAAATGGGCCTCCAGTCCCCCGTTCGTTTTGGCACTAAAAGGAATCTGGAGTAAATTCTGAATCCTATCTGGTCTGCGGTGACAGTTTGGATGACTCTTTCTGAAAGCAACTTTTGAACTTTTATGGTTGCTTGATCCCTGTGACTCGATGGAACATCTGGGATCTTCTTGTGGGTGTGGGGTGGAAGAAAGAAGGGTATAAAGTATCCTCTGGTGATTATTCTTTGTACCCACTTGTCTTGGGTGATGTTGAGCCAGGCTTCTGGATACAAAGATAAGTGACCCCCGACTGACTCCAGACAAGTGCAGCCGGGCCCCACATCAGGAGCGCTGATAGGGACGGCCATGAAAGGAATCGCGGCCACCCTGGTTTTGCAGACCCCCCCCCTGCCTCCAGGGTGACGTCTACCATTAGCTTCTCCTCCCCTGCCTCTGAAGGAGTCACCCTGTGAGTCTGGGAAAAATATTGGGGATTTCTTGAACCACATTTTCCCGCCTCACTGACCCTTGGGGTATGGTCTAGAAGGGACGGTAAAAACGTACTCCCACGGCAGAGAGAATTTTCCCTTCCTGTTCGAACCTGGTGAGTGTATCTTTTACCTTTGGTCAAAACCTGTTCGCACCTGGTGAGTGTATCTTTTACCTTTGGTCAAAACAAAGAGGAACTGAAGGGGGCGATGGTAAAAGTAAATTTGAAGGGCTCCGCAAAAGTACATAAGCGCATCCAGGAGTGTCTCCTGAGGGAAACCCCTGAATCCGCTGCCCTACTCGCTCCATCTGCTGCAAAGGAAATCAGCCTCATGGAGGAGTTAACAATGGAGTTTAAGGTGGACAACAGAGCAGTAACTTTCTCTGAGACTCCTTCAGTTGATGTACCTTGGAGAGCATCTTCTAGTTCCTTCAGGAGATCTCTCTGAAGCCTAGTAAAATGTGTGAGGTAATTCAGCGATCTGAGAGTAAAAGCCGCTGAAGAGAAGATACGCTTCCCGTATCTATCCATCATTCGAGACTCCTTGTTCGGTGAACTGACAGATGTAGAAGTCTCCGCTAATTCCTTCTTTGTGGCTGCCGCCACCACCATGGCATCTACAGGCACACCTTTGGTCAAGAACTCTCTCTCTTTGGGGGCTGAGAGAAATCTGTTGGGTGTTCTGGGGACTGGTTCCATGGCATCAGGAGTTTCCCACACCTTTCGACTAACTAGGTCCAGGAGCTCATCAAAAGGTGGAGACACCAAAGAGGTGGAGACCCGAAAGCCTTCAGGTACACTAACTCCTCATCAGAAGGGGTGACAGTGGGCCAACCACCTCTCTGCTTCAGGATATCTACAAAGGAGATATCATCAGAGGACAACCTAGGGGACCCTTCTGACTCCTCGAGATCAGTGCCCGTGGTGAAGGACTCATCCGGCGAGTCTACATGCTTCCTCTTGCATGTCCTCTTCCAAGGGGGCTCCTCAGAAGGGTATTCTTGGGAGGTCTCGGAAGACTGGGGGCCACCCAATGGGGGCTCCTGAGGCTGCAGGTCTCTGCTGCCGAGACAGAGAGATGGTGCTGAGACAGAGGTTGGTGCTTGAGGGGGAACAGTATTGGTACTCCTGTGTGAAACTGACAACCGAGACAGCACGCTCCTCATCATCTCGAATGCAGATCTCTCCGGCTCCGAGGACAGCCCTGGTTCCAAGGAAACGGAGCTAGCCCTTGGCTCCAATGTGATCGGCTCAGAGATGGATGTAGGTTCTTAGCTCAAACTAGCCAACACACCGGGAGGTAAGCTTGGCACCAAGGAAGTTCAGGGGGCCGACTGGTGAGCTTTGGCTCCTAGACACCAAGGACGGCACGCGAGGATGTCAGAGCGGAACTTTGGCTCTGAGACAGACACAAGAGGTGCTGGAACTGAGGGTTCCACAACAAGTGGCAGTGACAACTACGACTCCGAAGGACCAACACGGCTTGGAAGAGCAACAGGGAGAATGGTCTTAGATGGCTCTGGAACCAACTGGGTCAGAGCCAGCAACAATTTTGGTAAAGCCAACGAACGACTTCAAAAGTCTAATCACTACTCTCTCTACATCCTCTTCCGAAAGGCTTTTGGAGGATCTGGATGACAGGGTAGGCGACCTAGATCTCTGTAATATGGGAGATCGTAAAGTTGTGAGACCAGCAATAGCTCTTTAGACCAGCTCCGATGCAATTTCTCAGTGGGCAGCTCCGAAACACTTGGGGCTGACACTGCAGTGTCAACATCGATAACCTCGACTGGCTCCGAGGACAGTGAAGCCGAAGAGGTAGAAGGCTTATCCAATTTTAATACTTTCTGAGGAGGTCCAGACAAAATAGTCAGTGCAGGAGAATGTCTCTTTGTCGACTTGACCTTCTCCTTCTTTGAAGGGGGAGACTTGGAGGATGAAGATCTGGCTAAATCCTCCTCAAAGGAAGGCTTAAGGAGACCTTTCAGTATTAATTTGTTCTTCCTTTCTTGGAGAACTCTGGAGCTGAAGGAGTGACAGAAAGGACAAGTTTCTTGAAGATGAATGACTCTTACTATGCCCGTCAGTAATTGACATTTTTGGGAGCACTTAAGGCACTTTTTAAAACCCGAAGGTTTATGATCTTTGGACTCCTTAGACATGCTTAGTACAAACAGAACTCTATCAAATACAGAAGAGAGGACAAGGTTTTCTATCTTAAACGGGCCTCGCCCTTTAAGAAAACTACACACAAAAAACACAACAGAGAACTAGGTCCTCTAACTTAAACGGGCCTAGCCCCGCTAAGATAAACTCACACACAAATGAGCAAGTAAAAAAAGAGGACTACGTCCTGTAACTTAAACAGGCCTAGCCCTGTTGAGGAAACAACACCAGAAAGGTTTAATAGAGGACTAGGTCCTCTAAATTAAATGGACCTAGCTGCTAGGAAGAAGCCAAGTCAGAAAAGTACCACAAAATGTAAAATTTAAACAGGCTAAAAACTAGCCAATAATAGTAAACTACACTGCACACAATAATACTATTCTGTTGAAAAACTAGAAGAAAGGTCCTAACACAAAACACGGACCTTCGCTAATAGGAAAACTATCTCAAAAAACTAGCACACAGAAGGAATACTGCTTGAACAAAAATGGGCCTAGAGATGGCCAACAAGTTCTCAGCAATAACTACAGAAAAATTAGCAAAAACACGCTACTAATTACTACCTATGATAACTGTTACTAAAACTATGTAAACTAAGCTATATTATAAGCAGAAAATATCAATAAGAACTATAATAGTAATGAAAAAATATCCAACTTAGCCACGGCCAAGCAAGAAGCACTTCTGAACTCGTAGACGCGGCAAACGAGATCTGGGGATTCTTAATAGTGCACTATGGGATACCCACCTTGCCACGAGCCAACTGAGAGACTTTGAGCTTTGTAATCAGCAGAGTCAGAGCCGAGGATCAGCTCTACACCCATATGTAAGAATGAAGACGAGATAGGACTGCAGAACATTCCATGTTCGATGGTAGGCAAAACTGTCAAAAGATAAACAGCAGCAAAACAGAACCTTGCAAATAAAGAACTTTTACTTAAAGATCTACTCTCCAACATACAGTGCTTGATGGTTCATCTAAATATCTCAAACCAAAGATTCCATTTGCAGACACCCTGGCACGTTTGATCAGCCAGAGATGTCACCTCTCCTTCTGATGTGCAAGTTTCTGATGTTAAGTTCTGAACTCAAACTGCTACTAGTATAGTGTCAACAGACATCTTAATTAGCAAACTAGACTGGCCCTTCAGATAACGACAGCATGAGTTAATAATCTTGTAAATGCAACTACATATGCAAGCTGCAGAAAACAGAACGGCAAAGCCCAAAAAACAGTGTGTGAACTAGTTTTAGATGCACTCCACAACAGAGTTTTAAAAAGATGCAAACAGCTTTTATTTTAGCATTTCAAAGCCTCTGCCACCTTGTTGGCAAAGGTGTTACTGAACCTAAGTGACGCCAGGTGTAAAACTCGGAACATTCCAGCTGTAAGACAGCTCTTACAAGAAAGTACAGCTGTACAAGTTAAGCTTACCATTAACCGTTGCTGTTCGAATGATTACTGCTGCAGTAGCCTCAGCTATATTGCTTATACCCTGCTAAGGATATAACAGCCAGCCAGTTTCCACAGCTTCAGAGCACTTTCCACACCACCAAACTGTCAGGCAACTCAAGCTGAGCTGACTAAAAGATGAGTTTGGGTGCAAAGCCTTTCACAGCATTCCTGGAACAGAGACAGGGAGACTGAGCTCTGAAAAGGACAATGCTAGGAAAACAAAAAAATAAATGTCCACACCTTGGCATAAAAAACACACCAAAAAAACAAGAGGGGTGGATGGAGGGAGCAGCTACTGCAGCAGTGATAATTTGAATACCTACTGTTATGGTAAGTTTAACGTACACAACTGCACTATGTTCATCATATTTATCACTGCTGCAGTAGCCTTAACTATACAGGTAGATTTATCTTAATGAAATACATTTGGGAGGTGGTAGGAAAAAAGCCCTGGAGCCTCTGTAGAATATTCCTAGCAAAGCTTGATCAGGACCTATAGAAGGAATCAAGCTTATTGTGCTTTGTAAAAGAATGTACAGATGGCCAAGTACAGTAAACTCTGTTAACCGGAAGAAATACAGTGCAATTTTCATGTATTGCACTTTCTGCCCCCCCAGAAACATATCTTACATTTCTAGAGTTTTAAAAAGGAAGATAGGAATAAATTCCCTCTCTCCTCAACCTAAGAACAAGTCAAACCAATCAAATAGTATAGGGTACAGTAGTAGTCAGGCCTATTTTTAATAGTAACTCTCAAGCAACCAGAAACTACTGCTACCAATCCCCATGAGTGCCGGTTAAGAGTTTACTGTAGCAGCTTTTAGAATACTAGAATATATCCATAATCCAATCCTTTCCAAAAAGCCATAAATGAAGTCAAGGCCCTGGCAGAGTAGATCTTGTCCCTGCCAGGAATACTTTGCTACAGTGAATATAACAAAAGGTAATAGCTTTACACAACCATTTAGAAACGGCCCGTTTTGACATAGGTTCTCCCTTCTTACTGTTACAAGAAAATAACAATTAATCCAAAGTTCTAAAAGATTTAGTTTGGTAAAGAAAGTATCCCAGTTCTCTGTGGACATCCAAGACATGGAGTATCCTTTCTCTCTTATTTTTAGGTTCAGGAAAGAAAACAGGGAGAGGGATAATTTGGCATAAAGTAAACTCGGATACCACTTCAGGCATAAAAGTGGTAAAGAACGCCACTTCTAAAAAACAAAAATTTATTCTTGTAAGCGCTTTTGTCCACCTACAGTGAAGGAACTTCTTCAGACAAGTAAAACCAGGCTGTTTCACCATTTAAATAATAAAATAATAGTTAATTTATGACATCATATTCCCTCCCAGGTTAATTAATGCAAATAATTACAGAAATGTTTACAGAAATAAAATACAATATTATCAAACTTACAAATCAATATTTTAAAAACATAAATGTACAAATTATGCATGTATATACTTATAAAATTCATATATATCCAACATAACCGTTATTCACCTAGTAAGTTTTTTTAAATTCAAAACACATTTTAAAGAGCAAGAGTCATTTAGCCCAGGGTAGGAAAACGCATTAGATTTGAGTTGCCAAAGCAACTCTCTCTCCTCTAATCTAAGTGACCATGGTCCCCCCCCCTGGGGTTAAGATGTACTTTTTCAATGATGGTATAAAAGAAAAAAAAAGTTATGTACCTACCATAACATTTCATGTTTGTTGTCCTTCATCTCGCCTTCCTTCTTGCTGGTTGGGTTCGGAGCCAATTCTCGAGAGCTTATACTGGCTCTAGGCTAACCCCTATCCCAACATGCCTAGCGGTAGCTACCCAGATCTCGTTTGCGATAGCCCACACTAGACAATCATAGTAAATGCAAATTTTACTAAGCCCTTACACATTCAAAGGTTAGGAAAGAAAAAGGAAAAACAAGGTATGGTTAAACTAACCTGGTATGTCAACAGGAAACTCTGCCAGTGTAACCAATAAAGGAATTCCTCTCGATCCTCCAGGAAGGGGGAAGGAGGGGGAGGCGTAAGAAGGAAGGCAAGATGAAGGACAACAAACATGGAACATTATGGTAGGTACATAACTTCATTATGTTATGTTGTCCCCATCTCGCCTTCGTTCTTGCTGGTTGGGACAGCGTCCCTAGCACCTGGTTCTTTGGTGGCTCACTGGAATAAACTCTTCAGGACCATGGAACCAAAGGATGGCCTGTTCCGGGAGACCACATCCACTTTGTAATGAGTGATAAAGATATGAGGATTTGCCCATGATGCTGCTGCACAGACTGAAACTAAAGGCAATTTGGCTTGGAAGGCAACAGAGGCAGCCAAGGCCCTGGTTGAGTGTCCTCTGGCTTTCCCTGGAAGCTTTTTATTACGCAAATCATAAGTATAAATAATTGTACCTGACAGCCACTTTGATAAGGTCACTTTTGAAACTGGAGAAACTTGTTTACTGTCAGCAAGGATACAAAAAATTTATCTGATTTTCTAAAGTCCTTGGTCCTGTGTAAATAAAAGCGTAATTGTCTATGAACATCCAATTGGTGGAGTCTATACTCTGCCTTGTTGCCATAATTGGGGAAGAATACAGGAAGCTCGAGGGACTGATTTAAATTAAACTCTGAACACTCCTTTGGCAAGAAGGAGGGATTGGTTCTGAGAGAAACTCTATCTTTGTGGAAGATGACATACGGAAGGCGAATAGATAAAAGTGTGTAATGCTGAACCCCGTGTCTAGCTGAGGTGATGGCAATCAAGAAGAGGGTTTTCCAAAACAGAAATTTCAGGGGACAAGATGATGCTAGTTCAAAGGGTGGAAGAACCAGAGTGGCTAAAACTTTTAGTTATGTACTTACCATAACTTTAGATGTTTGGGATCCATCTCGCCTACATTCTGTACTGATGGGTTCGGAGCCGATCCTCGGCTCCGACTCGGCATGCTATGCTATAGAGCGAAGTCTCTTATTGGCTGAGCTACTCTATATCCCAGGATGCACCACCACTACTTCCCCAGATCTTGTTTGTCCGCACACACACATAACTGTTTATATAACATTGCCAGACGTTTCAAGATGAAACGATAGTACTTGGACCGTCCGGTCTCTTCTGATCTCCAAGGCAGGGGGAAGGAGGGTGGGTTATTAGGAACGTAGGCGAGATGGATCCCAAACATCTAAAGTTATGGTAAGTACATAACTAAAAGATGTTATGTGATCCTATCTCGCCTACATTCTGTACTGATGGGACAGCGTCCCTAGCACCTGATTCCTGGGTGGCTCACTGGAAAACACTCCTGAGAACTGTGGAACCAAATGAAGCTCGCCCCCGAGATGCCACATCCAATTTGTAGTGGGAAATGAAGGTGTGTGGAATAGACCACGTAGCCGCAGCACAAATGTCGCTAATGGCAAGCTTAGAATGGAATGCTATTGAAGTAGCCATAGCTCTTGTAGAGTGAGCTTTGACAGAGGTTGTAAGCTCTTTATTAGAAGAGGAATAAGCCTGACTAATACAGTCCCTGATCCACTTGGCAATAGTGACCTTTGTGACGGCTTTGCCCAATTTATTGTCCGAAAAAGACACAAACAATTGATCTGTTTTCCGTGTTTGTTGGGTCCTATCTAAATAAAAGCGCAATTGCCTGTGAACATCCAATGTGTGAAAGATGTATTCCGCTTTGTTTGAGTACTTTGGGAAGAAAACTGGAAGTTCTAATGACTGTTGCAGGCAAAAACTGGAACAAACTTTAGGGACAAAGGATGGGTTAGGCCTGAGGGATACTCTATCTTTGTGAAAAACCAGGTACGGTGGTTTGATAGATAGAGCTTGAAGCTCTGAAACCCTTCTGGCTGAAGTAATCGCGATCAGAAAGGCAGTTTTCCAAGAAAGAAATTTCAAATCACAGGTTGCTGCCGGTTCGAAGGGGGAGGAGGTTAAGGCACGTAATACCACATCGAGATCCCACGGAGGAGCAGGATGAGAAATCGGAGGTTGTAAAAGCACAGCACCTTTTATGAAGGTTTTACACAATCTGTTGCTCATCAAAGGTGGGTTTATAGATTCATGAAAATTTGAAATAGCTGCCAATTGGACCTTGATGGTAGAGACTGAAGAACCTTGATTGAATAGGGAAGTTAGAAACTTCAGGACTTCTGACACCGGGACAGTGATGGGATCTAGACCCTGGAGTTGAGCCCAAATAGCAAATCTCTTCCATTTGCTAGTATACAATTTCGTAGTGGCAGACTTGTGGGCCGAGGATAAGATACGTATGACTTCCGGGTCTAAAGTATGATTCCTGACTATAGTCGGAAGAGGAGGAGCCAAGCTGTTAACTTCAAAGAGTGAAGGGACTGATGGAGTTGTCCCGACTGGTGAATTAATAGGTCCGGGATCTGATCCAGGAACCATGGACTGTCCAGTGCATACTTCCGAAGATAGGGAAACCATACCTGACGAGGCCAGTAAGGGGCAACTAAAATCATTTTGCTCCCTAAGCGAGTCGCCTTTTGGATCACTCTGGGAAGGAGGGGAACCGGAGGGAAGGCGTATAGCAAGCCGGTGGGCCAAGGATGGGCTAAGGCGTCCATGGGAATCTCCCCCAGAGCTGGAGTGAGACAGAAGAATTTTCTGCACTTCGCGTTCAGCGGGGTTGCTAAAAGGTCGCAACAAGGAGTTTCCCATCTTCTGAAGATCTGAGTTGCCACTGCATCGTTCAGAGACCACTCGTGAGGAGAGAGAATAGTTCTGCTTAGTCTGTCGGCTATCACGTTGGATCTCCCAGGGATATGAGTCGCTACCAGAAAACGTCTGGTCGCCACTGCCCATTCCCAAACTCTCATGGCCTCTCTGCAAAGGGGGTAGGATCTGGTCCCTCCCTGCTTGTTCAGATACCAGACTACTGACATGTTGTCGGACTGAATGGCAATTACGCCCTGAGGGAGGTAATCGTGGAGGGCTTGTAGAGACAGAAGCACCGCCCTCATTTCTAGAATGTTGATGTGAAGGAGACTCTCGTTGGAATGCCAATTGCCTTGGTCTGACCTGCCCAGGTAATGCCCCCCCACCCCGTCTGGGAGGCGTCCGTCGTCAATGTGGCCATAGGAGGAGGTGGAACGAAGGGTCGTCCCTGATCCAGATTGGAGGACACCAGCCACCAGCGAAGGTCCCGTTTGCAGGTTTCCGTGATCCGTATGAGGTGACTGAGAGGGAGATCCTGAAAGGACCACTGGGTCGATAGGAGCCACTGGAGAATTCTCATATGCAATCTTGCTAAGGGGACTAGGAGAACAGTGGCCGACATGGAGCCTAATAGCTGCAGGACCATCCTGGCTGGGGCTTTGGATTTGAGAAGCAAGGCTTGGACTTGAGCCTGTATAGTCTGTATCCTTTCTGTAGGAAGATAGACCCGCATTTGGTTTGAGTCTATCTCTACTCCGATGAACCTTATGCGCTGAGATGGCAGCAACACAGACTTTGACCAACTGAAAGTGATTCCAAGGGAAGTGCCTAGTGATATGGTGGCTGCTAGGTTCTGCAATAGTAGACGCCTGGAGGTGGCAGTTAGGAGCCAGTCGTCCAGATACGGAAACACCTGGAATCCTAGACTCCTCAGGTGAGCAGTCATGACCGCCAAACATTTGGTGAACACTCTGGGGGCTGTGGTGAGACCAAAGGGCAGTGCACAGAACTGAAAATGACTGTCTCCCAGGCTGAAGCGCAAATGTCTCCTGGACGCCTGATCTATCAGGATGTGATAATAGGCGTCCTTGAGATCTATGGAGCACATCCAAACACCTTTCTCCAGCAGTGGGAGAATGGATTGTAAGGTGATCATTCGGAACTTGGACTTCTTGACTGATCGATTTAGGTTGCTGAGATCCAAAATGGGCCTCAAGTCCCCGGTCTTTTTTGGCACCAAAAAGAATTTTGAGTAAGTCCCTAATCCGATCTGGTCTGCGGGGACCGGTTGGATGAATCCTTTTTGAAGCAGCTTTGAGATTTCGAAGGCTGCGATTTCCCGTTGACTGGGTGGTGGGTCCGGGATTTTCCTGGACGGCGGAGGGGGGTGAGAAAAGGGGATGGCGTAACCTCCGGCGATGATTCGAAGCACCCATCGGTCCTGAGTGATGCCCTCCCAGGCTTTTAGGTGCCTCGAAAAACGACCCCCGACTGGCTCCGGAGCTGCACAGTCGGGCAATCCTTCAGGGATTGTGGAAGGCTGAAGAGCCACAAAAGGACTCGCGGTCTCCAGTGTTGCGGGGGCCTCTGCCGCCTCTGGGACGGCATCTTCCCGAAAAATTTCTCCCTCCTCTGCCTCTAGAAGGGGGATCATCCCGCTGCGAGGGATAAGACTTCCGGGATTTACGGAACCACATTTTCCCTCCTCTTTTAGCCTTGGGGTAAGGCCGAAAGAGAGTGGAAAACCATGCCCCTACGGCAGTCAAAGTCTTACCTTCTTGCTCACAGCGGGTCAATGTGTCCTTTACCTTGGGTCCAAACAAAGAGGACCCATCAAAGGGAGCGTCGGCAAAGGAAGACTTAAAGGCTTCCGCAAAATGACACAGGTTGAGCCAGGCTTGCCTCCGTAGAGCAACACCCGTACCCGCCGCTCTACTCGCTCCCTCGGCTGCATACGAAATGAGCCTCATGGACGAGTTTGATATCGATGACAGAGTAGCCAACCGTCTGGGCCAGCTGCACAGGTAGGTTACCCAAGAGGGTATCTGAAAGCTCCTTGACCAGATCCCTCTGAAGTCTAGTGAAGTGCGTCAAATAGTTCAGGGACCTTAAGGTAAAGGCCGCTGAACTGAGGGTGCGCTTCCCGTACCGGTCCATGCTCCTAGACTCCTTATTAGGAGGATGGACGGACGTCGAAGCCTCTGCTACATCTTGTTGGGTAGCAGATGCCACCACCAGGGCATCTACAGCCACACCTTTGGTCAGAAACTCCGTCTCTGGGGGTGCTGATAAGAATTTATTTGGGCGAGCCGGCACCGGTTCCACAGAGTCTGGATGCTCCCACGCCCTTCGACAGATCAAATCTAGGAGCTCGTCGAAGGGCGGAGACACCCAGGAGGCGGAGGGCTGAGCCCCGAAGGCCTTGAGGAACACAGACTCGTCAGCGGAAGGGGGTTTGGAATGCCAGCCGCCTCGTTGTTTGAGGGCTTCCAAGATGTCTGCAAAGGAGACATCATCCGAGGACGACTTAGGGGACCCCTCCGCATCATAAAGATCGGCGTCCGACGTGAGAGACTCATCGGGGGAGTCAACGTGCTTCCTCTTGCACAGTCTTTTCCTTGGGGGTTCCTCCGAAGAAGCTTCAGAGGGACCTCCAGGAGGGGGGGGGAACCTCACTGGGGGTGACCTCAGGCCCCGGGGCTCTGCTGTCTAGCGACAGGGGGACTACAAAAGACCCAGTCTCCGTGTGTAGGGAAGGTGCCGGTGAGACCGTGGAGGTAGCCAAAAAAGATTTGGCCAAAGCACTCCTCATGGCCTTGAAGGCCGGACCGCCAGAGTCCTGGGAAGTCCTGGGAAGGTCCCAGGGCCACAACAGTAGATGGCACCCCCGCAGCCGACGCACCGAGAGGAAGGCTCGGAACCGAAAACATCGGTCCCGAAGCATCACCCGCGGGGCCGACCGAGGAGGTCTGTGTACCGAACTCCGACCCGAAAGCCGGGGTTGGAGTAAGGGTCGGAGCCGACCCGAAAACCTCCATCGGCTCTACCAGCACCGGCTCCAACGGTGCCGAGGCTGTTGGAGGAGGAACCAGAACTACATGGTGGGCCATCGGCTCCGAAGCCGATTGGGCTGGAGCTGAAACTAATTTCTGGAATACAGGAGACTGAAACAGCCTTTGGAGCACCCTGTCGATGTCCGAATCTGACATCTTGGAAGATCGGGAGGAGACCGACCGGGTCCGAGCAGACTTCTCTATCGGCTCCGAATAGACTCGATCAATATCGGTGCCGAGGGAGATTCCACAGCAATTTCCCTCGGTGCCAAAGAGGGCTTCGGCGCCGAAGGGGAAGAGTCTGAGCCGGCAACCCTCATCAGCTCCAAAATCAGTGGAGCCGATGAAGGTGACCCGCATCTCGAAGCCCCAGCCATCGGCTCCGAAACCAGAGGGGTCGAGGCTGGAGGCATCGAGGCAGACTGTTCCGCCCTTGGCTCTGAAGTCCGTGGAGCCGATGGAGAAGCCTGCCTAGATTTCTTAGTGGTCGGTTCCAACGGGCTGGTCGGAGCCGACAATTTCTTTTTCTTAGCTGGAGAGGAAGAGGAAGATAAGGCCTCTTCGAAGGAGGGTTTGATAAGCCCTTTTAAGATCAATTTATTTTTCCTCTCTTGGAGGACCCGAGAGGAAAAAGCGCGACACGCTGCAAGACTCCTGAAGGTGTTTGGCACCTAAACAGTACACGCATAAGGAGTGATCGTCCGTGATGGACATTTTGTAGTTGCATCTTGTACATTTTTTAAATCCTGAGGGTCTATGCTCCTTAGACATAATGCTTGTAGACACTATTAACTTTGTCAAAGAAAAAAACACTATGGAACTCAGTACCAATGGTTTACACAACAAAAAATTCCTTTTTTTTTTTTTTTTTTTTTAAACAAGAGAGGCGAAAGCCCAAGAAAAAATTACACGAATGACAAACACACCAACAGGACGGCCAAGAACCCTCTAACTGAAACAGGTACTTGACCTCTCTGAAACAACAAGAAGACTCACTAAAGAACGAGGGGAAGGCCCCTCTAACTTAAACGGAAACCTTTCCCTGTCCAGTCACAAAATTTTACCACAAAATTTCCACAAAAACACAATTATACACAACGATAGCTGTTAAAACAGCTTTTGGGTTAAGATTAAAGAAATTCCTGACAGAAAAAACTCTCAGAAAAAAGCACTTAGCTCAGCCAAGTTCGAGACCACGTCCCAGCTTGTAAGCGGCAAATGAGATCTGGGGAAGTAGTGGTGGTGCATCCTGGGATATAGAATAGCTCAGCCAATAAGAGACTTCGCTCTATAGCATAGCGTGCCGAGTCGGCTCCGAACCCATCAGTACAGAATGTAGGCGAGATAGGATCACATAACATCAAAGTTTAGGTCCGGGGGGGGGTCTCTTACCAGGTGCCATAAAAGGTTTATACCTCATAAGAATGCTTTGCACAGCTTATGGGACATATTACAGCCCCACTCTCCCACATGAAAATTGGAGATGGCAGCCAGTTGGACCCTGATGGTAGCTGCAGCTGCCCCTCATTCGAATGTTTCGGCCAGGAAATAAAGAATCTTAGAAACAGGAGCAGTGAAGGAATCAATGCCATTTTTCTTTGCCCAAAAAGAGAAAAGTACAGTTTTGTACCTACAATAAATGTAGATGTTCGAGGATCCACATTGCTGCAGTCCTAACTATTGGGGTAGTCCGCTGTCCAGTCGGCCCGAATACCAAAGTATATGGCTGACATCGGTCAGGGCGCATTAGACTGACGTCAGTACGTCAGGGTACTAATGCGCATGACCGACGTCATATCCTCAGTCTTTTCTTGCCCCAGATGTCAGAAGACCCTGAAAAGATAAGGCCAAAACCAAAAACTCCAAACATACCTGCACCAAAAATATGTACAATATATACAAAATTACCAGAATATAACCTCACCTACACAACCACCCCTAAACACAGAGGGGAAGGAGGGAGGGTAAATTGAACTGCAGCAATGTGGATCCTCGAACATCTACATTTATGGTAGGTACAAAACTGTACTATGTTCTTCATTCCACATTGCTGCAGTCCTAACTATTGGGTAGAATCCCAAAGCAGAGGTAAGGGAGGCTGGCAAATCATAAGGAAGCAGGAACTGACAACATGCCTTGCAAAATAGCTGTGGCAAAACCAGCCCTAGACTTAGAGTAGAGAGGAAGGTGATAATGCTTAGAGAAAGTATGCACTGAACTCCAAGTAGCTGCCTCCAAAATATCCTTAGTTGCCACCCCCCTTAGAAATGCTGTTGAAGTGGCAGTAGCCCTAGTGGAATGAGGCCTAATCCCAGCTGGAATCTCCTTGCCATGATGGGAATAACAAAATGCAATGCAAAACCCAATCCACCTAGAAATAGTTTGTTTTGACACAGGCTTGCCCTGAACTCAAAGCAAAAGAAACAAACAACTGCTGAGACTGCCTGAAATCCTTAGTCCTGCTCAAATAATAACGCAATTGCCTGTGTACATCTAAAGTGTGCAAAATCTTTTCCCCTTTATTTTGGGGATCTGCATAAAAAGTAGGCAAATGAATAGTTTGGTTTAAAGCCACACTAGAAACCACCTTAGGCATAAAGGAAGGATTAGTACGTAAAGATACCCTATCCTTATGAAAAATCAAAAAAGGCTCTACCGCCATAAGGGCCTGCAACTCAGAAACCCTTCTTGCAGAAGTAATGGCCAACAAAAAGCAGTCTTCCATGACAAGTATTTCAATTCAGCAGTAGCGAGGCTCAAAAGGTTGTAGAGTAAGTTTCTCCAACACAAAATTGAGATCCCAAGCAGGAGTAGGAGCTCTACGGGGGTCTTATATTCTTTGCCCCTCTAAGAAATTGCTTGAACAAAGGATGCGAAAACAATGGTGGGTCACAATCATAGTGAGCTGAAATTGCTGCAGCATGAATCTTAATGGAAGAGAAAGACAAACCTTTGTCCAATAACTCAGTAAGATATTGAAGAGCCACACTCAAATTAGGCTCAGAAATCTCCAAATTGTTTGCTGCACTCCAAAATAAAACCTCTTCCATTTTTCATGCATACACTTTCCTTGTACTAGGTCTTCTGGCTTCCATAATCACATTTAAAACTTGTTGAGGAAGTTGAGACCTGCTGTCTTTCAAAACAGAATATGCCAGGCTGTTAGATGGAGAGTGAAGCTTGACATTGAGCAGGTGACCGTCCCTCTGAGACAACAGGTGTGGAATCAAGGGTAAAGGCCATGGAGGCTTCCTTACCAGACTCCTCAGTAATGGGTACCAGTGCTGCCGAGGCCAATCTGGAGCTATTAAAATCATCCTTGGCTTGTCTTGTCTGACCTTTAGAAGCACCTTTGGGAGAAGAGGCAGAGGTGGAAAAGCATACACATGAAGATTTTTCCAACTGAAAGAAAGAGCATCCACTTTCCAAGCTGTGTGATGAAACCTCTTTGTGCAAAACTTTGGCAGCTGGTGGTTTAGTGGAGAAGCGAACAGATCTATGTCTGGAGTTCCCCATGACACTGTCAATTTTTGAAATACATGAAGATCCAGTTTCCACTGTGGGGATCCATGATTTGTCTGCTTAACACATCTGCTAAGGAGTTCTGTGCTCCCGCAGAAACCTTGCCTGAAGAGTTAGTTGCAAGCTGAGCGCAGTCTCCCATAAAATCATTGCTTGCCTGCACAATGGGTAAGAATGTGTTCCCCTTGTTTGTTGATGTACCACATGACAGTTGTGTTGTCTGTTAGAATCAACACCTGCCCTGGAAGAAGTAACTCCTTGAAAGCCATTAATGCAAACTGGACTGCTAACATCTCTTTCATGTTGATATGTAGATGCTGTAGTCTGGCAGGCCACTTGTCTTGTATCCACTTTCCATTTAGATGAGCTCCCAAGCAATGTCTGAGGCATCTGTCGTTAGAATCTGACTCGCCTCTGGCCGGGTCACAGAGAGTCCCTTGTTTAGGTGACATTCCTGAGCCCACCACAAAATTCCTTTTGAATGCAAGGTATTATTTGAATGACAGTGTCCAAATCCTGGCAGTGCTGTGTCCATACATTTTTGAGATACCATTGCAGCTTCCTCATATGCAGTTTGGCATTGGGAAGCACCAGAATACAAGATGCCATGAACCCTAAGGCTTGAAGGACTGTCCTTGCAGTCAGCCCGGACTGAAGAGATAGTTGATGGAAGTAACTGGAAAGATTCTTTTGTTTGTCCGGGGTTAAAAAGGCCATCTGGGCTGCTGTATTCAGTCTCACACCCAGAAAGCAAATGTCTTGAGAGGGTACTAGACTGGACTATATTTCGTTCACAGAATACCCTAGGCATCTTAGCACTGCTATGACATATTCCAAATGCTGTAGAAGGTCTTCCTTTTCTTGAGCCAGAATCAGGCAGTCGTCCAAGTAAGGATAGATTTGAATTCCTTTTAGCCTGAAGTAAGCTATCACTGGAGCCAGAACCTTTGTGAATACTCTGGGCAGTAGATAAGCCAAAGGGCAATGCAGAGAACTGATAATGAGAATTTCCAGCTCGAAAACGCAGATATTTCCTGCAACTTAGTCTTATAGGCACATGAAGGTAAGCTTCCTTGAGATCTAAAGTTACCATCCAGTGATCTTTGCCCAGCAGAGGTAAAAGCTGTTGTAACGCCAACATTTTGAACTTGGGAATGTCCAGATAAGTGTTGAGGATAGATAAATCCAAAATTGGTCTCCACGTGTTCCCCTTCTTCGGTACTAGGAACAGGCGAGAATAAAATCCTAGGCCCCTTTCTGGCACAGGAACTGGCTGAATGGCCCCTATTTGGAGCAACAGAGAAATTTGCTTGTGAGCCTCTGTTCTTTGTAGAGGAGGAATGTCTGGCATGCCTTTGAAAGGAGGCAAGGTATGGAAATAAAACCTGTAACCGTGGTGAATGATATCCAGAACCCATCTGTCTTGGGTAATTAAATCCCAATTTTCTTTGAAAAGAGACAGCCTTCCTCCCAAAGGTGCTGCCAGGCGAGAATGTACTGGCAGCTGAAAAGGCAGGTCATTGGGTCTGCTTACGAAGGACTGACCCCTGCCCTCACCAGAAGTCTGAGCAAGCGAACACCTGTCCTAGGCCTAAAAGAACCTTGAGCTCTGCCCCTACCACGTCTAGACCTACCCCTAGACTGGGAATCATAAGCAGGATAAGTCCATCCCTTAGTAGGCCAATTTCTACTAAACTTCGGAGGCTGCACCTGCAAAAAATCCTTAACAGTTTGCATAGATTTAGCCTTGTCCTCCATTTTCTTTAAAACTGCTTCCACAGGCGAACCAAACAACACATCAGACTGTAAAGGAGCTTCCAAAACCCTTGTTTTAACATGTTCAGCTAAATTCTGATCTCTCAACCAGGCGTGCCTACGAAGAACAGAACCAGTGGCAGCCACCCTCGAGGAGGCCTGCACAGCATCAAAACCACACTGCAAGGAATGTTTACCCACCTGTTCAGACACATGAACTAAATCCTGCAACTCTTTACACTCAATACCTTCTGCCAGAGCATCCACCTTAGATTTCAATTGTGAAAGGAGATAATTCTGATATTTTAACATGTGAAACTGACAATTCAACGCCCTCATGGCTAAAGTGGAAGAAGTATACACTTTCTTTCCCCATCTATCCAAAGCCCTTGCCTCTTTATCAGGAGGAACAGGATTTTTAACAACAGAGGCCTTCACACCTTTAGGCCCCTGAGAGACAGTTTCCGGGTCTGCCCTAGGACTCTTAAAAGATACTTATGAGCTTCAGGCACCCTATAGTACCTATCCGGTTTAACTGGGGCAGGAGGCAAAGAATCAGGATTCAGGGAAGCCTCTGCAAAACATATTCCACCACATTCAGAACAGGAGGTATAGCTAAAGGCCTATGCTGGGGTAAAACAAGAATTCCCTAAGCCTCTTCCTGGAATCAGAGAAATCTTGACCTTCCCATTTAAAATGCTCCCTCATGGAATGCAGAGTCTCTGAAAATGAAAAATCCTCAGGAGGAGAAGCTGAAGGAGTAGAATCATCCACATCAGAATCAGAATAAGGAGGATACTCCTGCAAGTCTTCAGCCAAGACTCAGAAGCCTCGAACATTGCTCAAAACTCTCAAACTCAGGTTCCACCCTAGGCCTCTTATCAGGAGGGGCCATAGAACCTCTAATCATAGTAATCAAATCCTCTGCCATTTTAAGCATATGTTTCTTAGGCAAAGACCCTGAAGCACTAGGAGAAACCCCCACTGAAGCTAAACTTGGCCTGCCTCTCAAAGAAGCCTTGGAAACAGAAGGGGAGGCTCTAACCACCTTAGGAAGAGAGGGAAGAACAGCCACCTGAGAAGCCCCCTCAGCCTGGCCTACTTCCTGAGAGGATACATCCTGTAACAGTAAAGTCTCTCCCTGAGACTCCAAAGAAACTCCTGGCAGAACCTCCGCTCCACTGAGTTTTCTAAAGAACCGACGTCTGGGACTGTCGGTTCTTCCACTCTAGGCTTTGCTGCTTTGTCCTTGTGCTTTTTGGCCGAAGCGGGCGTCGGAGCATCCGACGGCATTTTATAATTACAACGCTTCCCAAAAACTAACCTGGCACAGTCCAACCTTCTCTTAATAGTGCGTTTGTTAAATCGAGCACAAGAGCGGCATCCAACAACGTCGTGCTCAGGCCCTAAACAAGGTATACACAAAGTATGGTAATCCCTATGAGGTATCTGTTTCCCACAAGAAATACAGTTATTCACTTTTTCTGACATCCGTTAAATACTGAGGCAAGAAAAACCAAAATATTCCCCAGCGGGGTACTTAGCCAACTTTGATTCGGTCTGAAACTCTGACTTCAGAAACTTTCAGAACGCCAACCTGCACTCGCAAAATTGCTTCTGCATCGGACCATGCGGCAAAAAAGACTGAGGATATGACGTCGGTCCTGCGCATTAGTACCCTGACGTACTGACGTCAGTCTAATGCGCCCTGACCGACGTCAGCCATATACTTTGGTATTCGGGCCGACTGGACAGCGGACTACCCCAATAGTTAGGACTGCAGCAATGTGGAATGAAGAACATCTCTTCCATTTGCTAGCGTTAATCTTTCTGGCAGTGGGTTTGTGAGAAGACGCCAGAATGTGCTGTACTGCCGGGGAAATGCTGGGGAGCCAGGCTAAGACTTAACTGGGAGAAACCAAGCTGCCAGCTTGAGAATTTGGAGGGAGGGATGGAGCATGCCGACTGATGCACCAGGAGGTCCAGAACTGGGTCCAGGATCCAAGGCTCCACTTGTAGATGAGGGCAAAGAAATGGGAACCATATCTGACGAGGCCAGTAAGGAGCAATGAGGATGAGCTTGCAACCCAGTGACTTTGCTTTCTGAAGTACCTTGGGGATCAGAGGAAAAGGTGGAAAGGCATAAAATAGTCCTGGAAGTCAATCGTGAACAAGTGCATCCCTGGGTGACTGCCCTGGTGGGGGGACTAAGGCAAAATAGCTGCTGCATTTGTTGTTGAGGGGAGTGACAAAGACTGCAGCATGGCTGGCCCCATTTGAAAAAAATCAAGTCCGCAACTTCTTGCTTCAGGGACCACTAGTGAGGCATGAGGATAGCCCTGCTGAGCCTGCCTGCTATCACGGTGGATTTCCCAGGAATGTGCGTTGCAATCAGAAAACGTTGGGAAGACATCGCTCATTGCCATACTCTAAGGGCCTCCCGACACAAGGGGTAAGAACTGGTCCTGCCTTGTTTGTTGATGTACCATACCACTGACATCTTTTGTCTGTCTGAATTGCAATAGTTGCGGTAGGTAGACAGTCGAAGTGCTTGCAACACCAGAAGCATCGCTGTCATCTCTAGAACACTGATGTGCAAGTGGTACTCATGTGGTTGCCACATTCCTTGGACAGTATGTCCCAGATAATGTCCCCCCTCCAATCTGGGTGGAGTCTGTGGTTACTGTGGCTACTGGATGGGGGTCTAGAAAGGGTCTGCCCCGAGTCACCTGGGGGAGACAAGCCACCATACTAAGTCCTTTTTGCAGGATTCCGTGATCAAGATCATATGTGACATTGGTAAATCCTGGAACGATCACTGAGCAAAAAGAAGCCACTGCAGAATTCTCATGTGGAAGTGAGCCATAGAGAATAGAGTAATTGCTGCAGTCATTGAGCCCAGGACTTTCAATACCTCTCTTGCTTGAACTCTCTTCTTTTCATGAGGAATGAAATTTGCTGACGAATTGTTGAAACCCTGTCTTGAGACAGCTTTGCTATCATGGCTCTTGTATCTAAGACTGCCCCTATGAAGGTAATACACTGACAAAGCAACAAGGCAGACTTTTCGTAGTTTATGGTGATGCCTAGCTGGGAACAGGTTTGAATTGTGTAGTCCCGTGCTTTGATCAGTTGATGCTCGGTGGCAGCAGTGAAGAGCCAATTGTCTAGATATGGAAACACCTGGAAAGTACAGTTTTGTACCTACCATAAATGTAGATGTCCGAACTGGATAGCATCTGCAGTCATAACAAATGGGTTGTCCTGTCGTCAGGCAGCCCTTCGGTTGGCCGGATTCCAAAGTCTGGGTCCGGCTTCGGCTGATGTCGCGCTTCACCCGACGTCATCTCTGCTGGTCTTCGGGTATAAAGGCATCAGCCGCCATTTTCCTCAGTGTTTCTTGCCCCAGATGCCAGTTGCCCTCTTGGAAGGCTAAATTTTGGATAAATGCCAATGTTTCCAAAAAAGTAGAAGGCAAACACAAAAAATAAGCATGTATGTACATATATACAAACAAATACACCATAAGAGACTCCCCCCCAGCTAGCTATTAGGAGGGTAAATACCCTAGGAGTACCACAGAGGGGAAGGAGGGTGGGTAATACTGACTGCAGATGCCATCCAGTTCGGACATCTACATTTATGGTAGGTACAAAAAGTACAGTTTTGTACCTACCATAAATGTAGATGTTCGAGGATCCACATTGCTGCAGTCCTAACTATTGGGTAGTCCGCTGTCCAGTCGGCCCGAATACCAGAGTATATGGCTGACGTCGGTCAGGGCGCATTAGACTGACGTCAGTACGTCAGGGTACTAATACGCATGACCGACGTCATATCCTCAGTCTTTTCTTGCCCCAGATGTCAGAAGACCCTAAAAAGACAAGGCCCAAAATACCTGCAGCAAAAATATGTACATTATATACAAAAATATATACAAAAACATCAGCAGATAACCTCACCTACACAACCACCCCTAAACACAGAGGGGAAGGAGGGAGGGTAAATTGGACTGCAGCAATGTGGATCCTCGAACATCTACATTTATGGTAGGTACAAAACTGTACTATGTTCTTCGTTCCACATTGCTGCAGTCCTAACTATTGGGTAGAATCCCAAAGCAGAGGTAAGGGAGGCTGGCAAATCATAAAGAAGCAGGAGCTGACAACATGCCTTGCAAAATAGCTGTGGCAAAACCAGCCCTAGACTTAGAGTAGAGAGGAAGGTGATAATGCTTAGAGAAAGTATGCACTGAACTCCAAGTAGCTGCCTCCAAAATATCCTTAGTTGCCACCCCCCTTAGAAATGCTGTTGAAGTGGCAGTAGCCCTAGTGGAATGAGGCCTAATCCCAGCTGGAATCTCCTTGCCATGATGGGAATAACAAAAAGCAATGCAAAACCCAATCCACCTAGAAATAGTCTGTTTTGACACAGGCTTGCCCTGTGAACTCAAAGCAAAAGAAACAAACAACTGCTGAGACTGCCTAAAATCCTTAGTCCTGCTTAAATAATAACGCAATTGCCTGTGCACATCTAAAGTGTGCAAAATCTTTTCCTTTATTTTGGGGGTCTGCATAAAAAGTAGGCAAATGAATAGTTTGGTTTAAAGCCACACTAGAAACCACCTTAGGCATAAAGGAAGGGTTAGTACGTAATGATACCCTATCCTGATGGAAAATCAAAAAGGGCTCTACTGCCATAAGGGCCTGCAACTCAGACACCCTTCTTGCAGAAGTAATAGCCAACAGAAAAGCAGTCTTCCATGACAAGTATTTCAATTCAGCAGTAGCCGCAGGCTCAAAAGGTTGTAGAGTAAGTTTTTCCAACACAAAATTGAGATCCCAAGCAGGAGTAGGAGCTCTACGGGGGTCTTATATTCTTTGCCCCTCTAAGAAACTGCTTGAACAAAGGATGCGAAAACAAAGGTGGGTCACAATCATAGTGAGCTGAAATTGCTGCAGCATGAATCTTAATGGAAGAGAAGGACAAACCTTTGTCCAATAACTCAGTAAGATATTGAAGAGCCACACTCAAATTAGGCTCAGAAATCTCCAAATTCTTTGCTGCACTCCAAAATAAAAATCTCTTCCATTTTTCTGTGTACACTTTCCTTGTACTAGGTCTTCTAGCTTCCATAATCACATTTAAAACTTGTTGAGGAAGTTGAGACCTGCTGTGTTTCAACACAGAATATGCCAGGCTGTTAGATGAAGAGAGTGAAGCTTGACATTGAGCAGATGACCGTCCTTCTGAGATAACAGATGTGGAATCAAAGGTAAAGGCCACGGAGGCTTCCTTACCAGACTCCTTAGTAGTGGGTACCAGTGTTGCCGAGGCCAATCTGGAGCTATCAAAATCATCCTTGGCTTGTCTTGTCTGACTTTTAATAGCACCTTTGGAAGAAGAGGCAGAGGTGGAAAGGCATACACATGAAGGTTTTTCCAACTGAAAGACAGAGCATCCACTTTCCAAGCTGTGTGATGAAACCCCTTTGTGCAAAACTGTGGCAGCTGGTGGTTTAGTGGAGAAGCGAACAGATCTATGTCTGGAGTTCCCCATGACACTGTCAATTTCTGAAATACATGAAGATCCAGTTTCCACTCGTGGGGATCCATGATTTGTCTGCTTAACACATCTGCTAAGGAGTTCTGTGCTCCCGGCAGAAACCTTGCCTGAAGAGTTAGTTGCAAGCTTAGCGCAGTCTCCCATAAAATCATTGCTTGCCTGCATAGAGGATAGGAATGTGTTCCCCTTGCTTGTTGATGTACCACATGACAGTTGTGTTGTCTGTTAGAATCAACACCTGCCCTGGAAGAAGTAACTCCTTGAAAGCCATTAATGCAAACTGGACTGCTAACATCTCCTTCATGTTGATATGTAGATGCTGTAGTCTGGCAGGCCACTTGTCTTGTATCCACTTTCCATTTAGATGTGCTCCCCAAGCAATGTCCGAGGCATCTGTCGTTAAAATCTGACTCGCCTCTGGCCGGGTCACAGAGAGTCCCTTGTTTAGGTGACATTCCTGAGCCCACCACAAAAATTCTTTTTGAAGGCAAGGTATTATTTGAATGACAGTGTCCAAATCCTGGCAGTGCTGTGTCCATACATTTTTGAGATACCATTGTAGCTTCCTCATATGCAGTTTGGCATTGGGAAGCACCAGAATACAAGATGCCATGAACCCTAATGCTTGAAGGACTGTCCTTGCAGTCAGCACGGACTGATGAGATAGTTGATGGAAGTAAAGTGATAGACTCTTTTGTTTGTCCGGGGTTAAAAAGGCCATCTGGGCTGCTGTATTCAGTCTCACACCCAGAAAGCACATGTCTTGAGAGGGTACTAGACTGGACTTTATTTCGCTCACAGAATACCCTAGGCATCTTAGCACTGCTATAACATAATCCAGATGCTGTAGAAGGTCTTCCTTTTCTTGAGCCAGAATCAGGCAGTCGTCCAAGTAAGGATAGATTTGAATTCCTTTTAGCCTGAAGTAAGCTATCACTGGAGCCAGAACCTTTGTGAATACTCTGGGCGCAGTAGATAAGCCAAAGGGCAATGCAGAGAACTGATAATGAGAATTTCCAGCTCGAAACCGCAGATACTTCCTGCAACTTAGTCTTATAGGCACATGAAGGTAAGCTTCCTTGAGATCTAAAGTTACCATCCAGTGATCTTTGCCCAACAGAGGTAAAAGCTGTTGTAACGTCAACATCTTGAACTTGGGAATGTCCAGATAAGTGTTGAGGATAGATAAATCCAAAATTGGTCTCCACGTGTTCCCCTTCTTTGGTACTAGGAACAGGCGAGAATAAAATCCTAGGCCCCTTTCTGATACAGGGACTGGCTGAATGGCCCCTATCTGGAGCAACTGAGAAATTTGCTTGTGAGCCTCTTGTCTTTGTGGAGGAGGAACGTCTGGCATGCCTTTGAAAGGGGGCAATGTATGGAAATAAAACCTGTAACCGTGGAGAATGATATCCAACACCCATCTGTCTTGAGTAATTAAATCCCAATTTTCTTTGAAAAGAGACAGTCTTCCTCCCAAAGGAGCTGCCAGACGAGAATCTACTGGCAGCTGAAAAGGCAGGTCATTGGGTCTGTTTACGAAAGGACTGACCCCTGCCCTCACCAGAAGTCTGAGCAGGTGAACTCCCTGTTCTAGGCCTAAAAGAACCTTGAGCTCTGCCCCTACCACGTCTAGACCTACCCCTAGACTGGGAATCATAAGCAGGATATGTCCACCCCTTAGCCGGCCAATTTCTACTAAACTTCGGGGGCTGCACCTGCAAGAAATCTTTAACAGTTTGCATAGACTTAGCTTTGTCCTCCATTTTCTTTAAAACTGCTTCCACAGGCGAACCAAACAACACATCAGACTGTAAAGGAGCATCCAAAATCCTTGTCTTAACATGCTCAGCTAAATTCTGATCCCTCAACCAGGCATGCCTGCGAAGAACAGAACTAGTGGCAGCCACCCTCGAGGAGGCCTGTACAGCATCAAAACCACATTGCAAAGAATGCTTACCCACTTGTTCAGACACATGAACTAAATCCAGCAACTCTTTACACTCAATACCTTCCGCCAAAGCATCCACCTTAGATTTCAATTGTGAAAGGAGATAATTTTGATATTTTAGCATGTGAAACTGACAATTCAAGCGCCCTCATGGCTAAAGTGGAAGAAGTATACACTTTCTTTCCCCATCTATCCAAAGCCCTTGCCTCTTTATCAGTGGGAACAGGGTTTTTAACCACAGAGGCCTTAACACCTTTAGGTCCCTGAGAAACAGTTTCCGGGTCTGCCCTGGGACTCTTAAAAAGATACTTATGAGCTTCAGGCACCCTATAGTACCTATCAGGCTTAACAGGAGCAGGAGGCAAAGAATCAGGGTTCAGAGAGGCCTCTGCAAAAACATCTTCCACCACATTCAACACAGGAGGTATAGCCAAGGGCCTATGCTGGGGTAAAAACAAGAATTCCCTAAGCCTTTTCCTGGAATCAGAGTAATCCTGTCCTTCCCATTTAAAGTGCTCCCTCATGGAATGCAGAGTCTCTGAAAATGAGAAATCCTCAGGAGGAGAAGCTGTAGGAGTGGAATCATCCACATCAGAATCAGAATAAGGAGGATACTCCTGCAAATCTTCCGCAGAAGACTCAGAAGCCTCTGAACACTGTTCAAAACTATCAAACTCAGGTTCCACCCTAGGCCTCTTATCAGGGGGGGGCATAGAACCTCTAATCATAGTAATCAAATCTTCTGCCATTTTAAGCATATGTTTCTTAGGCACAGAACCTGAAGAGCTAGGAGAAGCCCCCACTGAAGCTAAACTTGGCCTACCTCTCAAAGAAGTTTTGGAAACAGAAGGAGAGGCTCTAACTACCTTGGGAAGAGAGGGAAGCACAGTTACCTGAGAAGCCCCCTCAGCCTGGCCTACCTCCTGAGAAGGCACATCCTGTAACAGTAAAGTCTCTGCCTGAGACTCCAAAGAAACTCCTGGCAAAACCTCTGGCTCCACTGAGTTTTCTAAAGAACCGACGTCCGGGACTGCCGGTTCATCAACCCTAGGCTTCGCTGTTTTGTCCTTGCGCTTCTTGACGAAGCGCCGGAGCATCCGACGGCATTTTATAATTACAACGCTTCCCAAACACTAACCTGGCACAGTCTAACCTTCTCTTAATAGTGCGTTTGTTAAACCTAGCACAAGAGCGGCATCCAACAACGTCGTGCTCAGGCCCTAAACAAGGTATACACAAGGTATGGTAATCCCTATGAGGTATCTGTTTCCCACAAGAAATACAGTTATTCACTTTTTCTGACATCCGGTTAAATACTGAGGCAAGAAAAAACTAAAATGTTCCCCAACAAGTACTTAGCCAACTCTGATTCGGTCTGAAACTCCGACTTCGGAAATATTTCAGAACGCCAACCTGCACTCGCAAAACTGCTTCTGCATCGGACCATGCGGCAAAAAAGACTGAGGATATGACGTCGGTCATGCGCATTAGTACCCTGACGCATGACGCCAGTCTAATGCGCCCTGACCGACGTCAGCCATATACTCTGGTATTCGGGCCGACTGGACAGCGGACTACCCAATAGTTAGGACTGCAGCAATGTGGAACGAAGAACATCTGTACTATGTCCTTCATGGATGCATCTGCAGTCATAACAAATGGGTAGAATACCATAGCCAAACTAGGGGTGGAGGAAGAAAAATTACGGTGTAGTTAGGATCCCTTGCAGTACAGCAGTGGCAAACCCTGCTCGGGATCTAGAGTATAGAGGTAAATTATAATGCTTGGCAAATGTATGCACGGAGGTCCAAGTAGCCGCCTCAATAATGTCCTTGGTTGCCACTCCTCATAAGAAAGCTGTGGTAGTGGCTGTAGCCCTTGTAGAATGAGGTCTTATGTTCTGTGGAATTGGTTTTCCATGGAAGGAGTAACAGAATCTTATGCAATTTCCTATCCATTTGGAGATTGTCTGTTTGGAAATTGCTTTTCCTTCCCTTCCTGTTGCATAAGCTACTAAAAGCTGGTCAGTTTTTCTGTTACTTTTGGTTCTATCCAGGTAGTAGCGTAACTGTCTATGTACATCCAAGGTATGCAGCAGTCTTTTCCCCCCTGTTTTGTGGATTGGGAAAGAAGGTAGGTAGGTGGATTGCCTGGTTTAAAGACACTCTGGATACCACCTTAGGCATAAATGTAGGATTAGTTCTCATGGACACCCTATCTTGATGGAAGATTAGGAAGGGTTGCACTGCCATTAAGGCCTGTAGTTCCGAAACCCTCCTTGCTGAGGTAATTGCCAGTAGGAAAGCAGTTTTCCATGACAGGTGTTGTAGATCTGCTGTTGCTGCTGGTTCAAACGGAGGGAGTGTCAACTTTTCAAGCACAAAGTTCAAGTCCCATGCTGGCAATGGTGGTTTCCTAGGAGGTTTTACATTCTTGATCCCTCTGAGGAACTGCCTGAGTAGAGGATGCGAAAAGACATGTGGATCGAAGCTGTATTCTGCTGAAATAGCTGATGCATGTATCTTGATGGAGGAATAGGACAGGCCTGTATGTAGAAGCTCTGCCAAGTACTCCAGAATGTTAGCAATATCTATGTTCGACACATCTTTTCCTCTTTCAGTACTCCAAATGACAAACCTTTTCCATTTTCCTGCATAGTTCCTTCTTGTTGAAGGTCTGCGGGCTTCAAGGATAATGTCTTTAACCCTTTGGGAAAGGTCTGGGTTGGTTGCTGCTATGTGATGTTCCAGGCCGTCAGTTGCAAGGTTTTTAGGTTTGGATGCATGATCTTGTAGTTGTTCTGAGTTAACATCAAAGGCATCAGGGTATTGACCACATTCTCAGTCGAGACATGCTCCTCAGTAATGGGTACCAGTGTTGTCTTGGCCAATTCGGAGCTATCAGGATTATCCTTGGACGTTCCTCTTTGATTTTCAGTAGTACCTTGTGCATCAAGGGAAGAGGTGGAAATGCATATGCTGTCAGGCCTTTCCAGCTGAAGGATAGAGAGTCCACCTTCCATGCAAGTGGGTGGAATGTCCTTGTGCAGAATTTTTTGAGCTGGTGATTGAGTGGGGAAGCGAATAGATCTATTTGTGGCATTCCCCATTTCTTTGTGATGGCCTTGAAGATGTCGGTGTAGCATCCATTCGTGAGCATCCGAGGTGGTTCTGCTTAACATGTCTGCTAGGGTGTTCTCTTTTCCGGCACAAATATTGCCTGTAACTGGATGTTGTAGCTGAGAGCCAGATTCCAAAGGTCCAAAGTCATTCTGCATAGGGGGTATGAATGAGTGCCTCCCTGTTTGTTGATGTACCACATGACTGTGGTGTTGTCTGTCCTTATCATCAAATGGCCTTCTTTGAGGAATGGTCTGAATTTTTGGATTGCCAGTTTTACTGCCAGCATTTCTTTTTGGTTTATGTGCAGGTGCAGCTGGTCTTGAGTCCACAATCCTTGTATGCATTTGTCCAGCATGTGCGCCCCCCATCCTAGGTCTGAGGCGTCCGTTGTGATGGTTTGGCTTGCTCGAAAGTTGTGGAAGGGTAAGCCTGGGTTTGCCTGGCATGCTTGAGCCCACCATAGGAACTCCTGTTTTAGGCAGGGGATTAGTGGGATTTCTGTTTCTAAGCTGTGCCTGTGCTGAGACCATAAATTCTTTAGGTACCATTGTAGCTTTCTCATATGCAGTCTGGCATGTGGGACCAAGATTATGCATGATGCCATGAAGCCCAAGGCCTGCAGAACTTTTCTTGCTGTTAGTTTGTTCTGCTTTGTTAATGTCAAGAAGTAAAGAGGAGTTCTTTTGTTTTTCTGCAGTTAGGAATGCCATTTGTTTTACTGTGTCCAATTCCGCGCCCAAGAATGTTCTTGTTTGGGATGGTATCAGCCTTGACTTTTGTAAATTGACTGTGTATCCCAGGGCTTGTAGCAAGTAAATGACCCTTTGTAAATCTGTTGTCAGCTTGCTTTTGTTGTCCGCTTGTAACAGGCAGTCGTCCAGGTATGGATAAATTTGGATTCCCTGTAGTCTGCAGTGAGCGATTACTGATGCCAGGCATTTTGTGAATACTCTGGGCAGTAGATAAGCCAAAGGGCAATACTGAGAATTGATAATGCTCTGATCCTGCAAGAAATCTGAGGTATCTTCTGCAATTTGGTCGAATGGGGACGTGCAGGTATGCCTCCTTGAGATCTAGAGTTACCAGCCAACACTCCTTGCCCAGCATGGGAAGAAGTTGCTGTAGGGTCAGCATTTTGAATTTCGGGACAATGATGTATGTGTTTAAGACGGACAGGTCGAGAATAGGTCTCAAACTTTTCTCTTTTCTTGGTACTAGGAAGAGTCTGGAGTAGAATCCTTTGCCCTGTTCTGTTATTGGTACTCTTTCCACAGCTCTCATCTTTGTTAATTCCGCTATCTGCTGTAGAGCTTCTATTTTTGATTTGGAGGTAGGTTTGGCATTCCTCTTTGTACTGGTAAGGTGTGGAAGTGGAACCGTAGCCTTGGTCTATGGTTTGCAAAATCCACTTGTCTTTTGTGATATAGTGCCAATTTTTCGAAAATAAGGCTAACTTTCCGCCTAAAGGTGCTGCTATTTGCTCCCTGGTAGGCAGTGTCAGAGCCAAGTCACTGTGATTGTCCTGTTGCAGTGGCAGTGGTTGTGTCTGTGCCTCGGTTATTGCCTTGCCACTGTCGTCCTTCTGTAGGCACCTCCTCTGGATTGATTTCTGCCTCTAGAGCGTCTATTCCTGCCCCTTTGGGATCTTGTGGAGTCAGGAAAGGACCAATTTTTGGCAGGCCAGTTCCTGCTAAACCTTGGGGGCTGAACCTGTAAGAAATCTTTAACTGTTTGTACAGATTTTGCCTTTTCTTCCATTTTCTTCATTACTTGCTGGGCAGGTGTACCAAATAGACTGGCCTTATCCATAGGAGCATCTAATAGCTTTGCTTCAACATGATCCGTAAGACCTGTTCTTTCAACCATGCATGCCTTCTTATCACTGTGCCAGTCATGGCTGATCTAAATGAAGCCTCCAGTGCATCATAGCCACATTTTAAGGAATGGTTACTAACCTGTAGGATGTTATTCACCATTTCTAATACATATTTCTTATCTAAGGATTCATCAGAGGACAGTTTTTTAGTTAACTGATCAAGCATAAACTCTTGGTATTGGATCATATGAAACTGACAGTTTAAAGCTCTAGCTGAGAGAGTAGCAGAGGTGTAAACTTTTTCCCCATCTCTCTAAGGACCTGGATTCCCTTTCAGAAGGAATAGGGTTTTTTGCTGTGGTCGAGGCTACTGCCTTAGGCCCCTGGGATATAGTTTCGGGATATGCAAGTGGGGCCTTGTATAGGTGGTGATGAGTGTCTGGTACCCTGTAAAATCTATCTGGTTTGGCAGGGGCTGGAGGTAAAGAATCAGGAGCAGTGCAAACATCATTAAATGCATCATCCACAACAGGCAGTACAGGAGGTATAGCTAAGGGCCTATGTTGTGGTAAGTGCAGAAAAGTCCTAAGCCTTTTTCTTGAATCTGAGAAATCTTGTCCCTGCCATTGGAATTGTTCTCTCATGGCATGTAAGGTTTCCCCCAAAGGAAAATTCCTCTGGTGGAGAGGCAGCTGGAATGGATTCTTCAGCATTGGAATCTTCATAAGTAGAAAAAGGAGCCTCTGGCTGGTCTGTAATGTCTGAGTCATCCGCAGAATCATCAGAGGACACTGGCTCGGGGGGGCTCTGCTCTAGGTCTCTTTTCTGGGGGCTGAGAGGCCCTGTCTGGGTGAGATTGGGATCCCCTAATTAAGGATATTAAATCTTCTGCCAGAGTAAGCATTTGTGAACTTGAAGTGGGCCTGTGTGAGGGGGGCTTAACAGGCACTGATTTAGCAGATTTGGCTGCTTTAGCCCTGGCAAAGGCCTTAATAGACATGGCTGCAGGAGGCCTAGCAGCACCACGTGCTGGGGTAGAGACATCCAAAGGGATGGTGTCTGATAAATCACTAGGAATCACAGTTGTAGGCAAAATTTCTGAGGCCGATTCAACTAAGGTAGCAGGAGCCTCAGTAGTAGTCATGGATTCGGCTGAAGATTGACGGTTTTCTCGGTTTCGCCGAAACCGAGACACTCATGCTTGCTTAACCGTGGTTTCGCCGTAACCGCTGACCGCGAGTGTCGGTCTTTTTCTTTGCGGTTTTTAACAATTTGGGTAGTCGGAGGATCCGACGGCATAATGTACGCAAAATCTGAGCCGAAAAACTGTTCAGCAAACTCTGACCGACGCCTAAGCGTTCGTCGGTTGAAGGAAGCACAGGCCGAACAGGCTGCTACGTCGTGGTCTGGGCCTAAGCAAGGCAGACAGTAAGAGTGGAAATCTTTATGAGGTATTTGTTTCCCACAAGTTAAACAGTTATTGACTTTTTCTGACATCGGCTGAGGCAAGAAAGAGTCCCCAACGGGGTACTTAGCTTTTTCAAGTCTTCGAAGTAGTATTCGGTAGCAGTAATCTCTGGATCTGACCGACCGGCACTTGCGAACAGCTTCTGCTTCGGGCGCCACGCGGCAAGAAAGACTGAGGAAAATGGCGTCGGCTGATGCCTTTATACCCGAAGACCAGCAGAGATGACGTCGGGTGAAGTGCGACATCAGCCGGACCCAGACTTTGGAATTCGGCCGACCGAAGGGCTGCCTGACGACAGGAAAACCCATTTGTTATGACTGCAGATGCATCCATGAAGGACATTCTTAGACATCTCAGGTGAGCCGTGACCACTGCCATATACTTGCTGAACACCCTGGAGGCTGTGGTGTACAGTACCCATGCATCTTTTGTAATAGCTTGCCAGGCTGTTGGGTACAATGATAATCTGCCCCCAACTGCCTCCAGAGGCGAACAGTCGTGCCTCCCTTCACAAGTGCTGGAAGGGCCCAGAAGAGAATGGATCTCTGTCTCCCTACTGTTGCAACCCCCCCCCCCGCCATGAGGGCAGCATCTTCCGTTGTTTCCCCCTCTGCCCCTGGGGGGAAAATTCTCCACGTGTGTCAGGCGAAGCTCCCTGGGATTTTTGGAACCACATTTTCCCACTCTTCTGACCTTTAGGGTAGGGTCTACATGGAGTGGAAAAACGGACTCCCACGGCAAAGAGAGTCTTGCCATCCTTTTCACACCTGGTGCGAGTCTCTTTTACCTGAAGCCCAAATAAAGATGTGTCATCAAAAGGGGTACTGGTAAAGGAAGACTTGTAGGGCTCCACAAATTGACAAAGGCGCATCTAGACGCGTCTCCAAACAGCAACTCTGGTACCTGCTTCCCTACTCGCTCCATCTGCCACATAAGAAATGAGCCTCATGGAGGAGTTAACCACTGAAGTCAAGATCACAAGCTGGGAAGCCGCCCTGTTCGCAACTCCTTGTTTGGCAGATGGACAGATGAAGATTCCGCAAGTTCCATCTTAGTGGCTGCTGCCACCGCCATAGCATCAACAGGAACCCATTTGGAAAGAAAGGACTTGTGTTTGGGGCAGTTAAAAATTTACTTGTTGTCTCTGGAGTGCTCCACGCCTTCCGACTCACTACAGACAAAAGTGGGTCAAAAGGCGGAGACACCCAAGAGGTGGAGGGTTGGGAACCAACTGTGTCCAGGTAGACAGACTTGTCCTCAGAAGGGGCTAGGGACTTCCAGCCATCCCTCTAAGGATTTCCAAGATGTCTGAAAAGGAGACATCCTCAGAGAGGGGCCGTGGGGACCCTTACGATTCATCCAAGTCTGTGTCTGAAGTGATGGACTAGGGGAGTCCAGATGCTTTCTCTTACATTTTTGCTTCAGAGGAATCTCCTCCGAATGTTTGGGGGAGGTTTCGAAAGAAGTGGGGTCGCCCAATGTGTCGGCCTGGGGCATAGGTTCCCTACGCTTGGAGGATGGTCAAAGGCAGGCACAGGCACCGAGGGGGAAGGAGCCGATGGAGCAGAGGGTGGAGCCATCTGAGGGGACGGCACGCTCATCATCACCTCGAAGGCGACACAGTCCCAAGCCGAAGGAGCCTCTGGCTACGAAGAGCCTGGAGATCTCCTGCGAACAGAGTGATGGTTTCGAGGCTGATGTGGGAGCCAAGCTCTCCTGCGCCGAAGCTCCGAGAGGGAGAACAGGGTCGGACAAAGGTCCGATGCCACTTCCCTCCACGGAGCTGGAGAGAGAGCTTCGGCTCCCAGATCCCTCGATGGACTGAGACATTGAGGAGATCAGAGTGGGAGTTGGAACCAATAAAGGAGAAGTAACCAGAGACGATGGTTCCACACCACGAAGTCCCTGCACTCCGGCTCAGAGCTCAAGAGAGTAAAAGGAGGAACCGATAGAGAACCTGGATGGGCCGAAGGACCCAATTCCTTATGGGCTGGGCTCAATAGCAATTTGGCAAGTGCCTGTGACTTGAGGAGCCTATTAACCACTCTCTTCACATAATGATCCGAAAGCCTGGAGGACTGAGAGGAACAGGACCAGTGACTGCCTGCCACAGATTGCAGCAGCAACAACAGAGAATGTTGAGCAGAGCACACCGGCTCCAAAGAGGGAGACCTAGTTCGTTTATGGGCTCGGACTGGCTCTGAAGACACTGACTGAGCCGCTGGAGACATATCTTTGTCGGAGCCAACACTGGGAACAGACAGTGCCAACGAATTTACAGCAGACTTAGGTTGCCCCGAAACTGGAACCGTTGAGGATGGTTTGGAAGATTTGTCAGACTGTTTTGCTGGCTGAGGAACCAGAGACAAAGGGTCCTGAGGGGTCTTCAAAAGACCATGCAGAATCAGTTTACTTTTTCTCTCCTGCAGAACTCTAGCACTGAAAACATGACAGATAAAGCATGAGTCCTGCAGCTGAACAGTCTTATACACCACTCGTGCACCCGTCCTTAAGGGACATTCTTTGGCAACACGAGTTGCATTTTTTAAAGCCGGAGGGTTTTGACTCTTTAGACATGCTGGATAACTAGGAAGACAAATAGTAAAAAATAAGGCTATAACAGCTAACAATACACAAAGTACAGTTTTGTACCTACCATAAATGTAGATGTCCAATAGATATGCAACTGCAGTCCTGACATATGGGTTGTCTTGCCTCAGGCAGCCCTTCGGTCGGCCGATGTCGCCTACTCCCCGACGTCAGAGCGGCTGGGGTATAAAGGCATCCGCCGACGCCACCTTCTTCAGTGTTTCTTGCCCCAGATGCCAGGTGCCCTCCAAAGAAGGCTAAATTTGGTGAATGGATAAAAAATTCCAGACATGCACAACAGTAATAAACAGATACACCATAACAGATATCCCCAGCTAATAGAGGAAAGGGGGAATGGACCCAAAAGGAAAAATGCAGAGGGGTAGGAGGGAGGGAAAACCTGACTGCAGTTGCATATCTATCGGACATCTACATTTATGGTAGGTACAAAACTGTACTATGTTCTTCAAGAATGCAACTGCAGTCCTGACATATGGGTTGAATACCATAGCCAAGCTGGGGGTGGTAGGATCTAAGAAAGGGATGGTGTAGCTAAAATGCCCTGCAGGACTGCCGAAGCAAAGCCTGCTCGGGATCTGGAGTATAAAGGCAGGTTGTAGTGTTTGGTAAATGTATGCACACAGCTCCATGTAGCAGCCTCTAGAATGTCCTTTGTAGCCACTCCTCTTAGAAAGGCTGTGGATGTGGCTATAGCTCTGGTGGAGTGTGGCCTAATATTGGCTGGCACACCTTTTCCATGGAAAGAGTAACAGAATCTGATGCAATGTCCAATCCATTTTGAAATTGCTTGTTTGGAGATTGCCTTTCCTTGCACTCCAGCAGCATAAGCTACAAATAGTTGGTCAGACTTTCTGGTGGTCTTTGTTCTGTCCAAGTAGTAGCGTAATTGTCTGTGTATGTCCAAAGTGTGCAGCAGCTTTTCCCCCTTATTTTGAGGATTGGGAAAGAAAGTAGGCAGGTGAATTGCTTGATTTAGAGACACCCTGGATATCACTTTTGGCATGAATGAAGGATTGGTTCTTAGAGAAACTCTGTCCTGATGAAAAATGAGAAAGGGAGGTACTGCCATGAGGGCCTGTATCTCTGAGACTCTTCTTGCTGAGGTAACTGCCAACAGGAAAACCGTTTTCCAGGAGGGAAATTGCATTTCTGAAGATGCTGCTGGTTCAAAAGAGGGAAGAGTTAATTTTTCCAAGACGAAATTGAGGTCCCATGCAGGTACTGGTGGTTTTCTGGGAGGTTTGATATTCTTTCTCCCTCTTAGAAACTGTCTTAGCAAGGGATGCGAAAACACAGGTGGGTCACAGTTGTATTTTGCTGAGATTGCTGAAGCGTGAATTTTTATGGAAGAATATGAGAGGCCACTATGAAACATTTCTGCCAAGTATTCTAATATCTGTGGTATGCTTATTACTGATGCATCCAGACCCTTGTTGGCATTCCAGATGATGAATCTCTTCCACTTGGCTGAATAGGTTTTTCTGGTGGAAGGTCTGCGTGCTTCCAGCAAGATTTCTTGTACTTTTTCGGAAAGAGAGATATGGGTGAAAGTCATGGAACCCTCCAAACTGTCAGCTGCAATGTTTGCAGGTTTTAATGAACAGTCCTGTAATTGTGCTGAGTCAGAAGCAGAGGCCATTGAGGCAAGGGCCACGGTTTGGTGTGAGTTATGCTCAGTAGCAATGGATACCAGTGCTGCCTTGGCCAGTCTGGAGCTATCAAAATTCCTTTTGGTTGTTCTGCTTTGATCTTCAGTAACACCTTGGTCAGTAATGGTAGAGGAGGGAATGCATAAATTGTTAGGGAATTCCAGCTGAAGGAGAGAGCATCCGTTCTCCAGGCTAGAGGATGGTACGTCCTTGAACAGAACTTCTCCAGGTGATGATTGAGGTGAGAAGCAAAGAGATCTATGTCCGGTCTTCCCCATGCACTTGTTATTTGTGAGAAAATGTGTGGATGCAGCATCCATTCGTGCGGATCTAAGAAATTTCTGCTCAGCCTGTCCGCCAGAACATTGTCCTTGCCTGGAACAAACTGGGATTGCAAGTGGATGTTCAGTTTCAGGGACTTTCCCAAAGAGTCATTGTTAGTCTGCAGAGGGGGTAAGAGTGAGTGCCTCCCTGCTTGTTTATATACCACATGACAGTGGTGTTGTCTGTCCTTATTAGCAGATGACCTTGTTGAAGGGATTTCCCGAAGGTCTCGATTGCATGTATCACTGCCAACATCTCTTTTTGATTTATGTGCAGATGCATTTCCTTGGGAGTCCATTGCCCTTGAATGCATCTGCCCTCCATGTGCGCCCCCCATCCATGATCTGAGGCGTCTGTTGTAATGGTTTGACTTGCTAGAGGTTTGTTGAAAGACATGCCTTTGTTTAAATGACTTTCTTGAGCCCACCACAAAAATTCCCTTTGCAGGCATGGAATGAGTGGTATCACGTCTTCTAGATTGTGGCTGTGTTGAGACCATAAGCTTTTCAGGTACCATTGTAGCTTTCTCATGTGTAGTCTTGCCAGAGGTACCACAAGAATGCAAGATGCCATGAACCCCAGGGCCTGCAGGATTTTCCTTGCGGTCAGCTGGGTGACCTTTGCTAGGCTTTTGAAGTAATCTGGTAAATGTTCTTGTTTCTCCTCTGTGAGGAAAGCCATTTGTGATTGTGTGTCCAATTTGGCTCCTAGAAAAATAATCTGTTGGGATGGCAGTAGTCTTGATTTTTGAATGTTGACTGTGTATCCCAAAGCCTGTAGTACTTGAATGACATAGTCCAAGTTTCTTATCAAGGTTTGTTTGCTGTCTGCTTGTATAAGGCAGTCATCCAGGTAAGGGTATATTTGAATCCCCTGGAGCCTGCAATGTGCAACTACTGATGCCAGGCATTTCGTGAATACTCTGGGCGCAGTAGATAAGCCAAATGGCAATGCTGAGAATTGATAATGCTCTGATCCTGCAAGAAATCTGAGGTATCTTCTGCAACTGTGTCTGATTGGGACATGCAGGTATGCCTACTTGAGGTCCAGAGTAACCAGCCAAGTCCCCTTGCCCAGCATGGGAAGGAGTTGCTGTAAAGTCAGCATTTTGAATTTTGGCACAATGAGAAAAGTGTTTAGAGCGGACAAGTCCAGTATAGGTCTCCATTGCTTTTCTTTTCTTGGAACAAGGAACAGTCTTGAATAGAATCCCTGGCCTTGTTCCTGAGGAGGAACCTTTTCTATTGCTTTTATTTGTAACAACTTTGAAACTTGTATGAGTGCCTCTGCCCTTTGATTTTGTGACAGGTTTGGCATGCCTTGTCTCATTGGTAAGGTATGGAAGTGGAACCTGTAACCTTTGTCCACTATGTCCAGAATCCATTTGTCCTTGGTTAAAATGTGCCAGTTTTTTGAGAATAAGGATAATTTTCCGCCTAGAGGTGCTTCTCTTTGAGCCTTGGTCAGCGGAGTGAAAGTCAAGTCATTGTGATTGTCCCTGTGGTGCTGGTGAACTCCCTGCGCCACTTCTCTGATTTGGTGGTTGCCATTGGCGGCCCCTGTAGGAGCCTCGGTATTGCCCTCTACCTCGAGCATGCCTGTTTTTTCCCCTTTGAAACTTGTCAGTGTCTGGAAAGGACCAATTCTTTGAAGGCCAATTCCTGCTGAATCTGGGTGGCTGAACCTGGAGGAAATCCTTGACTGTCTGTACTGATTTAGCCTTTTCCTCAATAGACTTCAACACATCCTGTGCATTAGCACCAAAAAGCTTCTGTTTTTCCAGAGGTGCATCTAGGAGCTTTACTTTAACATGGTCTGGCAGTGGCTGTTCTTTCAGCCAAGCATGTCTACGTATGATGGCCCCTGTCATAGCTGCCCTACATGAAGCTTCCAATGCATCATAATCACACTGAAGAAAATGATTGCTAACCTGCTGAGTGTTATGAACCAAATCCTGCAATGCCTTTCTATCTATAGGCTCAGGAGAGTTTAGCTTTTTCTGCAAATCATCCATTAAGTAATCCTGGTACTGAAACATATGAAAAAGACAGTTAAGTGACCTCATGGCAAGGGTGGAAGAGGTATAAACTTTTTTGCCCCATCTCTCCAGGGACCTTGATTCCCTGTCTGCGGGCAAAGGGTTTTTGGCCGAGGAAGTAGCCACTCCTTTGGGCCCCTGAGAAATAGTTTCTAGATCCACAGAGTGGGCCTTAAAGAGATGCTTATGAGTTTCAGGAACACTGTAATATCTGTCTGGCTTGACAGGAGCAGGAGGGAGAGAATCAGGGGAAGCACTGGAGTCTGAGTATACATCATCCAAGACATCCAACACTGGAGGAATAGCTAATGGTCTGTGCTGGGGTAACTTAAGGAAGGTACGTAGCCTTTTCCTGGAGTCAGAAAATTCCTGGCCCTGCCACTGAAAATGTTCTCTCATGGAGTGGAGAACTTCTCCAAAATAAATATCCTTTGGAGGAGAGGCAGAAGGAATTGATTCCTCAGCATCAGAGTCCTCATAGGCCTGGAAGGATTCTTCCTGGGTATCTGAGTGCTCTGAATCCCTAGAGGCTTCATCTGAAGAGAGGGTATCTGGCTGCTCAGTCCTGGGCCTTTTATCTGCAGGAGGCTGAGAACCTCTGTCGGGATGCGAGTGAGAACCTCTGATTAGAGAGATTAGATCTGCAGTTGGGGTCCTGATCTGTTTATCAGAAGAGAGGCCCTGGGAAATAGTTTTAGGAGGATGGGCCTTAGCCTGGCTGGCAGCCTTAGCACATGTGTAGGCCTTGATGGACATGGAGACCGGAGGCCTAGCTGCCCCATGTGCAGGAGTAACTTTATACACTGGTACGGTGTCAGGTAAATCTAGAATTTCGGTTTCGGGAGGAAAATCAACAACCGGCACCGGGGAAACCTCCGGGACCGAAGTACGCGGTAAAGTGGTGTCGGCCTGGAGCGGTTGAATTACTGCCTCCGAAGAGACCGATGCACTCGCGGAAGGCTTAGGCGTGGTATCGGTGGACGACGCGGGCCGAGGATGTCGGTCCCGGTCCTTACGTTTTTTGGAAATATGTGCTGTCGGTTGTTCGATGGCATGATATAAGCGTAATTTTCGCCAAAAAAGTCTTCGGCAAATTCTGCCCAGCCCCTGAGTGTGCGCTTATTAAAGCAAGCACAGGCAGCACAGGCCAAGACGTCATGGTCTGGGCCCAGGCAGGGAAGGCAGTAAGAGTGGAAGTCCTTATGAGGTATTTGTTTACCACAAGACAAACAATTATTAACCTTTTCACTTTTTTCTGACATCGGCTGAGGCAAGAAAAAATGTTCCCCAACGGGGTACTTAGCTTTTTGATGACTTCGGTAACTGAAAAAGTACAGTTTTGTACCTACCATAAATGTAGATGTCCGAGAGGTATGCATCTGCAGTCCTAACAAATGGGTTGTCCTGGCCTCAGGCAGCCCTTCGGTCGGCCGGATTCCAAAGTCTGAGTCTGGCCTCGGCTGATGTCGCACTTCACCCGACGTCATAGCTGCAGTTCAGCGGGTATAAAGGCATCAGCCGACACCATTTTCCTCAGTGTTTCTTGCCCCAGATGCCAGGTGCCCTCTAGGAAGGCTAAATTTGGATAAATGCAAATGTTTCCAACAATAGAGAGCAAATAGAAATAAACATGTATATACATATATACAAACAAATACACCATAATAGATTCCCCCACCTAGCTACAAGATGGGCAAATACCCTAGGAGTACCACAGAGGGGAAGGAGGGTGGGTAATCCTGACTGCAGATGCATACCTCTCGGACATCTACATTTATGGTAGGTACAAAACTGTACTATGTCCTTCAAGGATGCATCTGCAGTCCTAACAAATGGGTAGAATACCATAGCCAAACTGGGGGAGGAGGCACTAACAGTTTATGGTGTAGTTAAGATCCCTTGCAAAACAGCAGTGGCAAAACCTGCTTCCGATCTGGAGTATAAAGGTAGATTATAATGCTTGGCAACTGTATGCACGGAGCGCCAAGTAGCAGCCTCTAAAATGTCTTTGGTAGCCACTCCTCGTAAGAAAGCTGTAGTAGTGGCTGTAGCCCTTGTGGAGTGAGGTCTGATGTTTTCTGGAGTTGCCTTTCCATGAAAAGAGTAACAAAATCTAATGCAATTTCCTATCCATTTTGAGATTGTTTGTTTTGAAATTGCTTTTCCTTCCATTCCTGTTGCATATGCTACCAGAAGCTGGTCAGTTTTTCTATTGCTCTTGGTTCTGTCCAGGTAGTAGCGCAATTGTCTGTGTACATCCAAGGTATGCAGCAATCTTTCCCCCCTGTTCTGCGGGTTGGGGAAGAATGTTGGTAGGTGTATTGCTTGGTTTAATGATACCCTGGAGACCACCTTTGGCATAAAGGTAGGATTAGTTCTCATGGACACTCTATCCTGATGGAAGATAAGGAAGGGCTGTACTGCCATTAATGCCTGTAATTCAGAAACCCTACTAGCTAAAGTGATTGCAAGCAGGAATGCAGTTTTCCAAGATAAGTACTGTAATTCTGCCGTTGCTGCTGGTTCAAAAGGGGGGAGTGTCAACTTTTCTAATACAAAGTTCAAGTCCCATGTAGGCAATGGTGGTTTCCTTGGTGGCTTTACATTTTTAATTCCTCTGAGAAACTACGTGAGTAGAGGTTGAGAAAAGACTGGAGGATCCATGTTGTATTCTGCTGAAATTGCTGATGCATGAATCTTAATGGAGGAGTAAGACAGACCACTGTGGAAAAGCTCTGCTAAGTATTCCAGGATGTTAGCTATGTTTGCCAATGATGCATCTACTCCTTTTGTTGCACTCCAAATGAGATATCTTTTCCATTTTGCTGAATAAGTTTTCCTTGTTGAGGGTCTGCGAGCCTCCAAGATAATGTCTTTAACCCTTTGAGATAAATCTGGGTTATTTTCCTTATGTAATGTTCCAAGCAGCTAGCTGCAGTGTTTTCAAGTTTGGATGCAGGATTTTGAAGTTGTTCTGTGTTAGCAGTAGAGGTAGTAGGGGTAGAGGCCATGCGTGTTCCGGGACATACTCCTCAGTAGCGGGTACCAATGTTGCCTCGGCCAGTCTGGAGCTATCAAGATGATCCTCGGGTGATCTTCTTTGATCTTCAGTAGCACTTTGTGCATCAAAGGAAGAGGTGGGAATGCATATGCTGTCAGGTTTTCCCAACTGAAGGATAGGAGTCCACCTTCCAAGCAAGTGGGTGGTATGTCCTTGTGCAGAATTTTTTCAATTGGTGGTTGTGTGGGGATGCGAACAGGTCTATTTCTGGCAGTCCCCATTTCCTTGTGATGGTTTTGAAGATGTCTGGATGCAGCATCCATTCGTGGGCATCCGTGGTGGTTCTGCTTAAGATGTCTGCTAGTATATTTTCTTTTCCTGGCACAAATATGGCCTGGAGCTGAATGTTGAGGCTCAGGGTCACATTCCAAAGGTCCATTGCCATCCGGCATAGAGGATATGAATGTGTGCCTCCCTGTTTGTTGATATACCACATAACTGTG
The DNA here is from genome assembly GCF_019279795.1 of Protopterus annectens. Lineage (NCBI taxonomy): Eukaryota > Metazoa > Chordata > Ceratodontiformes > Protopteridae > Protopterus > Protopterus annectens. The sequence goes on along the minus strand of NC_056728.1, from coordinate 631,734,412 downwards.
GTGTTGTCCGTCGTTATCAGCAAATGACCCTGTTGAAGAAATGGTCTGAATTGCCTGTTTTACTGCCAGCATCTCTTTTTGATTTATGTGTAGGTTCATCTGGTCTTGAGTCCATAAGCCTTGTATGCACTTGTCCACCATGTGTTCCCCCCAACCGAGGTCTGAGGCGTCCGTGGTGATAGTCTGGCTTGGGTGAGGCCTGTGGAAGGGCAGTCCTTTGTTCAACTGACAGGCCTGGGCCCACCACTGGAATTCTTGCTTCAGGCATGGAATTATTGGAATTTGGGTTTCTAGGCTGTGCTTGTGCCGAGACCATAAATTCCTCAGGTACCACTGCAACTTCCTCATATGTAGTCTGGCATGTGGAATTAATATTATGCAGGATGCCATGTAATCCAGGGCTTGCAGGATTTTCCTTGCTGTAAGCTGGTTCTGCGTTGTTAATGCCATGAAATAGAGTGGTAGCTGCTTCTGTTTTTCTACTGTGAGGAATGCCATCTGGTTTGATGTGTCCAGTTCTGCACCCAAGAAGGTTATCCTTTGGGATGGTATCAGCCTTGACTTTTTTGTGTTGACTGTGTATCCCAGGGCTTGCAGCAGGTGAATAACCTTTTTCAAATCTTTTGTTAATTTGTCTTTGCTGTCCGCTTGTAACAGGCAGTCGTCCAGGTATGGATAAATTTGAATTCCTGAAGCCTGCAATGAGCAATTACTGATGCCAGGCATTTCGTGAATACTCTGGGCAGTAGATAAGCCAAAAGGCAATGCTGAGAATTGATAATGCTCTGATCCTGCAAGAAATCTGAGGTATCTTCTGCAATTTGGTCGTATGGGGACGTGCAGGTATGCCTCCTTGAGATCCAGAGTCACCAGCCAAGACTCCTTGCCCAGCATGGGAAGGAGTTGCTGTAGGGTCAGCATTTTGAATTTTGGAACAATGAGATATGTGTTTAGAGCGGACAGGTCGAGGATAGGTCTCCATTGGTTTTCCTTTCTTGGTACTAGGAAAAGCCTTGAATAAAATCCTTGCCCTTGTTCCATAACCGGTACCTTTTCTATAGCTCTCATCCTTAGTAAGTGGTCTATTTGCTGTAGAGCGTTTGTCCTTTGGTTTAGAGGTAGGTTTGGCATTCCTCTCTTCCTTGGAAGAGTATGGAAGTGAAACCTGTAGCCTTTGTCTATTGTCTGTAAAATCCATTTGTCTCCTGTAATGTAATGCCAATTTACTGAAAATAAGGCTAGCTTTCCGCCTAAGGGTGCTGCCAGTTGTTCCCTGGTAGGCGGTTTCAGAGCCAAGTCACTGTGATTGTCCTGTGGAAGTGGTAGTGGCTGGATCTGTGGCAGTAGTTCTCTGGCTGTTAGGCTGCCGCCGGCGTCCCCTGTAGGCACCTCTGGATTGACCTCTGCCTCTAGGGCGTCTATTTCTGCTTCTCTGTGCTCTGGTGGTGTCTGGAAAGGACCAATTCTTGGAAGGCCAGTTCCTACTAAACCTCGGAGGTTGGACCTGTAAGAAATCCTTGACTGTCTGGACAGATTTAGCTTTTTCTTCCACCTTCTTCAACACTTGCTGTGCAGGGGAACCAAACAAACTGTGCTTTTCCATGGGAGCATCTAGAAGCTTTGACTTTACATGGTCTGGTAAGGATTGCTCTTTTAACCATGCATGTCTTCTGATCACTGTACCAGTCATAGCTGATCTAAAGGAAGCCTCCAGTGCATCATAGCCGCATTTTAAGGAATGATTACTGACCTGCTGAGTGTTATGCACCAAATCCTGAAGGGACTTACGGTCTAAAGGCTCAGGCGAGGACAGTTTTTTAGTGAGCTGATCTAACAGAAATTCCTGATATTGAATCATGTGGAATTGACAGTTTAAGGCCCTAGCCGAAAGAGTAGCAGAAGTATAAACTGTTTTACCCCATCTCTCCAATGCCCTAGATTCTCTTTCAGACGGGAGGGTTTTTTTGGCAGAGGCAGCTGCTACAGCTTTGGGGCCCTGTGAAATAGTTTCAGGATCTGCAATAGGAGCCTTATACAAATGATAATGTGTGTCCGGAATCCTGTAGTATCTGTCGGGCTTAGCAGGGGCCGGAGGCAGTGAGTCAGGGGCAGTACAAGCATCATTAAATGCATCATCCACAACTGTAAGTACTGGAGGAATAGCTAAAGGCCTATGCTGTGGTAAGTACTGGAGGAATAGCTAAAGGCCTATGCTGTGGTAAATGTAAAAATGTCCTAAGCCTTTTCCGAGAGTCTGAGAAATCCTGGCCCTGCCATTGAAATTGTTCCCTCATAGCATGCAAGGTTTCCCCAAAAGAAAATTCCTCAGGAGGAGAGGCAGAAGGTATGGAATCCTCTGCATCAGAATCCTCATATGGAGAATAAGGGCCTTCTGGAGGATTTGTATTTTCTGAATCATCAGAGGAGTAATCTGAAGAAACTGGCTCAGGGGGCTCTGCTCTAGGCCTCTTCTCTGGAGGTGGGTGAGAGGCCCCGTCAGGGTGAGACTGGGTTCCCCTGATCAAAGAAATGAGATCCTCTGCTAGACTAAGCATTTGAGTACTAGAGCTAGGCCTGTGAGGGGGGTTTTAGTAGGCACGGCCTTTGAAGATTTAGCTGCTTTAGCCCTGGCAAAAGCCTTAATTGACATGGATGCAGGGGCCTAGCAGCTCCACGTGCAGGAGTAGATACATCTAAGGGGATAGTATCTGATAAATCCTGAGAAACTGTAAGAGCAGGAGGATTTTCCATAGCAGATTCAGCCATGCTGGAAGAGGCCTCGGTAGAAGGAGGCATGCTTCGGAAGGAAGAACCGCGGACTCGGTTTCGCCAAAACAGAGACACTCGTGGTTGGCTTAACCGGTTTCGCCGAAACGCGGATCATGAGTGTCGGTCCGCTTCCTTCTGCTTTTTGCCTAGTTGTGAGGTCGGAGTCTCCGGGCATGATATAAGCAAAAGCGGGCCAAAACTCCTCTGCAAACTCGGACGGACGTCTAAGTGTCCGTCGGTTGAAGGAAGCACAGGCTAGACAAGCTGCTACGTCGTGGTCTGGGCCTAAACAAGGCAGGCAGTAAGAGTGGAAATCTTTTTGAGGTATTTGTTTCCCACAAGTTAAACAGTTATTCACTTTTTCTGACATCGGCTGAGGCAAGAAAGAGTCCCCAACGGGGTACTTAGCTTTTTAGAAGTCTTCGGTAGTAGCAATCTTTGGTTCTGACCGACCGGCACTTGCGAACAGCTTCTGCTTCGGGCGCCACGCGGCAAGAAAGACTGAGGAAAATCGCGTCGGCTGATGCCTTTATACCCGCTGAACTGCAGCTATGACGTCGGGTGAAGTGCGACATCAGCCGAGGCCAGACCCAGACTTTGGAATCCGGCCGACCGAAGGGCTGCCTGAGGCCAGGACAACCCATTTGTTAGGACTGCAGATGCATCCTTGAAGGACATCACAGGAGCTGACCGACTGGCACTTGCGAACTGCTTCTGCTTCGGGCACCGCGCGGCAAGAAAGACTGAAGAAGATGGCGTCGGCGGATGCCTTTATACCCCAGCTCTGACGTCGAGTAGGCGACATCGGCGGACCCGGACTTTGGAATCCGGCCGACCGAAGGGCTGCCTGAGGCAGGACAACACATATGTCAGGACTGCAGTTGCATTCTTGAAGGACATCAATAAAAGAAGCAACACACATACACAACAATAAAACTATTTTTTAGGAAAGGAAGAAGAAGGGGTAGAGCCTCTAAGTAAAATGGCAACTCCCCCAATAAGAGAGCCTCTAACAAACTCCAACAGATAGTGGGGAAAGAAGAAAAGAACTCTCCAAGTTAAACGGGCTCAAGGGGAAAGCAAGGCCTAAGAAAACAATGACCAAGAGCAGCCCAAAAAAACAACAGCCAAGGAAGGTCAGAAGGTTGTTAGTCAAGTGAGGACTAAGCTACACACCAACAAGTTTAATTAAACTGGTAAGGATGACAGCAAAATACAAAAAATACAAAAAACCTCTAAATACTTCGACTGAGCCAGTAGTCACAATCTCGACGCTGCAAGTGGCAAACAAGATCTGGGTAGCTACTGCTAGGCATGCTGGGATAGGGGTTAGACTTCAGCCAGCCTAAGCTCTCGAGCTACAGTAAATCGTCAGAGTTGGAGCGGAGGATCGGCTCCAAACCCAACCAGCAAGAACGAAGGCAAGATGGGGGACAACATAACATCAATGATTACTGCTTGCTAATGCTATTTTGATGTTTGTGTACTCTTTGCTTAAATTGCTTTCCATCTTTCCTATATAGAAAGCAGGGCATTGTTGACATTTGGCTAGGTATACAACTCCTTTAGTGTTGCAATCAAATTCCCCGCTAAGATATGTTTTATGTTCCAAACCATAAGGGATGTGCTTGTTCCTATATGTTTACAAGAGGAAGATCTTTCACACCTTTTCATGCCCCTGTTTGGAACATAGGGGCTAATCTCCCTGTCTAGTAATGTCTTGAGGTTACAACCTCTTAAAAGTAATCTCAGGCCCAATACCCAATTTCTCAAATCAGCATCATTGTTAATCATCACCCAGTTTTTATTAAAGATTTCTCTCAACTTAATAGTATCACTAGAAAAAGCAGTGGTAAAACTGGTGAAAAACTCTAGATTCGCCCTTACTTCAGTAAGAAAGTTGACTAAAGTTAGTTGATTGTTACCCCCATCAGTCCCTTTGCTTAAAATGGGTTGGAAGTAGCCTACCTGCCTTTTTCTCCCCACTTCTGCTATGATGTTCCTCTTGGAAAAATTTAAGAACAAGCACATCCCTTATGGTTGGGAATATAAAACACATCCGAGTGGGGAAATTTGATTGTAACACTAAGGGTGTTATTTACCTAGCCAAATGTCAACAATGCCCTGCTTTCTATATAGGAAAGACGGAAAGGTAATTTAAGCAAAGAGTACACAGACATCAATATACCATTAGCAGGCAAGATAAAACTAACACTTTGGCAAAACATATTTCACAATTCAGTAATCACTGTTTCCTTTATACCATCACTGAAAAAGTACATCTTAACCCCAGTGGGGGACCATGGTCACTTAGATTAGAGGAGAGAGAGTTGCTTTGGCAACTCAAACCTAATGCATTTTCCTACCTTAGGCTAAATGACGCTTGCTCTTTAAAATGTGTTTTGAAATTAAAAAAACTTACTAGGGGAGTAACGATTGGATATATATGTATTTTATACATATATACATGTATATCTTGTACATTTATGTTTTTAAAATACTGATTTGTAAGTTTGATAGTATTATATTTTATTTCTGTAAACATTTCTGTAATTATTAGCAATAATTAACGTGGGAGAGAATGTGATGTCATAAATGAACCATTATTTTATTATTTAAATGGTGAAACAGCCTGGTTTTACTTCTCTGAAGTTGTTCCTTTACTATAGGTGGACGAAAGCACTTACAAGAATAAATTTTTATTTTTTAGAAGTGGCGTTCTTTATTTTGGAATTTGGAAGTGTTTTTCGTGCTTGTCTATTTATAAAGTACAGTTGTGTACCTACCATAAATGTAGATGTTCGAGTGTATTCACTGTTGGAGTCATTACACCTGGGTTATCCTGCTGGCAGGCTACCCGCAGTCGGCCTGAATTCCAAAGTCCTGGTCCGGCGTCGGTTACTGTCGCCTCTTCCCTGATGTCAGTGCGCCAGGGGTATAAAAGATGCAGCCGACGCCATTTTCTTCAGTTTTTCTTGCCCCAGATGTCAGGTGCCCCCAAAAGGGTAGGCTAAAAATTCTACTCATAAAAAAGCATGCACTAACATAAACATTACCTTTACCTACAAGCAAATACACCACATAGGTTGTATAGAATAGAGAAGTAAAGATAAGTCCCAGCAATGAAAGGGGGATGGAGGGAGGGTAACCTGGACTGCAACAGTGAATACACTCGAACATCTACATTTATGGTAGGTACACAACTGTACTATGTTCATCGTGTTTCACTGTTGTAGTCATTACACTTGGGTAGAATCCCAAAGTTGAGGTTGGGTGGCTGGGCCTAGATAGAATTAGCAGTGGCTAGTAGGAGTGGCTAGGAGGCCCTGCAGAACTGCAGTGGCGAAGCCTGCTCTGGATTTAGAGAAAAGAGGTAAGTGGTAGTGCTTTGTAAAAGTGTGCACTGAAGTCGAAGTTGCAGCCTCCAAAATGTCCTTGGTTGGTACTCCTCTGAGGAAGGCTGCTGAAGTGGCTGCTGCTCTGGTTGAATGTGGCCTAATGCCCTTAGGCACTGATTTGCCATGTCGTGAATAGCAGAAAAAAATGCAGTGGCCTATCCATTTTGAAATAGTCTGCTTTGAAATAACTTTTCCTTGCAATCCTGCAGCATATGCCACTAAGAGCTGCTCAGTTTTTCTGAAGGCTTTAGTTTTGTCCAAGTAGAAGCGTAGCTGTCTGTGCATGTCCAAATAATGCAGAAGTCTCTCCCCCTTATTCTGTGGGTTTGGATAAAAGCTAGGCAAATTAATGGTTTGGTTAAGAGCCACGCTGGACACTACCTTAGGCATAAATGTTGGGTTTGTCCTTAAAGAAACCCTGTCCGGATGGAAAATAAAAGGTTCCACAGCCATTAGTGCCTGTAACTCTGAGACTCTTCTTGCTGAGATTATTGCTAGGAGCAGAGCTGTTTTCCATGATACGTATTTTATGTCAGCTGTATTGGCTGGCTCAAAAGGAGGCAGTGTGAGCTTTTCCAAGACAAAATTGAGGTCCCATGCAGGTGTTGGAGCTCTCCTTGGAGGTCTTCTGTTTTTGGCCCCTCTGAGGTACTGCCATAGCAGTGGATGTGAAAAAATAGGTGGATCCGTATTGTAATAAGCTGAAATGGCAGAGGCATGGATCTTAATTGATGAGAAGGATAGGCCTTTGTCCAGCATCTCAGTTAGTTATTGTAAAATCTGAGGAATATTTGGTATAAGCATGTCCATTCCTTGTGCCTGGTTTCAAGCACAGAATCTCTTCCATTTTTCTGTATAAGATTTTCTGGTGCTGGGCCTCCTGGCCTCCAAAATAACATCCATAACTGTTTTAGAGAGAGGTGAGTTCTGAATGGTTACATTATAAGCCATGTCTGGGCATCCCCATTTCCTTGTTATCATGCTGAAGATTTGTGGATCTAGTTTCCACTCGTGAGGATCCTTGAGATTTCTCCTTAGTTCGTCTGCCAGAGTATTTGTCTTTCCTGGCAGAAATTGTGCTTGCAGGTGTACTTGATAAGTCAATGCACTGTTCCACAAAGTCATGGCTTGTCTGCAGAGGGGGTAGGAATGTGTGCCTCCCTGCTTGTTTATGTACCACATGACTGTAGTATTGTCCGTCTTTACCAGCAGTTGTCCTGGATGAAGTAGATCCTTGAAGGCTGTCAGGGCATTATGAACAGCTAGCATCTCTTTTTGATTGATATGAAGATGGATTTGGCTTGAGGGCCATGCTCCCCGAATACATTTTCCTGCCATGTGGGCCCCCCAGGCATAATCTGATGCATCTGTTGTTAGTGTCTGACTGGCCGTGGATAGAGTGAATGGCTGTCCCTTGTTGTGGTGACAGGCCTGTGTCCACCATCGAAACTCCTGTTGCAGGCAGGGAATGAGGGTAATTAATGTTTCCAGGCTGTGGCAATGTTGAGTCCAAACACTTTTAGATACCATTGTAGTTTCCTCATATGCAGTCATGGATATGGAATTAGTAGAATGCAGGATGCCATGAAGCCCAAAGCCTGCAGAATTTTTCTTGTAGATAACTGGGTCTTTGTTGCCAATATTTTGAAGTAAGAAGCCTTTGTTTGTATGGCGTGAGATAAGCCATCTGGGCAGTTGTATTTAAGCTTGCACCCAGGGATATTACCTCTTGAGAGGGTACTAGTTTTGATTTATTTTCGTTTACTGTGTACCCCAGGCAAATTAGTAATCTTTTTACAAATGCCAGATGCCTCAGTAGAATGTCTTTGTTCTCTGCTTGAATAAGGCAGTCGTCCAAGTAAGGGTATATTTGAATTCCCCTTTGTCTGCAGAAAGCAATTACTGGTGCCAGGCATTTTGTGAAGACCCTGGGCGCAGTAGATAAGCCAAAGGGCAGTGCAGAGAATTGGTAGTGCACTGATCCAGCTATGAATCTGAGGTATCGTCTGCAAGATTGTCTGATTGGGAAAAGCGGTATGACTCTTTTAGGTCCAAAGTTACAAGCCAAGCCTTCTTGCCCAGCATGGGCAGAAGCTGCTGCAGAGTCAACATTTTGAATTTTGGAACGTCCAGAAAACTGTTTAGAATAGACAAGTCCAGTATTGGTCTGCAGGCTTTGTCCTTTCTGGGTACCAGGAATAGTCTTGAGTAAAATCCTTGTCCCAGCTCTTGCTGTGGTACTCGCTGAATGGCCCTCATGTCCATGAGGGATGTAACTTGCTTTTGTGCCTCTGCCCATTGATTTTGTGGCGGGTCTGGCATACCTTTTGCCTTCGGCAGGGTGTGAAAGTGGAACCTGTAGCTCTGGGACACTATATTCAACACCCATTTGTCCTGGGTGATTATATGCCAATTTTGTGAAAAAAGTGCTAGTTTTCCCCCTAAGGGGGCTGCCAAAAGATAATTGCTTGGTATTAGCAGAGGAAAGTCATTGGGACTGTTTTCTATATGGCTGTGATTTGTCTTCTCTGCTTTTGGAGGTAGAAGTACCCCATTGTTTAGGCCTGTATGAGCCTTGGGGCTGGGATCTGCCTCTAGGGCATCTGTATCTGCCTCTTTGTGGCCTGACACTGGAAAGGACCAATTCTTTGAAGGCCAGTTCCTGCTAAATCTCGGTGGTTGTACCTGTACGAAATCCTTAACTGTCTGCATAGATTTCGCTTTATCCTCCATTTTCTTCAACACCTCTTCTGCCTTAACACCAAACAAAGTATCATGCTGTAAAGGAGCATCCAATAATTTTGCTTTAACATGATCAGGCAGATTTTGTTCCTTTAACCAAGCATGCCTTCTAATGACAGTACCCGTAACAGCGGTCCTGCAAGAGGCCTCCAGTGAATCAAAACCACATTGCAAAGTATGCTTTCCCACTTGTTCAGCTGCATGCAATAAATCCTGCATTTCCTTGTTATCTGGACATTCAGAATTGGTCAACATTTTCTGTTTTAGCAGTGACATTAAATATTGCTGATATTTAAGCATATGAAACTGACAATTTAAAGCCCTTACAGCCAAGGTAGCAGAAGTGTAAACTCCCCCCCCCCATCTGTCCAGTGCCTTAGAATCCCTATCAGAAGGGACAGGGTTTTTCGCATTGGAAGCCTTGACCCCTATGGGACCCTGAGATATAGTTTCTGGGTCAGCAGCAGGGTTTTTATATAGAAATTTGTGGGAATATGGAACCCTGTAGTATCTGTCTGGCTTAACCGGTGCAGGGGGTAGAGTGTCAGGAGACAGGCTGGACTCTGAAAATACATCATCTGCTATGTCTAGAACAGGTGGAATAGCAAGAGGTCTGTGCTGAGGTAGTAAAAGAAAGTCTCTTGAGCCTTTTCTTAGATTTTGAGTAATCTTGCCTCTCCCAGTGAAAGTGCTCCCTCATGGTATGAAGGGTTTCCCCAAAAGAATAATCCTCAGGAGGAGAGGCTGAAGGAATAGACTCTTCAGCATCAGAATCCTCATAGGGAGGAAGGGAGTATCCCTGCTCAGAAGAGGAGTCAGAGGAAATGGAAACCTGATCTGAAGAATCATATTCTGTATCTTGCCTAGCCCTCTTATCAAGAGGGGGACGGGAACCCCTGATCAAAGTAATTAGGTCTTCGGCCATTTTAAGCATCTGTTTTTTAGGCATGGAAGTCTGTGCAGGAGAATGCTGTACTTGTTTCTTTGTCTTTAGAGCTGCTTTAGTCTTTGCTTTTGAAGCTGAGGTTGGCTAAACATATAACTGTGTAGGTCTGAAAACACCCTCAGAAGCTGATGCCTGCTCAGCGGCTCCGGACCCTTCTGAGGGAATAGTTTCCGAGTGTCCAATACCTTGAGCATCCAGAGGCCTAGTCGACTCCACGTGGGAGTCGGAAGCGGCCTGTGGCTCTGAGGTAGCAGGCGTCAGGGGCTCCCAAAGCGCCTCACTGAGAACCGGCGACTGGCCTAGCGGAGGCCTCGTCGTCGGTTTTGGACCTCGGATGCTTGTCCTTTTTCTTTTCCCTGCGCTTTTTATAAACTCCGGTCATCGGCTGTTCTGACGGCATTATATAATTAAATCTTCGGCCAAAGTAATGAAAGGCAAAATCGTACTGACGCTTAATAGTGCGTTGGTTAAATCTAGCACAAAACTGACACCTAGCAATGTCGTGGTCAGGGCCTAGGCAAGGAATACAGTAAGAATGAAAATCCTTATGAGGTACTTGCTTCCCACAAGAAATACAATTGTTAACTTTTTCTGACATCGGTCTGGTGCAAGAAAAAAGTTTCCCCAACGGGGTACTTAGCTTTAATGAAGACTTCGGATCTGAAATTCGGTTTTGAAAATCTCAGGAGTCGGCCGACTGGCACTTGCGAACTGCTTTTGCTTCGGGCACTGCTCGGCAAGAGAGACTGAAAAAAATGGCATTGGCTGCATCTTTTATACCCCTGGCGCACTGACGTCAGGGAAGTGGCGACAGCAACCGATGCCAGACCAGGACTTTGGAATTCAGGCAGACTGCGGGTAGCCTGCCAGCAGGATAATCAATGATACACAATTGTGTTTGCCATCATGTAAGCTTTAAGATGAAATGTTCTGATACCTTGTATGTAGCATGGTTTTGGAGTCGTTAATGCAAAAATGAACTAGCAATATTTGATGCCTAGACACGTTATTAGAAGTTAACTGCAGAAATGCCTGAAGGTGTACTCAAACTGTTATGAGTTAATGTTTTTTTCTTCACACATCTCAAATAAAGCATTCAGGCATGTTGGAGCATTTATTTTAACTTTTCTGTTGACTCCTGGTGTAAAGCTAGCCATCTTTTTTATATAATCTGTCTTGGGCTGATACAGGATTCTTACAAGTCACTCATCACTTCGGTACTACTTTTGTGTAAACCACACCATCCTTTGTTCTGATCACCCTGAAAATGCCTTTTTAAAATTATGCACGCCATCTTTTTTCTTTTTCCACCCCCTGCTTACTGCTCTACTATGTTCTTAAAACACTCCCCCATCCAGGAAAGGGAACTTCTATTTGAATCTGAGGTTAAGACTTTTTTTTTTCCATTACAGAATTCACATAGATCTTGCAGATGTGTGGTTTATTAAGAGTGAAGAATACTTCTTATTTTTATTTATTTAATATTTGTTGGCTGGGAAAGTCTAACTGAGCTAGTGCCCTTTTTCAGCAGAGGCATGGGGAGAAAAACTCCACAGAATAAATGAGTTTCTACAATTCATAGTCATTAAAATTAAATTTGTAGAAAGTGCATCAAGATAGGAATTATCAAGATAGGAATTCAAGTTTTCTACAACAGAAAGTAACAGAGAGAGATTTACACACACGCAGAGAAAAAAACTATAATTAAAATTAAATGCACATAATTCAAGTATGTATATACATTCGATATAAGGTATGAGATGAATTTTGCTGTGGCAGGTTGGATATAATTCAGCATTGTGCATGTAATTTTAAGAAGTCAGGGGGGTAGTTAAACAATACAGCATAGTGAAAATGAGGAGGGCTGTCGGAAAGTAAAGTGTTAGGATAGCAGAGAATAGGTAGGTTGGGATTTAGGTAGGGTGGTCTGAATTATACTTAGCGCAGTGACAAGTCCAGGAATTAAGCAAAGGATATTTTAAGGCTTGTTTAAATTCATGTGTGTGGGCTAAGTTTCTGATGAACAAGGGCAGTTTGTTCCAGGCTAGGCTGGTGTGTAGCTATGAAGCATTTGATATAACCCAAATGACACACAGCCCACAGACTCAAGTGTGCCACTCAACCACAGCCAATAAGGCAAAACAACGTACACACTTGTCATAGGTGACTATATAGTCAGGCACACTGATGTCCCACTCACCAAGCTAAACAAGGAGAAGGTTACTGTCAGCTGCCTGTCGGGTGCCAGGATCCACCACATAACCCACGCACTCAGGTCACTCCACACCAAGTACAAATATGACTCTGTCATTGTCCATGTTGGTGTGAATGACCTGAGGCATTCTCCTGGACTGCATGAAAAGAGACATGGAAGAGCTCTCCGATCTTGTAGCCCAGGCAGGTATGACCCTAGCCCTGAGTAGCATTCTGCCATCGCCCAGAATGATACTGCAGTACAAGGACAAAATAATTGACTTCAACAATTGGTTAAGCTTCTGGTGTCATTCTAAGGGGATCCAGTATCTGTCTGCTTGGGATGACATGGTTGACAGAATACGATGCTTTGCCACAGATGGCCTGCACCTGTCGCCCTTGGGATTCTGGATACTGGCTAAGGCTCTTGCTGCACCTATAGTGCCTTTTTTAGGCAGGGTTCAAATAACAAATTCACCACCATAAAGTATAGTTTTGTACCTACCATAAATGTAGATGTTCGAGTGCTAATACAGCTGCAGTAATCACAGATGGGTTCTCTGCCGTCAGGCGGGTCCTCGGTCGGCCGAATTCCGAAGTCTAGGTCTGGCGTCGGTTGTTGTCGCTTTCTTTCCTGACGTCAGTGAGGCAGGAGTATATAAGACACAGCCGACGCCATTTTCTTCAGTCTTTCTTGCCCCAGATGTCAGGTGCCCCCAGTAGGAAGGCAATACATAAATTATATTTATATACATGCAATGCAATATAATCAAAAAACAGTAGATGCAAGCAAATATACCATAGAAGGATAACCCAGTCAGGTTGTATGAAAAAGGGGTTAGGCCCTAGCCCTTTACCAAGAGGGGAAGGAGGGAGGGTAACCTAAACTGCAACTGTATTAGCACTCGAACATCTACATTTATGGTAGGTACAAAACTGTACTATGTTCATCGTGCATACTGCTGCAGTAATCACAGATGGGTAGTATCCCAAAGCTACGCACAGGGTGGTAGGCACTAGGAGGAACTGGGATGAGCCAGAATGCCCTGCAACACAGCAGTGGCAAAGCCTGCCCTAGTTTTGGAAGATAAAGGCAGGTGGTAGTGTTTTGTGAAGGTATGCGCAGAACTCCAAGTGGCTGCCTCCAAAATATCTTTGGTAGGAACTCCTCTGAGGAAGGCTGTAGAGGTAGCTGTGGCCCTGGAGGATTGGGATCTGATGCCTGTAGGGACAGATTTTCCATGATAGGAGTAACAAAACCGTATGCAGTGGCCTATCCATTTTGAGATTGTCTGTTTGGTAACTGGCTTCCCTTGAGCTCCTACAGCATAGGACACAAAAAGTTGTTCTGATTTCCTGAAAGGCTTTGTTCAGTCCAAATAATAACGTAGCTGTCTATGGATGTCTAAGGAGTGTAGCAGCCTTTCCCCTTTGTTTTGAGGATTGGGGTAAAAGGTAGGTAAGTGTATGGCTTGATTTAAAGCTACCCTGGATACCACTTTAGGCATAAATGACGGGTTGGTTCGAAGGGAAACCCTGTCCTGATGGAAGATGAGAAAACGCTGCACAGCCATGAGGGCTTGTAGTTTCGAAACCCTACGAGCTGAGGTAATGGCCAGAAGGAAAGCTGTTTTCCAGGACAAATATTGCAAATCTGTTGAGGCAGCTGGTTCAAAGGGAGGCAATGTTAATTTTTCTAGAATGTAATTAAGATCCCAGGCTGGCACTGGTTGTTTCCTTGGTGGTCTTATATTCTTAGCCCCTCTGAGGAACTGTCTTAAGAGTGGGTGAGAGAATAAGGGTGGATCCGTGTTGAATTCTGCAGAAATGGCTGAGGCATGGATTTTTATAGAGGAAAATGAAAGTCCACTGTTCAGCAGCTCAGCTAGATACTGTAATACCGGAGGCAAATTCAGTTTTCTAGGGTCCTGGCCTTTTTTCTCATTCCAAGAGCAAAACCGTTTCCATTTTGCGGAGTAAGCCTTTCTAGTAGATGGCCTCCTGGCCTCCAAAATGACATCCTGCACCTCTTTGGAGAGTAGGGTCTGTTGTGGTGTTAAGGAATTTTCCATGCAGCCAGATTGAGTGTTTTCAGCTGACTGTGAAGTGTTTTGTAGCTGTGCTGAGTCAGCAGAAGAGGCATTAGAGGTAGGGGCCAGGGAGGAGTATGTGTTAGGCTCCTCAGGAGTGTGTACCAGTGTTGTCTTGGCCAGTCTGGAGCAATCAGTATCATCTTCGGTCTGTCTGCTCTTGCTTTCAAGAGCACCTTGGGCAGAAGAGGCAGAGGTGGGAAAGCGTAAACTGTCCATGCTGTCCAACTGAATGAAAGGGCGTCCACTCTCCAGGCCTTTGGATGAAAGGTCCTTGAACAAAACTTTTCCAATTGATGATTCCTGTGGGAGGTGAAGAGATCTATGTCTGGCCTCCCCCACGCTTGGATTATCTTTGTAAATACTTGAGGATGCAACTTCCATTCATGTGGATCTGTCATATTTCTGCTTAGATTGTCTGCCAGCGTGTTTTCCAAACCTGGCAAGTACTGTGCTTGAAGTTCGATTTGCCATTCCAGAGCCAAGTTCCAAAGTGTCATGGCTAATCTGCACAGGGGGTATGAATGTGTTCCTCCTTGTTTGTTTATGTACCACATTACTGTGGTGTTGTCTGTTCTTATCAATAATTGTCCTGGATGCAGGAGGTCTTTGAAAGCTTTGATTGCATTTATGACTGCTAGCATTTCTTTTTGATTGATGTGAAGGTGCTTTTCCTTTTGGGACCATTTGCCCTGAATGCACCTGTCTGTCATGTGCGCCCCCCAGGCGTAATCTGAGGCGTCTGTTGTGATGACTTGATTTGCTTGAGGCTTGCAGAATGGGAGACCTGTGTTTGTTTGACATGCTTGGGCCCACCATAGAAATTCCTTTTGCAAACATGGAATTATTGGTATTATTGTTTCCAAACTGTGGCTGCGTTGAGACCATAGGTTTTTTAGGTACCATTGAAGTTTCCTCATATGCAACTTTGCACATGGGATTAAAAGAATGCAAGATGCCATGAAGCCCAGAGCCTGCAGGATTTTCCTTGCAGTAAGCCTGGTACAATTTGCTAGTATTTTGAAGTACTGAGTTAGTTGCCCCTGTTTTTCTGGCGTAAGATAGGCCATCTATCTGGGTGTTTGTGTCCAAGTTGGCACCCAGGAAAGTTATTTTCTGAGATGGTGTTAGCCTGGATTTCTCTTTGTTGATTGTGTATCCCAGAGAATTCAGTAACCTTGTTGCATAAGCCAGATGTTCCAGAAGTATGTGCTTGCTGTCCGCTTGGATCAGGCAGTCGTCCAAATAAGGGTAAATTTGTATCCCTTGAAGTCTGCAGTAGGCAATTACTGATGCCAGGCATTTCGTGAATACTCTGGGCGCAGTAGATAAGCCAAAGGGCAATGCAGAGAATTGATAGTGGATTGAACCTGCAAGAAATCTGAGGTATCTTCTGCAGCTTTGTCTGATTGGGACATGCAGGAATGCCTCCTTGAGGTCCAATGTTACCAGCAAAACTCCTTGCCCAGCATGGGAAGAAGCTGCTGTAATGTGAGCATCTTGAATTTTGGTACGAGTAAGAATGTGTTTAGGATGGATAAGTCCAAAATGGGTCTCCAGTCGGTTCCTTTCCTTGGTACCAGAAATAGCCTGGAATAAAAACCTTGACCTTGTTCGTGAGTAGGTACCTCTTGAATAGCTTTCATGTCTATGAGCTTTGAAATTTGTAGTTGTGCCTCTGCCCTTTGATTATGTGGCAGGTTTGGCATGCCTCTCGTTTTTGGAAGAGTGAAAATGAAGTCTGTAGTCTCTGTTTATAACGTCCAGGATCCATTTGTCTGTTGTGACAATATGCCAATTTCTTGTAAATAATGCCAGCTTTCCTCCCAAGGGAGCTGCCAGCTGAGACTTGCTTAGCATGGAAAGGAGGAAGTCATTGGGTTTGTTTCCTGTATTGTTGTGCACTGTCTTCACCACCTCTTGGTGCTGGAGTTTGCCATTGCCTGCCTCTATATGATCCTTGTGCTTGTCCTCTGCCCCTTGTGCGCCTGTATCTACCTCTTTGGGGTTTGTCTGTGGCTGGAAAGGACCAGTTTTTAGAAGACCAATTTCTGCTAAAATGTGGTGGTTGAACCTGTAGAAAAGCTTTGACAGATTGCATAAATTTGGCTTTTTCTTCCATTTTCTGTAGCATCTCCTCAGCATTAGTACCAAACAGCACATCCTTTTGTAAAGGGGCATCTAGTAGTTTAGCTTTCACATGATCAGGCAAGATTTGTTCCCTAAGCCATGCATGCCTACGAATGACAGATCCTGTAACAGCAGCTCTACTTGAGGCCTCTAGGGCATCATAGCCACATTGTAAGGTGTGTTTACCCACTTGTTCTGCACTATGCATCATATCCTGCAACTCCTTCAAATCTGGTTGTTCAGGTTGAGACATTTTATTTCTTAGTTGTGATAACAGAAACTGCTGATATTTAAGCATATGAAACTGACAATTTAAGGCCCTCATGGCTAGGGTGGCCGAGGTATATACCTTTTTTCCCCACCTTTCTAAGGATCTAGACTCTCTTTCGGAAGGTAGTGGATTCTTAGCAGTAGAGGCCTTCATTCCCTTGGGGCCTTGAGAAATGGTTTCAGGGTCAGCATTATGGCTTTTGAAAAGAAATTGGTGAGAGTTAGGAACTCTGTAGTACCTATCAGGCTTGACTGGGGCAGGAGGCAGGGAATCCGGATTAAGGCAAGCCTCCGAATAAACATCATCAAGTATGTCCAAGACAGGAGGTATCGCCAGAGGTCTGTGTTGAGGTAACAGAAGAAATTCCCTAAGTTTTTTCTTTGAATCAGAAAAGTCTTGGCCTTCCCAATGGAAGTGTTCCCTCAAGGTGTGCAAGGTTTCCCCAAAAGAAAAATCCTCAGGAGGAGATACAGAAGGAATGGACTTGCTCTGCATCAGAATCTTCAAAAGGGGGGTAAGAGTGTTCCTCTACATCAGAATGATCTGTAAAAATGGAGCCCTGATCAGAAGAGGGAGAATCTTCCTCCACTCTGGGTCTCTTGTCTGGAGGGGGTTGGGATCCCCTGAAAAGAGTAATTAAATCATCGGCCATTTTGAGCATCTGCTTTTTAGGCATGGGGCCTGGAGATGGGCCCTGTGCAACAGGCCTCTTGGGATGCCTGGCTGATTTGGACTTAGTAAAGGCCTTAATGGAAAAGGAAGATGAGGGTCTAAAGACACCATGGGTGGAAGTGGACCTGTCCACATTAGGAGGCTCAACGCTCACAGTGGCTTCGGTGGTTGTAGTCTGGGTATGGGCCAAGGTACCTGCGGTCTCGGTTACAGAAGACCCCGCCAAAGAAGTGTCATCGGTAGTCAGGGACTGCATAGGCGTCTCGCTGAGAACCGGACCACGTGTAGCCGGTTTTGGCGTGGTGTCGGTGGGGACCGCGGACCTCGCGTGTTGGTCCTTGTCCTTGCGTTTTTTTGGACAAAACGGTAGTCAGTCTCCGACGACATTTTATAATCAAAATCTGTACCAAAAAAGTGTTGGACGAACTCCGCCCGACGCTTAATAGTGCGTTTATTGAAAGTAGCGCAAAAGCGACAGCCCGAGACATCGTGGTCTGGGCCTAAACAAGGTATGCAGAGGGAATAGAAATCCTTATGTGGTATTTGCTTCCCACAAGAAATACAATTGTTAACTTTTTCTGACATCGGTCTGAGGCAAGAAAAGTTTCTAGCGGGTACTTAGCTTTAATGAAGACTTCGGTTTCCAATTTTTCGTAAATTCAGGAGCTGGCCGACCGGCACTTGCGAACTGCTTCTGCTTTGGGCATCGCGCGGCAAAAAAGACTGAAGAAAATGGCGTCGGCTGTGTCTTATATACTCCTGCCTCACTGATGTCAGGAAAGAAAGCGACAACAACCGACGCCGGACCTAGACTTTGGAATTCGGCCGACCAAGGAGCGCCTGACGGCAGAGAACCCATCTGTGATTACTGCAGCTGTATGCACGATGAACATCAAGAACAAGCAAACAAAAACTGAAGGTAATGCTACTCAATGCTAGAAGACTAAATCTCAAAATGCACTCACTCGAGGCACTCCTTAAAATGGAGAACATCGATATCTGTGCAGTGGCTGAGACCTGGTTCAAGGCTCCAGAGAGCACCGCTGCATTACCAGGCTATAACTCATACCACACTTTTCGGCCACGTAACCTGGACCAAAACACCAAAGGCGGAGGTGTGTCCATATTCATTAAGGATATCCACACCTCCAGGCTAGTTGCTCAACATAATGCATCCGAGGTTATCCAAGTGCAACTAACTCTGGGCAAAACTGCAATCCAAATTGTAGCTTGCTACAGATCCCCCACCATGCCCCAGGATTCCCACTCCTCTTTTCTTGATGTACTGGAAAATATTAGGATTCAACCAAACACCCTACTAATGGGCGATTTCAACTACCCCACCATTAACTGGGAAAACTACTCGTGTACCAACTCCTTAGCTCAACGTTTTCTGGAATTCATAAACTCCAATGCCCTAGATCAACTTACCCACACCCCCACCCGGGGCAACAATATCCTAGACCTAGTCATTACCAACATGAGTGACCGGTGTTCCACCCCTGAAGTCAACTCCTCGTTGGTCCGATCCGACCATAAGCTTATCACCCTTGATATCCACATCCCGCCCCCACCCCCCATTAAGGAAACCACAGTAAAAAATTTCTCCAAAGCCAACTTCATGCTTCTTAAGACAGAAGTAGTGAACTTCATGAACCCATGCAGATGGACAGTGCAATTATAACTGCTGAATCCTACACAAATGCACTCTATAAGCACTTACACAAGTGCATGGATTGTGCTATCCCAAACAGAACCAAGATGCTATCCTCCAAAAAAAGGAAGCCATTCTAGATGTCCCCTGCCATAAACAAACTGTGCAACAGAAGGAACAAAATGTTGCAAAAGAGAGTAAAATCCCATGAGTGGAGGAGCTCCCTGGTCAACCTCAGTAAGAAGCTGAGATCCCTTATAAGATCCTCCAAAGCTAGCTACGAAAACAAAATCGCCAATAAATCCAAGGACAACCACAAAGCATTCTATAGCTATGTCAAGAATCTAGATGGCAACACCCAGATCTGCTCTGAGTTGCAGCACAAACGCACGAAAATGAAAATTACAGAACCAACTGATATTGCCAACATCTTGGCAGATCGGTTCAGTGCTAACTTTACCCCCCTCTCACCCCCTAAAGGGCCCATATCTATACAGGAAGAATGCAGAGTGCCTGTAATCTCAACTACGTAGGTAAAAGCTGCACTTTCTAAAGCCAAAAACACAGAATCCATGGGACCGGACAGCATCCCAGGCTGCGTTTTACACAAACTTCATAACGAACTGGCTCCCCACTTAAGCACCATGTTCAATAATAGCCTTGCATCAGGCTTTGTGACAACTGAATGGTGCACAGCAACAGTTATCCCACTCCACAAAGGGGGAGCCACCACCGATCCTGGGAACTATCGACCTATTAGCCTGACGAGCCTGGTCTGCAAGACCATGGAATGTATCATCATGGAACTCATAAGCAAAAACATTGGTAACCTCCAAACTCTGGATCCCACCCTGTTCGGGTTTGTGAAAGGCAGATCATGCCTCCTGAACCTGATCGACGTCTTTGAGGCAGTCACCAAAGCCGTGGATGAGGGTAAGGTGGTTCACACAGCCTATCTTGACCTCACCAAGGCTTTTGACATCATCCCCCATTCTGGAATTATAGCTAAACTCACTAAACTAGGTATAAATCCCTATGTCACAAGATGGGTTGCCAACTGGCTCTCTGACAGAACCCACAATGTAAAAGCTGCAGACTCCAAATCTGACCTCAAGGCAGTGACAAGTGGAGTGCCATAAGGTTCCGTCCTGGGACCTCACCTGTTTGGTATCTACTTCTCTGAAGTACAGCTAACACAGAAGGCCTCTGGCTGAAGAAGTTCGTAGATGACTGCAAACTAGGAGCCATAGTCAAGTCCCCAAATGATGTGGACATCCTACAGAAGGGCCTCACTGAGACAGTTGCCTGGTGGTGTCAGAACCATGGCCTCAAGCTCAATGCCAAAAAGTGCAGTGTTATCCCCTTAGGTAAAAACTCTGTACCCATGAACTACCACATAGGCAGCAATCTACTTAACACTGAATGCGTGATAAGAAACCTTGGGACCCAGGTGGACAGTAGTTTCTCCTTTGATAGTCACATCGCCACAGTAGTCAGGAAGTCCTTCTACATGGCACACCTCATCATAAAAGGGTGCTCATCCAGGAAAAAAAAGAGGTTATTGTTCCCCCTCTACTCGTCACTCATTAGACCCATTATAGAGTACAACGCCCCTTTTGAAATGTACCTCACAAGACATCTGCAGCAGCTGGAAAGGCCACAGAAGTACCTCACAAAGAGAATTACTGGCCTCAAACAAATGCCCTACACTGACTGCCTCAAAAAAACTCCAGCTTTACTCTGTAGCATATCGCCTACTCTGAGGTGATCTCTGCCTAACATATAAAGCCATGTCAAGCCCAGAGCTGTTGGACATGCTACACCTAAAGAAATCCCAATCCCTCCAAGCTACAAGCTCTAGGGACCTAAACCTTGTCACCACAATAAACAGGACACGCTGGAGGGATAGATTCCTGTCCCAGAGACTTCCTATACTCTGGAACAAGCTACCCGTCTATGTCAAGCAAAGTTCTTCATTAGCACTCTTTAAGGAAAATCTTGATGAGTGCATGGGAAATAGGAAATATACCCTGGGGATCACTTCTGTGTCTCTGCTGAACAGTGGCACAGGAAAATAACTTTCTTGGGAGGCGTAAGCTATGGTACCTTGCTGGCTCGGCTTACGTAGGCCCTTGGACCGATAGCCTCATACCTACCTATGAACCTATAAGGATTTTTTGGGCTTATAGATTTCCAGCAGTTGTTGGGTCTAAGCTACTGAGAGTTCTGCAAGGTGTATACAGAATGTAATGAGTAGGGTGATGGAAGGGCAGGCAGAGGGTCTCTTTAGGATGAAATGAATGATAGGGAGTTGGGAGGAAAAAAGTTGGTGGGGGAACTCTAGTCAGCTTTAATGTCTAAGGGAATGGCAGTGCTGAGTCTTTGAGGTGTGGTCTACAGCAAACCACAGTAGCGTAGTGGTGCAGCAGTTAGCGTGGTCGCCTCAAAGCAAGAGGCTCTCCAGTTTGATTCTCGGCTTGGGTGC
Organism: Protopterus annectens; assembly: GCF_019279795.1. Taxonomy (NCBI): domain Eukaryota; kingdom Metazoa; phylum Chordata; order Ceratodontiformes; family Protopteridae; genus Protopterus; species Protopterus annectens. The sequence continues at coordinate 631,713,062 of NC_056728.1, read as the reverse complement.
ATGTTCTCCCTGCATTTGCATAGGTTTCCTCCAAGTGCTCCAGTTTCCTCCCACATTCAAAAGAAGTGGATCTGGAGCATTTCTTCCCAGGCCTCCACTGAAAATGGGCTCTGTCACAGTCAGACAGTCGGTAAACAAATTTGTTAGCCCTGTACAACTATTTTGTGGTAAATCACAAAACACTATAGTTAAGACTTTAATGCCAGACATTAGACTTTCAGAAAATGAAATGTATGTTAAATCAAAACCTGTTTTTCTGTCAACTTTCTCAGTGAATTAAGAGTAATGTTTGAGCAGACAGTAGTTCCAGTATTTATACACACACGTTTTTGTCTGTATTTTAATATATACATATAACGAACATACATGGCTTTGTCTCATATTTCTGCCCCCTCTGACCCCTTCGTAAATTGTTACTGTTGTGGTCAATCATGAAGGATTCCAGTCACCCAGTAAAGCCAGATATTAGTATTTTGAAAGGTGCACTTTGAAGCAAAATGTACAGTGGTGTACCTACCATAAATGTAGATGTTCGAGTGTATTCACTGTTGCAGTCATTACACTTGGGTTATCCTGCTGGCAGGCGACCCGCAGTCGGTCCGAGTTCCAATTCCTGGTCCGGCGTTGGTTGCTGTCGCCTCTTCCCTGACGTCAGTGCGCCAGAGGTATAGAAGTTGTAACCGACGCCATTTTCTTCAGTTTTTCTTGCCCCAGATGTCAGGTGCCCCCAGATAGGAAGGCTGAAAAGATAAAAATATGCCAAACAACCATGCATATATTACTATAAACATTTCCTTCATCTACAAGCAAATACACCACATAGGTTGTATAGAGTTGAGAAGTACAGAATAGTCCCAGCAAAGAGGGAGATGGTGGGTGGGTAACCTGGACTGCAACAGTGAATACACTCGAACATCTACATTTATGGTAGGTACACAACCGTACTATGTTCGTCGTGTTTCACTGTTGCAGTCATTACACTTGGGTAGAATCCCAAAGCTGAGGTTGGGTGGCTAGGTCTAGATTGGATTTGGCGAGGCTAACAAGCCCTGCACAACTGCAGTGGCAAAGCCTGCTCTGGATTTTGAGTAGATAGGTAGGTGGTAGTGCTTGGTAAAAGTCTGCACTGAGCTCCATGTTGCAGCTTCTAATATGTCTTTGGTTGGTACGCCTCTGAGGAAAGCTGCTGAAGTGGCTGCTGCTCTGGTAGAATGAGGCCAAATGCCCTTAGGCAGAGATTTGCCATGTTGTGCATAACAGAAGCGGATGCAGTGTCCTATCCATTTGGAGATTGTCTGCTTTGTAATAGGCTTTCCTTGGGATCCTTCAGCATATGCTACAAACAGTTGCTCAGTTTTTCTGAAAGCCTTTGTTTTGTCCAAGTAAAATCATAGCTGCGTGTATACATCCAAAGTGTGCAGAAGTCTTTCCCCTTTATTCTGGGGATTTGGGTAGAAAGTAGGCAAATTAATTGTTTGGTTTAAGGCCACATTGGAGACCACTTTTAGCATGAATGTTGGGTTTGTCCTAAGAGAAACCCTGTCCTGATGAAAAATGAGGAAAGGTTCCACAGCCATCAATGCCTGTAACTCTAAGACTCTTCTTGCTGAAGTTATTGCTAGGAGCAGAGCAATTTTCCATGACAAGAATTTTAGATCAGCTGTGCTGGCTGGTTCAAATGGAGGCAGTGTTAGTTTTTCTAAAACATAATTGAGATCCCAAGTAGGTACTGGTGCTCCCCCTAGGGGGTCTTATATTCTTTGCCCCTCTGAGGTACTGTCGTAGTAGAGGATGTGAAAAAATAGGAGGATTCATATTGTAATGAGCTGAAATGGCAGAGGCATGGATTTTAATAGATGAAAAAGATAGGCCTAACATCTCAGTCAGGTATTATAAAATCTGAGGTATATTAGGGACCAGTGGGTCGAGCCTTTGTGCCTGGTTCCAAGCACAGAATCTTTTCCATTTTTCTGCATAAGATTTCCTGGTGCTGGGCCTACTGGCTTCCAAAATTACATCCATAACAGCTTTAGAGAGAGGTGCACTCTGAGTGGCTACATTATCTGCCATGCTGCCAGGTTTACGGTCCTGAGTTGACTGTGCAGAATCTGATTGTTTTGCTGTGTCAGAAGATGAGGGATTTGAGGTAGAGGCCAAGGTGGGCCTTGGGACAAAGTCTTTAGGATTGGGTACCAGTGCTGGCGTGGCCAGTCTGGTGCAATCAGGATCATTTTTGGCTTCTCTTATCTGACTTTTAGCAGCACCTTGGTGAGTAGAGGCATCAGAGGGAAGGTATAGACTGTCAGGTTTTTCCAGCTGAATGATACAGCATCCACTTTCCATGCTTGAGAGTGATAAGTCCTTGTGCAAAATTTCTGTATTTGGCAATTGTGAGGGGAGGCAAAAAGATCTATGTCTGGGCATCCCCATTCCCTTGTTATCATGTTGAACACTTGTGGATTTAGCTTCCATTCATGAGGATCCATGAGATTTCTGCTTAGTTCATCTGCCAGTGTACTTTTTGTTCCTGGCAGGAATTGTGCTTGCAGATGTACCTGGTAGGTCAGTGCTGTGTTCCACAAAGTCATAGCTTGTCTGCATAGGGGGTAGGAATGTGTGCACCCTTGCTTGTTTATGTAACACATAACTGTGGTATTGTCCGTTTTACTAACAGTTGTCCTGGATGTATTAAGTCCTTGAAGGTTGTCAGGGCATTCTGTACAGCTGGCATCTCTTTTTGATTGATGCGAAGATGCATTTGTTCCTTGGGCCACGTGCCCTGAATACATTTTCCTGCCATATGTGCTCCCCAGGCATAATCCAATGCATCCGTTGTTATTGTCGGCCTGGTTGTAGGTAAGCTGAAAGGCTGTCCCTTGTTGAGGTGACAGGCAGGGAATCAAGGTTATGATTGTCTCTAGGCTGTGACAATGCTGAGTCCAAACACTTTTTAGATACCATTGTAATTTCCTCATATGCAGTTTTGCATATGGAATTAGTAGAATGCAGGATGCCATGAAACCCAGGGCCTGTAGAATTTTTCTTGCAGGGAGCTGGGTCTTTGTTGCCATCATTTGAAAGTAATGAGTCAGTTGCCTTTGTTTGTCTGGCGTGAGATAAGCCATCTGGGCAGTTGTATGTAAGCTTGCACCCAGGAATATTATCTCTTGAGAGGGCACAAGTTTTGATTTATTTTCGTTTACTATGTATCCTAGGCAAATTAGCAATCTTTTTACAAACGCCAGGTGCTTTAGAAGAATGTCCTTGCTCTCTGCTTGAATAAGGCAGTCGTCCAAGTAGGGATATATTTGAATTCCTTTTTGTCTGCAAAATGCAATTACTGGTGCCAGGCATTTTGTGAAGACCCTGGGCGCAGTAGATAAGCCAAAGGGTAGTGCAGAGAATTGGTAATGCATTGAGCCTGCTATAAATCTGAGGTATCTTCTGCACGATTGTCTGATTGGGACGTGCAGGTATGCCTCCTTGAGATCCAAAGTAACTAGTCAAGCCTCCTTGCCCAGCATGGGCAGAAGTTGTTGTAGTATTAACATTTTGAATTTTGGAACATCCAGGAAAGTATTTAGAATTGACAGGTCCAGTCTTGGTCTCCATGCTTTGTCTTTTCTGGGTACTAAGAAAAGTCTTGAGTAAAATCCATGTCCCTGTTCTTCTTGTGGAACTTTTTGAATAGCTCCTATATCCATAAGAGCAGCAATCTGTTTTTGTGCCTCTGCCCATTGGTTTTGTGGCAGGTTTGGCATACCTTTTGGTTTTGGAAGCATGTGGAAGTGGAACCTGTACCCCTGAGAAACAATATTTCTCACCCATTGGTCTTGGGTGATCATGTGCCACTTTTTTGAGAAAAGTGCTAGCTTTCCCCCTATGGGTGCTGTTAACTGGTAAGAGCTTGGCATTTGCAGAGGGAAGTCATTGTGACTGTTTCCTATAAGGTTGTGATTTGTCTTCTCCTCCTTTGAGGGCTGAAGCACCCCATTGTTTAGGTCTGTAGGAGCCTTGGGGCTGAGATCTGCCAATTGGGCGTCTGTATCTGCCTCTTTGTGGCCTGTCTGACACTGGAAAGGACCACTTTTTTGAAGGCCAGTTTCTGCTAAATCTAGGTGGTTGAACCTGTAAGAAATCTTTCACCGTTTGCATTGACTTTGCTTTATCCTCCATTTTCTTTAACACCTCTTCTGCCTTAACACTAAACAAAGTATCATGCTGTAGTGGAGCATCCAATAATTTTACTTTAACATGGTCAGGTAAACTTTGTTCTTTCAACCAAGCATTTCTTCGAATAACTGAGCCTGTAACTGCGGCTCTACAAGAAGCCTCAAATGAATCAAAATCACACTGCAGAGTATGCTTTCCCACTTGTTCAACTGCATGAAATAAATCCTGCATTTCTTTACTGTCAGGACTTTCTACATGTGTAACCATTTTCTGCTTTAACAATGACATGAGATACTGTTGATATTTAAGCATGTGGAACTGACAGTTTAAAGCTCTTACAGCTAAAGTAGCAGAAGTGTAAACTTTTTTCCCCATCTGTCCAGAGCTCTGGAATCCCTATCTGAGGGGACAGGATTCTTGGCAGTGGAAGCTTTAACCCCTTTATGACCCTGAGAAATTGTTTCTGGGTCTGAAGCAGGGTTTTTGTAAAGAAATGTATGAAAGTCAGGGACCCTGTAGTACCTGTCTGGCTTTACTGGTGCTGGGGGTAAAGAATCTGGAGACAGACTGGATTCAGAAAAAACATTATCTACAATATCAAGCACAGGGGGATAGCCAGGGGCCTGTGCTGAGGTAATAAAAGGAAATCTCTGAGCCTTTTCTTGGATTCTGAATAATCCTGGCTCTCCCAATGGAAATGCTCCCTCGTGGTGTGCAAGGTTTCCCCAAAGGAATAATCCTCAGGCGGTGAGGCTGAAGGAATGGACTCTTCAGCATCAGAGTCCTCATAGGGACAGAGAGAATAGCTCTGATCAGAAGAAGAATCAGAGGAAATGGAAACCTGATCAGAGGAATCATAATCAGTGTCTTGCCTAGGCCTTTTGTCAGGAGGGGGATGGGAGCCCCTGATTAAAGTAATAAGGTATTCGGCAATTTTGAGCATCTGTTTCTTTGGCATGGATGACTGTTCTGGAGAATGCTGCACTTGTTTCCTTGCCTTTAATGGTGGTTTTGACTTTGCCTTCGCTGCTGTAGTAGCCTTAATTGTAAGCTGCAAAGGTCTGAAAACACCCTCAGAAGCCGGTGCCTGCTGAGCGGCTCCGGACCCATCTGAGGGGATATTTTCCGTAGGACCAATACCTTGAGTTTCCACAGGCCTCGGTGTCTCCACGTGGCTGTCAGTTACAGCCTGTGGCTCTGAGGTAGCGGGTGTCAGGGGCTGCGAAAGCGCCTCACTGAGAACCGGCGACTGGCCTAGAAGAGGCTTCGTCAACGGTTTTGGACCTCGGATGCCTGTCTTTTTCTTTGTCTTTGTGTTTTTTATACATTCCGGTCGTCGGTTGTTCCGACGGCATTATATAATTAAATCTTCGTCCAAAATAATGTAAAGCAAAATCAAACCGACGTTTAATAGTGCGTTTATTGAATCTAGGAAAAAAACGACAACTAGTAACGTCGTTGGTCAGGGCCTAGGCAAGGAATGCAGTAAGAGTGGAAGTCCTTATGAGGTATTTGCTTCCCACAAGAAATACAATTATTAACTTTTACTGACATCGGTCTGCAGCAAGAAAAAGTTTCCCCAACGGGGTACTTAGCTTTACTGAAGACTTTGGTTCTGAAATTTAATTTTGAAAATCTCAGGAGTCGGCCAACCGGCACTTGCGAACTGCTTTTGCTTCGGGCACCGCGCGGCAAGAAAGACTGAAGAAAATCACCCTGGTGCACTGACATCAGGGGAAGAGGTGACAGCAACCGATGCCGGACCAAGACTTTGGAACTCGGGTCGCCTGCCAGCAGGATAACCCAAGTGTAATGACTGCAACAGTGAAACACGATAAACATTGTACTGATGTCCTTCATGGATGCATCTGCAGTCATAACAACTGGGTTGTCCTGTCGTCAGGCAGCCCTTCAGTCGGCCGGATTCCAAAGTCCGGGTCCGCTTCGCTGATGTCGCACTTCACCCGGCGTCATCTCTGTTGGTCTTGGTATAAAGGCATCAGCCGCGCCATTTTCCTCAGTCTTTCTTGCCGCGTGGTGCCGAAGCAGAAGCTGTTCGGTCGGATCCAGAGATTATTTCTACCGAATACTATTTCAAAGACTTCTAAAGCTAAGTACCCGTTGGGGACTCTTTCTTGCCTCAGCCGATGTCAGAAAAAGTTAATAATTGTTTAACCTGTGAAACAAATACCTCATAAGGATTTCCACTCTTACTGTCTGCCTTGTTTAGGCCCAGCCCACGTAGCAGCCTGTTCCTGTGCTTCTTTCAACCGACGGTCGGAGTTTGCTGAACAGTTTTTCGGTTCTGATTTTGCGTATATTATGCCGTGGATCCTCCGACTACCCAAACTACTAAAAAGCAAAGATAAAGACCGACACTTTCGGTTTCGGCGAAACCATGGTTAAGCAAACCCCAGAAAGTCGGTTTCCGACGCGACCGAAAACTGATCAAATACAGCAGAATCTATCACTACCACTGAGGCCCCTGCTACTTCTCTTGAATTGGCCTCAGAAATTTTATCCACTACGGTGGTTGCCACTGACTTATCAGACACCATTCCCTTGGATGTGTCTACCCCAGGTGCTGCTAGGCCTCAGCAGCCATGTCCATTAAGGCCTTTGCCAGGGCCAAAGCAGCCAAAACTACTAGGACCGTGCCTGCTCCTACCCCTACAGCCCGGCCCTCTTCTAGTTCACAAGTGCGTTCTCTGCCAGTAGTTTTGATTTCATTAATTAGGGATCTCAACCTCACCCAGACAGGGCCTCTCAGCCCCAGAGAAGAGACCTAGGGCAGAGCCCCGAGCCTGTGTCCTCTGATGATTCTGCTGATGAATCAGACATAACAGACCAGCCAGAGGCTCCTTTCTCCAATTTTGAAGACTCAGATGCTGAAGAATCCATTCCAGCTGCCTCCCCACCAGAAGAATTTTCCTTTGGGAAACTTTACATGCGAGAGCAGTTCCAATGGCAGCAGCAGGATTTCTCAGACTCCAGAAAAGACTTAGAACCTTTCTGCACCTTCCACAACACAGGCCCTTAGCTATACCTCCTGTGCTCTCTGTAGTGGATGATGCCTTCAATGATGTCTGCTCTGCACCAGATTCTTTACCTCCAGCCCCTGCCAAACCAGACAGATTTTACAGGGTACCAGACACTCATCACCACCTTTACAAGGCCCCTCTTGCAGACCCCGAAACTATATCCCAGGGTCCCAAGGCAGTAGCATGACCACAGCTAAAACCCTATTCCTTCTGAAAGGAAGCCAGGTCTTTAGACAGATGGGGCAAAAGGTTTACACTTCAGCTACTCTCTCAGCTAGAGCTTTAAACTGTCAATTTCACATGATACAATACCAAGAGTTTATGCTTGATCAGTTAACGAAAAAGCTATCCTCTGATGAATCAATTGATAAGAAATATGTATTAGAAATGGTAAATAACATACAACAGGTTAGTAACCATTCCTTAAAATGTGGCTATGATGCACTGGAGGCTTCATTTAGATCAGCCATGACTGGCACAGTGATAAGAAGGCATGCATGGCTAAAGGAACAAGCTTTACTGGATCATGTTAAAGCTAAGTTATTAGATGCTCCTATGGATAAGACCAGCTTGTTTGGTACACCTGCCCAGCAGGTAATGAAGAAAATGGAAGAAAAGGCAAAATCTGTTCAAGCGGTTAAAGATTTCTTGCAGGTCCAACCCCAAGGTTTAGCAGGAACTGGCCTGCCAAAAATTGGTCCTTTCCTGACTCCACAAGATCCCAAAGGGGCAGGAATAGACGTTCCAGAGGCAGAAACCAATCCAGAGGAGGTGCCTACAGAGGCGACAGTGGCAAGGTAACAACAGAGGCACAGACACAACCACTGCCACTACAACAACACAGCCACAGTGACTTAACTCTAAATCCGCCTACCAGGGAACAAATAGCAGCTCCATTAGGCAAATTAACCTTATTTTCAAAGAACTGGCACTATATCACAAAAGACAAGTGGATTTTACAAACCATAGATCAAGGTTACGGTTCCACTTCCACACTTTACCAGTCAAAGAGGAATGCCAAATCTACCTCCAAATCAAAACAGAGGCTCTACAACAGATAATGCAGTTAGCAAACATGAGAGCTGTGGAAAGAGTGCCAACAACAGAACAAGGAAAGGGATTCTACTCAAGACTATTCCTAGTTCCAAGAAAGGAAAAAAGTTGGAGACCTATTCTCGACCTGTCCACCTTAAATACATACATCATTGTCCCAAAATTCAAAATGCTGACCCTACAGCAACTTCTTCCCATGCTGGGCAAGGAGTGTTGGCTGGTAACTCTAGATCTCAAGGAGGCATACCTGCGTCCCCATTCGACCAACCTGCAGAAGATACCTCAGATTTCTTGCAGGATCAGAGCATTATCAATTCTCAGCATTGCGCTTTGGCTTAGCTACTGCCCAGAGTATTCACAAAATGCCTGGCATCAGTAATCGCCCACTGCAGACTACAGGAATTCAAATTTACCCATACCTGGACGACTGCCTGCTACAAGGGACAACAAAAGCAAGCTGACAACAGATTTACAAAGGGTCATTTACTTGCTACAAGCACTGGGATACACAGTCAATTTACAAAAATCAAGGCTGATCCCATCCCAGACAAGGACATTCTTGGTGAATTGGACACAGTAAAACAAATGGCTTTCCTAACTGCAGAAAAACAAAGAGAACTCCCTCTTTACTTCTTGGCACTAACAAAACAGAACAAGTTAACAGCAAGAAAAGTACTGCAGGCCTTGGGCTTCATGGCATCATGCATAATCTTGGTTCCACTTGCCAGACTACATATGAGAAAACTACAGTGGTACCTAAAGAATTTATGGTCCCAACACAGGCACAGCCTAGAAACAGAAATCCCACTAATTCCATGTTTAAAACAGGAGTTCCTATGGTGGGCTCAAGCATGCCAGTCAAACCCAGGGCTACCCTTTCGCAGATGTCAAGCAAGCCAGACCATCACAACAGGCGCTTCAGACCTAGGATGGGGCCCACATGCTGGACAAATGCGTGCAAGGATTGTGGGCAGGATCAACTTCACCTGCACATCAACCTAAAAGAAATGCTAGCAGTAAAACTGGCAATCCAAAACTTCAGACCATTTCTCAAAGAGGGCCAGTTGATGATAAGGACAGACAACACCACAGTCATGTGGTACATCAACAAACAGGGAGGCACTCATTCATATCCCCTATGCAGAATGACTTTGGAGCTGTGGAACCTGGCACTCAGCTACAACATCCAGTTACAGGCAATATTTGTACCGGGAAAAGAAAACACTCTAGCAGACATATTAAGCAGAACCACATCGGATGCCCACGAATGGATGCTACACCCGGACATCTTCAAGACCATCTCAAAGAAATGGGGAATGCCTCAGATAGATCTATTTGCTTCCCTCTCAATCACCAGCTCAAAAGTTCTGCACAAGGACATTCCACCCACTAGCATGGAAAGTGGATTCGCTCTCCTTCAGCTGGAAAGGCCTAACAGCATATGCATTCCCACCTCTTCCCTTGATACACAAGGTATTACTAAAAATCAAGGAGGAGGATAATCCTAATAGCAGCAAACTGGCCTAGACAACACTGGTACCCACTGCTGAGGAGCATGTCTCACAACAATATGTGGCCAATACCCCTGATGCCTTTGATGTTAACTCACAACAACTACAGCATCATGCATCCAAACCTAAAAACGTTGCAACTGACTGCATGGAACATCACATAGCAGCAGCTAATCCAGAACTTTCCCAAAGAGTAAAAGACATTATTCTTGAAGCCCGCAGACCTTCAACAAGAAGGAACTATGCAGGAAAATGGAAAAGGTTTGTCATTTGGAGTACTGAAAGAGGAAAAGATGTGTCAAACATAGATATGCCTAACATTCTGGAGTATCTGGCAGAACTTCTACATTCAGGCCTGTCCTACTCCTCCATCAAGATACATGCATCAGCTATATCAGCAGAATACAGCTTTGATCCACCTGTTTTTTCACACCCATTACTCAGACAGTTCCTCAGAGGAATCAAGAATGTAAAACCTCCAAGAAAACCACCATTACCAGCTTGTGACTTGAACTTTGTGCTAGAAAAGTTGACACTATCACCCTTTGAGCCAGCAGCAACAGCAGACCTACAGCATCTATCATGGAAAACCGCCTTCCTACTGGCAATAACCTCAGCCAGGAGGGTTTCTGAACTCCAGGCCCTAATGGCAGTACAACCCTTCCTAATCTTCCATCAAGATTGAGAGTGTCCATGAGGACTAATCCTACATTTATGCCTAAGGTGGTATCCAGAGTGTCTTTAAACCAGGCAATCCACCTACCTACCTTCTTTCCCAACCCACAAAACAGAGGGGAAAGAATACTGCATACCTTGGATGTACATAGACAGCTACGCTACTACCTGGACAGAACAAAAAGTAGCAGAAAAACTGATCAGCTTTTTGTAGCCTATGCAACAGGAAGGGAAGGAAAAGCTATTTCCAAACAGACAATCTCCAAATGGATAGGAAATTGCATACGATTCTGTTACTCCTTCCATGGAAAACCAATTCCACAGAACATAAGACCTCATTCTACAAGGGCAACAGCCACTACCACAGCCTTTTACGGAGTGGCAACCAAAGACATTATTGAGGCGGCTACTTGGACCTCCGTGCATACATTTGCCAAGCATTATAATTTGCCTCTATATTCCAGATCCCGAGCAGGGTTTGCCACTGCTGTACTGCAAGGGATCCTAAACACACCATAATCTAGTTTCTTCCTCCTCCCTAGTTGGCTATGGTATTCTACCCAGTTGTTATGACTGCAGATGCATCCATGAAGGACATGGTACAGTTTTGTACCTACCATAAATGTAGATGTCCGAACTGGATAGCATCTGCAGTCAGGATTACCTCCTCCTTCCCTCTGTGGTACTCCTAGGGTGTTTACCCTCCTAATAGCTAGCTGGTGGGAGTCTTTTATGGTGTATTTGTTGTATATATGTACATACATGCTTATTTTTGTGTTTACCACTATCTTTTGGAAACATTGGCATTTATCCAAAATTTTAGCCTACAAGAGGGCTACTGGCATCTGGGGCAAGAAACACTGAAGAAAATGGCGTCGGCTGATGCCTTTATACCCGAAGACCAACAGAGATGACGTCGGGTGAAGTGCGACAGCGGACTTTGGAATCCGGCCGACTGAAGGGCTGCCTGACGACAGGACAACCCAGTTGTTATGACTGCAGATGCTATCCAGTTCGGACATCTACATTTATGGTAGGTACAAAACTGTACTTTCTCCTAAATATGTAAGGGAATTAATAACCATCCCTCTTTTGAGCATTTTTAATTAGGTTGTGCATTTTGTAAAAGTACTTCACTCTCTTATTCACAAAGTAGGGCTTTTTTTGTTTTATAAATTAAGTTGCAGTTTCAGTAACTGTTCTTTGAAATAAAACCTATTGTTTGTATATACTTTTTTAGTGAAATCAATTATTACGAAAAAAACACACTGCTAAGAGCAGAGATTAACAAAGAAAACACAATACACTAGAGCCACAGATGCTTCCTAGTACCTCGGCTATAATGCCTTCCAGGTAACATTAAACATCATTGGATAGTGTCCTTATATATTCATTTTAATTATAAAATTAATCAATTAACCAATAATTCAAGCAATGAGTCGTAGCATAGCAACAATGTTATACAGAATCACTTTTTCCTTTTCTGATAACAGAATCAAATGCACAGTCTGAACAATGACAACAAGAATGCTCCTATAAATGTACACGTACACAATTTTTGGACAAACATCTGCATATACATGTAAATCAAGCTCTAAATTCAGATCACTTAGCCACAACGTTTTATGATTGATACGTTTAGTTTCCATTCTTAATGTCTGCACATAATCTATACCTTGTGTTGAAAACGGCTTGGCTAACACACTGAAAAAGAACTTACTAGTTGACCCCATGTGAATAGATTGAAAATGCTGGGCAACAGGGTTTTCCACCCTACCATGTCTGATGTCCCCCAGATGCTCCTTAATTCTTTTCTTGACCATCCTTTGTGTTTATCCTACAACCACATGGTGGGCTTACATCCACACCCTATAGCATATACAACCCCTCAGCTATTGCAGTTGAAAAAATCCAGGGCTTTACATCTTTTCCCATAAAGTAAGGAATATCTCAGGTAGCTTAATTAATCACACACCTTACATCTCCCACATGCAAAAGTACCTACCCGTTTCCCTACCTTATGTTTAGTTCTCAAATTTAGTAACTCCTTCATATTACAAAATCTACTGTGGGAGAAAATAATTTTACCAATGAAGAGACTGACCACCTCATCATCCTGATTCATAATGCGCCACAGTCTGTGCACCAAATCCTTCAAGATTTTAGTGAAAGGGGAAAATTTGACAAAAAATATATCATTCTCAGTTACTTCCCTTGCACATTTCTTCCTAGAATGCCCCCCCCAGTTATCTGTTTCCTAAATGGGGAATCCCTAGGAATGAAAATAGCCTTTTTGCCTTGCTTTCTGCAGTTTTCAAAACTTCCATAGAACAGCCCGTTAGCCAGTTTCATCGTAACTTCAGCAAATTCACCAACCAATTGGGATTTATCATAAGTGTTGTTAGCAATCCGTTTGTACTCCCCAAAAGGTAAAGAATCCAATAAACGGGAGGGTGCATACTGTCTGCACACAAGTTATTAACCGCCTTTTCCTTAAAGTAAGGTCTGAATGAGATTCTACTGTCCTCTCCCACAAAAAAGTTCCATATCCAAGAACTGCATAACTTTCCTGTGAGTTCTGTATGTAAACTGTATTCCACACAGATTCTGATGTAGTTCACTCATAAATTCCTCAAACTAATTTCCCCTTTACAAATGAAAATTAAATCATCTATGTACCATTTAAAAACTATCACATGTTGAGAATAAAATGTATTATAACTTCTCAAAAAATCCCATGAAGATAACTGCGTAAGAGGGAGCGAAAGATGCCCCCATGGCTGTACCTACCTTCTGTAGGAAATAAGAATTTTCAGATGCAAAGTAATTATGAGCAAGTGCAAACACCAAAAGTTGCAATACAAAACTGGGACAGGGTCCTTCCCCCATGTCTGCCACTGCTTCTGAACACCATCTATGACCGATGCTCGTATATAAAGATTTCACGTCCACACAAGCCCAAAAAAACTCATCTTTCCATAGCATACCACCAACAGAATCTGAAAATTCATTACTGTTTTTAATATGTGAGGGAATTTTAGACAAGAAAGCTTTTAACTGGGCATCTAGAAATTCTATCAGAAAAGGAAAATGTGATTCTGTATAACACTGCTGCTATGCTACGACTCATTGCTTCAATTATTTAAATGATTAATTGTATAATTAAAATGAATATATAAGGCACTATCCAATGATGTTTAATGTTCCCTGGAAGGCATTATAGCCGAGGTACTAGGAAGCTTCAGTAAAGGAGTGGATAGTGAACCGTGGCTCTGGTGTATTATGTTTTCTTTGAAATCAATTACTACCACAATATTCAAGAAAAATACCATAATGACCCACACAAATTCTGGGCTGCAGTTAACATACTATCTCCAGGCAAAACCTCCACACCCACTCCAACCTCTATCACTAACCCTGAAAACATAGCAACACAATGTAATACTTATTTTACAGAAACAATACTAGCCCTAGCCAATACAAACACCTCCAGTAGTCATGTCTCAATAACTCCCCATCTCAGTAAATCCTCTCAAAACAACCTCAGTCTATTTACACAATCAGTAACAGTAAACAATGTAAAAAACTACTGCTCAAACTAAAACCAGCTACCTTAGCCGCAGACAAACTACCAGACGAATTTCTAAAAGTAGCTGCTGATGGAATAGCTTACCCAGTAGCAATACTCAAACAGATCCATGTCAGAATGCATAGTACCTACTATATGGAAAAAAAAAATCACATATACCACCTTTCAAAAAGGGAGCAACTCAACCGATTTTAGCAACTACTGCCCAATAGCTATTCTATCACCCCTATCCAAAATTCTAGAGATGGAGTTCCATACTAAATTCATGAACTACCTTAGCACCCACAATCTATTATCAATAACACAACATGGATTTCGCCCCCATCATAGTACAACTACACCCCCTCATGTCCTTTACTAATACAGTCAACCAACTTAGAAATTCAGGGCAATTCGTATCCGCCATATTTCTAGACCTGTCCAAAGCATTTGATATGGTAAACCACAACAAACTGATCAAAATCCTCTCCTCCCTAAACCTTAGTGCTTCCACTGTTACCTGGTTCCAAAACTACCTATCAGACCAACAACAGCCGTACATACTGTGGCAACATCACCTATCCACTCTCCTCCCAGTCTCCCTACGTGTCCCACAAGGCTCGATCTTAGGACCGTAATTGTTCTCCCTCTTTACCAACCAACTCTACACCTCCACTCACCAAGCACCTGTGATACAATACGCAGATGACTCTACTCTCATATGCCCTGCCCCCACGATATAGGACCTCCACACCATAATTCAGAACTCATTTATATCAGTAGAATTCTGGCTTACCAATTCTCAACTCATTCTAAACCCAAATAAAACCAAACTTTTCTTCTACCCCTCAAAAACACCTACAACACTCCCAGTTTTCACCCTAGAGTCAAAAAACAAAACTATTATCACCCCTGTGACACACACCAAACTGCTAGTGGTCGAAATTGACAACTGTCTAAAATTTGATATCCACACAGCCCAAACTATCAAAAAAGTACATACAAAATTAGGCCTCCTTTACAGAAGCAAGACATTTTTAACCAGATCTACAAAAGCTACCTGGACACACCTCCTGTCATCCCTACTCTACACGCCTCCTCTATACTAACCAACTTACGCAAATCAGACCTTACTAAACTAGACTCATGTTACAAAAAAAATACCTAAATTTGCTACAAACTCCCCCTACAAAACACACCATTGCACAACATTTAGGTTCATAGGTTCATACTAGGCTATCTGCCCTAGGGCATTTATAAGCCTAGCCAGAGTGTGTTTGGCTTTTGCCACCCATTTTAAATTAATTTTGCTATGCCCTTTTTTGAGGTTAGTATACTGTGCCTCTGTCTAACAGTGACACAGAAGTGATACCCAGGGTAAACCTATGATCCCCCATCCACTCATCAAGATTCCTCTTGAAGAGAGTCAATGAGGGACTCTGCCTAACCTGGACTGGGATTTTATTCCAGAGTGAAGGGAGCCTCTGGGTTATGAATCTGTCCCTCCAGCATGTCCTATTTATTTCAGTGCTGAGGTTCAAGTCTCTCGAGCGCATAGCTCGATGGGATTTGGATTTTCTGAGATGCAGCATGTCAATTAATTCCGGGTTGGACATGGCTTTATACGTCAGGCACAGATCGCCTCTGAGCAGGCGGTATGCCACTGAGTAGAGCTGGAGTTTCTTTAACCGGGCAGCATATGGCATCTGTTTGAGCCCTTTGATCCTCTTGGTGAGGTACTTTTGGGGTCTTTCCAGTTGCTGCAGGTGTCTGGTAAGGTACATCCCAAAAGGGGAATTGTACTCAATTATGGGCCTGATGAGGGATGAGTAAAGAGGCATGATGACCTCCCCTGATCTACATGTGAATCCCTTCATGATTAAGTGGGCTATATAAAATGTTTTTCTAACCACTTTGGCCACGTGGTTGTCAAATGAGAGATTGCTATCAACTTGGGTCCCCAGGTCCCTAATTAATTCTTCCGTACTTAATGGATTACCACTTATGTGGTAATTTGTGGGCACTTTGTTTTTGCCAAAGGGGATGACTATACACTTTTTGGCATTTAGCTTGAGGCCATGGCTCTGGCACCAGTTGTCTGTTTCTATGAGGCCCTTTTGGAGGATGCTTGTGTCGGCTGGAGAGTCTATTATGGCGCCCAGTTTGCAGTCATCTACGAACTTGGTCAGCCACAGTCCTTCCGTATTGGCCTGTACCTCTGAGAAATATATACCGAACAAGAGAGGTCCCAGGACTAAACCTTGTGGGACGCCACTTGTAACTGGTTTGGAGTCTGACATGGCTCCAGCAATTCTAACCATGTGAGTTCTGTCCTTGAGCCAGTTTGCAACCCATCTAGTGACATAGGGGTTTATATTTAAGCTGGTGAGCTTATCTATAATGCCCGAGTGGGGTATTGTATCGAAGGCTTTTGCGAGGTCCAGGTAGGCTGTGTGGACCACCTTCCCCTCGTCAATGGCCTTGGTGACTGTTTCAAAGAAATCGACCAGGTTTAAGAGGCAGGATCCGCCCTTAACAAAGCCAAACTGGGTAGGATCCAGTGTCTGTATGTCCCTAGTATCTTTATTTATAAGGTCCATGATGATCCTTTCCATAGCTTTGCAGACCAAGCTAGTCAGGCTTATGGGGCGATAGTTTCCAGGATCCGTTGAGGCACCACCTTTGTGGAGAGGGACCACCGTTGCTGTACGCCACTCTTTGGGTACATATCCTGTAGTAAGGCTGAGATTGAACAGTAGTTTTATGTTTGGGTTTAGCTCTTCTTGGGAGTTCATGTAGGACGCAGCCTGGGACACTGTCTGGTCCCATTGATGCTGTGATTTTTGCTTTGGAGAGGGCGGCTCTTACCTGAGCATCTGAGATGTCAGGGGGGCAGCACTCTGCTGGGATAGATATTTGCCCTTTTGGTGGGGAGGGGGGGAGCTTGCGCTGAACCTGTCAGCTAGGATGTTGGCAATGTCTGTGGGCTTGGTGTATTTTTTGTCATTTTGGACTAATTCTGAGCATATCTGGGAATTCCCACCCAGGTTCCTAACATAACTAAAGAAAGCCTTGTGATTATCCTTAGTGTCCTGTGCAATTTTTCTCTCGAAGCTGGCTTTAGACGATTTTATGAGTGCCCGTAGTTTTTTGCTAATACTGATCAGAGATGCCTTCCCTTTTTGGGATTTTGCTCTATCATGTAATAGCTTCCTCCTTCTATTGTATAGTTTGTTTATGGCTGGGGTCCACCAGACAGGATGTCTGCCTTTGGAGGATTGGGTCTTGGTTTTATTTGGGATTGCATGATCCATGCATTCCTGAAGGTGTTCATAGAATGCGTTTATGAAGGATTCTGCTGTCTGGGACGTATTTTCCACAGGCCCGGGGGCTTTGAAGGATTCCACCTCGGTTTTGAGGTGTGTGAAATTTGCTTTAGAGAAGTTTTTCACTGTGGTTTTCTGGGCAGGGGGTGGGGTCAGGATGTGAATATCCAGTGAGATTAGTTTATGGTTTGATCTTACCAGTGAGGGATACACTTCTGATCTGGAGCATAGAGTCCCCATGTTGGTGATGATCAGGTCCAGTATGTTTTCCCCTCTTGTGGGAGTGGTAACAAGTTGTTCCATAGCATTTGAGTTTATAAATTCTAGGAACCTTTGGGCTAGGGTGTTGGAGCTAGAGTAATGCTCCCAGTCTATGTTTGGGTAGTTGAAGTCGCCCGATATAATAGTGTTTGGAGAGACCTTCATATTTTCCAATGTTCTCAGGAAGGCCAAGTGGAGTTCCTGAGTTTGGGAGGGTGGTCTGTAGCAGGCTATAAACTGGAAGGCAGTTTTACCCACTGTTAGTTGCACATGGATAGTCTCTGATGCTTCGTGCTGTGCCACCAACCTGGCGGTGCGGGTATCTTTGATGAATATTGATACCCCCCCCCTTTGTGGATCGGTCCAAGTTTTGGGGCCGAAAAGCATGGTATGAGGTATAACCTTGTAGTGCTGGGGTGCTCTCGGGAGCCTTGAACCAGGTTTCTGCTACTGCACAGATATTGATGTTCTCCATGCTAAGGAGAGTTTCGAGTGCATGCATCTTGAAGTTTAGACTTCTGGAGTTGAGTAGCATTACTCTTAGTTTCTTATCCCTTGCGATACCTATGGAGGTGGGTTTTTCTTCTGAGCCTTGCCTAAAAAGGCACTATGGGGGTAGCAAGAGCCTTTGCCAATATCCGAAAGTCCAGGGGTGATAGGTGCAGGCCGTCCCTAGCGAAGCATCGTGGCTTGTCGAGCATGTCATCCCAGGCTGACAGGCATTGGATCCCCTTTGAATGACACCAATACTTAAGCCAATTGTTGAAATTGATCATCTTGTCTTCATATTGTGGCATCATTCTTGGTGAGGGTAAGATGCTACTCAAGGTCAGGGTCATATCGGCCTGGGCTACATGCTCAGAGAGCTCCTCTATGTCTCTCTTCATGTAGTCCAGGGAGGTACGTCTCAGGTCATTCACACCAGCATGGACAATGAGTCATATTTGTACTTGCCTTGGAGTGACCTGAGTGCTTGTGTTATGTGGCGGATCCTAGCGCCCGACAGGCAGCTCACCGTGACCTTCTCCTTGTTCAGCCTGGTGAGCGGGACGTCAGTGTGCCTGACGATAGAGTCACCTATTACAAGTGTATCAGGTGTGTTGTTTAGCCTTAAGGGCTGTGACTGTTCGGTACACTGGCTTTGTCAGCTATGTGTTGCACGTGTTTTGTTTTGGGGTAGCAGTTGCTTGGGTGTCTGCTTTGGAGGTCTCTGCTGCTTAGGCAGATTTTTATTTAGAGCCTCCGAGTATGTTTTTGTGTGTTTATATGTTTGGTTTGCTGTCGTGGTAGGTCTATGTGAGACTGGAATTGTAGTGAGTGTGGTTTCCTTCTCCTGACTGGTTATGCCAGTACTGAGTTGAGAGAGCTTAGCCTCCAGTTTGGCTATATGGTTGCATCTCTCACATGTGTTGGAATTTGTTGGGAGGAGGAGAGGGTTGTCTGTGTACATGAGGCAGTTGTAACATTGCCTCAAGATTCCCAGATTCACCAGCTGGACAGGAGAGGAGATTGACAACTGACCTTTGGACATGCTAGAATAGTATTGGGAATTCCTTTATAATTGGAAGAAAGGGCCAATGGGGAACAAGGTACTCAAGGGGAGTTTGTGAGGGTGTAGTGCTTTTAATTTTTTAGTGCTGACCTATATAATTGCTTTAGTGAGCAAGTGCCAGGTAACTTAAATGCAATGTGCTACAGGTAACAAATGCAAAAACGACAAACAGTAACTTTCATTCAAGTGAAACAAGGAAATAAGTACAGTAAGCAATGCAGATATCACTAGGGATCCACAGAAGCGCTGAAAAGCCGTGTTTTAGGTGGAATTAGCATTCCAGGGAAATAACAAGCAAACAACCAACAAGCATACAAACAAAGCTAGATTCAGCAGGCCTGGATCTAGTCTATGCTACAGCAAAAAAGGTGTACCAATTTCAGTAAGAAACAGTTCAAATATGCAGGCACTATAAGCCTTTAACCAGAAATTCCCAGCTCAGAAGGGCAGAGTCCAGCCTCTCCTCCCACAACAGTGCAGACCAAGAACTTTCTTAATGTAAAAGTTTTAGTAGACAACTGAACTGGTTATAACTTCCTCAGCTCCTCCAATACAAGCAACTAACATTCACCCATAAAATACTCCATGAACCAGATAAAACCCCAGCCTTTCAAGATCTCATACAACCATACACCACCACTAGAACACTCCGTTCCAGTGACAAACTCCTAGTTAAATCCACCAAAGCAAACAACTCAGGTGGGGCATCCTTATTCTCTAACATCATTCCTAAAATATGTAATAAACTACCCACTTCCACTGCTTCTATCTGCACCAGAGTACAATTTAAAAAAAGTACAGTTTTGCACCTACCATAAATGTAGATGTCCGATAGGTATGCATCTGCAGTCATAACATATGGGTTGTCCTGCCTCAGGCAGCCCTTCGGTCGGCCGGATTCCAAAGTCTGGGTCTGGCCTCGGCTGATGTCGCACTTCACCTGACGTCATAGCTCCTGGGGTATAAAGGCATCAGCCGACGCCATTTTTCTCAGTGTTTCTTGCCCCAGATGCCAGGTGCCCTCTAGGAAGGCTAAATTTGGACAAATGTAGAAAATTCCAAACAGTAGAAAGCAAAATATATCTATACATATACACATACAAACAAATACACCATAATAGATTCCCCCAGCTAGCTAAAAGAGGGGTAAGTACCCTAGGAATACCACAGAGGGGAAGGAGGGTGGGTAATCCTGACTGCAGATGCATACCTATCGGACATCTACATTTATGGTGGGTACAAAACTGTACTATGTCCTTCAAGGATGCATCTGCAGTCATAACATATGGGTAGAATACCATAGCCAAACTGGGGGAGGAGGCACTAAGATAATGATGGTGTAGTCAAGATCCCTTGTAAAACAGCAGTTGCAAAACCTGCTCGGGATCTGGAGTATAAAGGAAGATTATAATGCTTGGCAAATGTATGCACGGAGCTCCAAGTAGCAGCTTCTAAAATGTCTTTGGTAGTCACTCCTCGTAGGAAAGCTGTAGTGGTGGCTGTAGCTCTTGTGGAGTGAGGCCTGATATTTTCAGGAGTTGTCTTTCCATGAAATGAGTAGCAGAATCTAATGCAATTTCCTATCCATTTTGAGATTGCCTGTTTTGAAATTGCTTTTCCTTGCACTCCTGTTGCATATGCTACCAGAAGCTGGTCAGTTTTTCTGCTGGCCTTAATTCTGTCCAGATAGTAGCGTAGTTGTCTGTGTACATCCAAGGTGTGTAGTAGTTTTTCCTCCCTGTTCTGTGGGTTGGGGAAGAAGTAGGTAAATGTATAGCTTGGTTCAAGGATACCATGGAGACCACCTTTGGCATAAAAGTAGGATTGGTTCTCAGAGACACTCTATCCTGATGGAAGATGAGGAAAGGTTGCACTGCCATTAATGCCTGTAACTCAGATACCCGTCTTGCTGAAGTGATTGCTAGCAGGAAGGCAGTCTTCCAAGATAAGAACTGTAAGTCTGCTGCTGCTGCTGGTTCAAAAGGAGAAAGTGTTAATTTTTCTAGCACAAAGTTGAGATCCCATGCAGGCAGAGGTGGTTTTCGTGGAGGCTTTACGTTTTTGATTCCTCTCAAGAATTGCCTGAGGAGAGGATGAGAGAAGACAGGAGGATCCATGTTGTACTCTGCTGATATTGCTGATGCATGAATCTTAATGGAGGAGTAGGACAGGCCATTGTGGAACAGTTCTACTAAGTATTCCAGGATGTGTGCTAGGTTTGCCAGTGTGACATTTTCTCCCTTTTCTGCACTCCAAATGAGGAATCTTTTCCATTTGGCTGAATATGTTTTCCTTGTGGAGGGTCTGCGAGCCTCCAGGATAATGTCCTTAACCCTCTGAGATAAATCAGGTTGGTTTTGTTTTATGCAATTTTCCAAGCAGTTAGCTGCAGCGTTTTCAAGTTTGGATGCAGGGTCTTGAAGTTGTTCTGCGTTAGAAGTAAGGGACATAGAGGTAGAAGCCATGAGTGCATCCGAGACATGTTTCTCAGTAGCGGGTACCAATGTTGCCTTGGCCAGTCTGGAGCTATCAGAATTACCTTTGGCTGTTCCTCTCTGATCTTCAGTAGAACTTTGTACATCAAAGGAAGAGGTGGAAAGGCATATACTATCAGGGCCTTCCAGCTGAAAGAAAGGGAGTCCACCCTCCAGGCAAGTGGGTGGTATACTCTTGAGCAGAATTTCTTCAGTTGGTGGTTGTGTGGGGAGGCGAACATGTCTATCTCTGGCATTCCCCATTTCTTTGTTATGGTTTTGAAGATATCTGGATGCAGCATCCATTCGTGAGCATCCGTGGTAGTTCTGCTTAAGCTGTCTGCTAGTGAATTCTCTTTTCCTGGTACAAATCTGGCCTGCAGTTGGATGTTGAGATTCAGTGCCAAGTTCCACAGGTCCATTGCCATCCGGCATAGAGGGTATGAGTGTGTACCTCCCTGTTTGTTGATGTACCAAATGACTGTGGTATTGTCCGTCCTTATCAGCAGGTGTCCTTGTTGGAGGAATGGTCTGAATGCCTCTATTGCATGTTTCACTGCCAGCATCTCCCTTAGGTTTATGTGTAGATTCAGCTGGTCTTGGGACCATAGGCCTTGGATACACTTGTCTTCCATGTGTGCCCCCCAGCCTAGGTCTGAGGCGTCCGTGGTGATGGTCTGTCTTGGATGCGGTTTGTGGAAAGGCAATCCTCTGTTTATCTGACAGGCCTGAGCCCACCACAGGAATTCTTTTTTCAGACATGGAATGATTGGTATCTGGGCTTCTAGACTGTGTTTGTGTTGAGACCATACATTCCTTAGGTACCATTGTAACTTTCTCATATGCAGCCTGGCATGTGGGATCAATATTATGCAGGATGCCATGTAACCCAGGGCCTGCAGGACTTTCCTTGCAGTAAGCTGAGTTTGCGTTGTTAATGCCATGAAATAGACTGGTAGTTGCTTTTGTTTTTCTTCTGTGAGAAAAGCCATCTGAGTTATTGTATCCAGATCTGCACCCAAAAATGTTATCCTTTGGGATGGCACTAGTCTTGACTTTTGAATGTTGACTGTGTATCCCAAGGCTTGCAGCAGTTGTATGACATTGGCCAAATCCTTTATTAACTTTGTCTTGTTGTCCGCTTGTATTAGGCAGTCGTCCAGGTATGGGTAAATTTGAATTCCCTGAAGCCTGCAATGAGCAATTACTGATGCCAGGCATTTCGTGAATACTCTGGGTGCAGTAGATAAACCAAAGGGCAATGCTGAGAATTGATAATGCTCTGATCCTGCAAGAAATCTGAGGTGTCTTCTGCAATCTGGTCGTATAGGGACGTGCAGGTATGCCTCCTTGAGATCTAGAGTCACCAGCCAAGACTCCTTGCCCAACATGGGAAGAAGTTGCTGTAGGGTCAGCATTTTGAATTTTGGAACAATGAGATATGTGTTCAGTGCGGACAAGTCGAGATTAGGCCTCCATTGATTTTCTTTTCTTGGTACAAGGAATAGTCTGGAGTAAAATCCTTGGCCTTGTTCCATAGATGGTACCTTTTCTATTGCTCTCATCCTTAGTAGCTGATGATTTGTTTTAGAGCCTCTGATTTTTGGCTTGGTGGAAGGTTTGGCATTCCTCTCTTTTTTGGTAGAGTATGGAAGTGAAACCTGTAGCCCTTGTCTATTGTTTGTAAAGTCCATTTGTCTCCTGTAATGCACTGCCAGTTTTTTGAAAATAAAGCTAGCTTTCCGCCCAAGGGTGCTTCCAGTTGTTCCCTGGTAGGCAGAATCAGAGCCAAGTCATTGTGTCTGTCCTGTGGAAGTGGTTGTAGTTGCAGCTGTGGCGGAACTTCTCTGGTTGGTAAGTTGCCACTGATGACCCCTGTAGGCACCCCTTGATTGACTTCTGCCTCTTGGGCGTCTATTTCTGCCTCTCTGTGCTCTGAAGGTGTCTGGAAAGGACCAATTCTTTGAAGGCCAATTTCTGCTAAACCTCGGAGGTTGGACCTGCAAAAAATCCTTGACTGTTTGGACAGATTTTGCTTTTTCTTCCACTTTCTTTAGAACCTCCTGTGCAGGGGAGCCAAACAAACTGTTTCTCCATAGGAGCATCTAGGAGTTTAGACTTGACATGGTCTGGTAAGGATTGCTCTTTTAACCAGGCATGCCTTCGAATCACTGCTCCAGTCATAGCTGATCTAAAAGAAGCCTCCAGTGCATCATAGCCACATTTTAAGAAGTGATTACTGACCTGCTGAGAATTATGTACCAAATCCTGAAGGGACTTACGGTCTATAGGTTCAGGAGAGGCCAGCTTTTTATTCAGTTGGTCTAACAAAAATTCCTGATACTGTATCATGTGAAATTGACAGTTTAAAGCCCTGGCAGAAAGAGTAGCAGATGTATAAACCTTTTTACCCCATCTCTCTAATGCTCTAGATTCTCTTTCAGAGGGGAGTGGGTTTTTGGCAGAGGCAGCTGCAACACCTTTAGGGCCCTGAGAAATGGTTTCTGGGTCTGCAGCATGAGCCTTATACGAGTGGTAGTGAGAGTCCGGGGCCCTGTAGTATCTGTCAGGTTTGGCAGGGGCCGGAGGAAGAGAATCAGGGGCAGTACTGGCATCATTATATGCATCATCAACAACTGATAGTACAGGTGGTATGGCTAAAGGCCTATGCTGTGGTAAGTGTAAAAAAGTACAGTTTTGTACCTACCATAAATGTAGATGTTCGAGGATTCCATTGCTGCAGTCCTTACTATTGGGTATAGTCCGCATCCAGTCGGCCCGAATACCAGAGTATAAGGCTGACGTCAGTCAGGGCGCATTAGACTGACGTCAGTACGTCAGGGTACTAATGCGCATGAATATCCTCAGTCTTTTCTTGCCCCAGATGTCAGAAGACCCTAAAAGACAAGGCCCAAAATACCTGCACCAAAACATGAACAATATATAGAAAAATATAAGCAGGTAAACTCACCTACACAACCACCCCGAAACACAGAGGGGAAGGAGGGAGGACTGCAGCAATGGAATCCTCGAACATCTACATTTATGGTAGGTACAAAACTGTACTATGTTCTTCGTTTTCCATTGCTGCAGTCCTTACTATTGGGTAGAATCCCAAAGCAGAGGAAAGGGAGGCTGGCAAATCATAAAGAAGCAGGAGCTGACAACATGCCTTGCAAAACCGCTGTGGCAAAACCAGCCCTAGACTTAGAGTAGATAGGAAGGTGATAATGCTTAGAGAAAGTATGCACTGAACTCCAAGTAGCTGCTTCCAAAATATCCTTAGTTGCCACCCCCCGTAGAAATGCTGTTGAAGTGGCAGTAGCTCTAGTGGAATGAGGCCTAATCCCAGCAGGAATCTCCTTGCCATGATGGGAATAACAAAATGCAATGCAAAAGCCAATCCACCTAGAAATAGTTTGTTTTGACACAGGCTTGCCCTGAACTCAAAGCAAAAGAAACAAACAACTGCTGAGACTGCCTAAAATCCTTAGTCCTGCTTAAGTAATAACGCAATTGCCTGTGTACATCTAAAGTATGCAAAATCTTTTCCCCTTTATTTTGGGGGTCTGCATAAAAAGTAGGCAAATGAATAGTTTGGTTTAAAGCCACACTAGAAACCACTTTAGGCATAAAGGAAGGATTAGTACGTAATGATACCCTATCCTTATGGAAAATCAAAAGGGCTCGACAGCCATAAGGGCCTGCAACTCAGACACCCGTCTTGCAGAAGTAATAGCCAACAAAAAAGCAGTCTTCCATGACAAATATTTCAATTCAGCAGTAGCCGCAGGCTCAAAAGGTTGTAGAGTAAGTTTTTCCAACACAAAATTGAGATCCCAAGCAGGAGTAGGAGCTCACGTGGGGTCTTATATTTTTGCCCTCTAAGAAACTGCTTGAACAAAGGATGCGAAAACAATGGTGGGTCACAATCATAGTGAGCTGAGATTGCTGCAGCATGAATCTTAATGGAAGAGAAGGACAGACCCTTGTCCAGTAACTCAGTAAGATATTGAAGAGCCATACTCAAATTAGGCTCAGAAATCTCCAAATTCTTTGCTTTACTCCAAAATAAAAATCTCTTCCATTTAGCTGCGTACACTTTCCTTGTACTAGGTCTTCTAGCTTCCATAATCACATTTAAAACTTGTTGAGGAAGTTGAGACCTGCTGTGTTTCAACACAGAATATGCCAGGCTGTCAGATGAAGAGAGTGAAGCTTGACATGGAGTAGATAACCGTCCTGCTGGGATAACAGATGTGGAATCAAAGGTAAAGGCCATGGAGGCTTCATTACCAGACTCCGTAGTAGAGGGTACCAGTGTTGCCGAGGCCAATGTGGAGCTATCAAAATCATCCTTGGCCTGTCCTGTCTGACCTTTAACAGTACCTTTGGAAGAAGAGGCAGAGGTGGAAAGGCATACACATGAAGGTTCGTCCAACTGAAAGACAGAGCATCCACTTTCCAAGCTGTGTGATGAAACCCCTTTGTGCAAAACTGTGGCAGCTGGTGGTTTAGTGGAGAAGCGAACAGATCTATGTCTGGAGTTCCCCATGACACTGTCAATTTCTGAAATACATGAAGATCCAGTTTCCACTTGTGGGGATCCATGATTTGTCTGCTTAACACGTCTGCTAAGGAGTGCTGTGCTCCTGGCAGAAACCTTGCCTGAAGAGTTAGGTGCAAGCGTAGTCTCCCATAAAATCATTGCTTGCCTGCATAGAGGATAAGAATGTGTTCCCCTTGTTTGTTGAAGTACCACATGACAGTTGTGTTGTCTGTTAGAATCAACACCTGCCCTGGAAGAAGTAACTCCTTGAAAGCCAGTAATGCGAACTGGACTGCTAACATCTCCTTCATGTTGATATGTAGATGCTGTAGTCTGGCAGGCCACTTGTCTTGTATCCACTTTCCATTTAGATGAGCTCCCCAAGCAATGTCCGAGGCATCTGTCGGTAAATCTGACTCGCCTCTGGCTGGGTCACAGAGAGTCCCTTGTTTAGGTGACATTCCTGAGCCCACCACAAAAATTCTCTTTGAAGGCAAGGTATTATTTGAATGACAGTGTCTAAATCCTGGCAGTGCTGTGTCCATACATTTTTGAGATACCATTGTAACTTCCTCATATGCAGTTTGGCATTGGGAAGCACCAGAATACAAGATGCCATGAACCCTAATGCTTGAAGGACTGTCTCTGCAGTCAGCACGGACTGATGAGATAGTTGATGGAAGTAAAGTGATAGACTCTTTTGTTTGTCCGGGTTAAAAGGCCATCTGGGCTGCTGTATGCAGTCTCACACCCAGAAAGCACATGTCTTGAGAGGGTACTAGACTGGACTTTATTTCGTTCACAGAATACCCTAGGCATCTTAGCACTGCTATAACATATTCCAGATGCTGTAGAAGGTCTTCCTTTTCTTGAGCCAGAATCAGGCAGTTGTCTAAATAAGGATAGATTTGAAGTCCTTGTAGCCTGAAGTAAGCTATCACTGGAGCCAGAACCTTTGTGAATACTCTGAGATAAGCCAAAGGGCAATGCAGAGAACTGATAATGAGAACCTCCAGCTCGAAACCGCAGATACTTCCTGTAACTTAGCCTGATAGGCACATGAAGGTAAGCTTCCTTGAGATCTAAAGTTACCATCCAGTGATCTTTGCCCAGCAGGGTAAAAGCTGTTGTAACGTCAACATCTTGAACTTGGGAATGTCCAGATAAGTGTTGAGGAGAGATAAATCCAAAATTGGTCTCCCCCTTCTGTGGTACTAGGAACATGCGAGAATAAAATCCTAGGCCCCTTTCTGATACAGGGACTGGCTGAATGGCCCCCATTTGGAGTAACTGAGAAACTTGCTTGTGAGCCTCTTTTCTTTGTGGAGGAGGAACGTCTGGCATGCCTGTGAAAGGGGCATTGTATGGAAATAAAATCTGTAACCGTGGTGAATGATGTCCAACACCCATCTGTCTTGAGTAATTAAATCCCAATTTTCTTTGAAAAGAGACAGTGGTCCTTCAAAGGAG
Organism: Protopterus annectens; assembly: GCF_019279795.1. NCBI lineage: Eukaryota > Metazoa > Chordata > Ceratodontiformes > Protopteridae > Protopterus > Protopterus annectens. The sequence continues at coordinate 631,685,409 of NC_056728.1, read as the reverse complement.
CTGCCAGACGAGAATCTACTGGCAGCTGAAAAGGCAGGTCATTGGGTCTGTTTAAGGACTGACCCCTGCCCTCACCAGAAGTCCGAGCAGGTGAACTCCTGTTCTAGGCCTAAAGAACCTTGGGCCCTGCCCCTACCACGTCTAGACCTACCCCTAGACTGGGAATCATAAGCAGGATATGTCCACCCCTTAGCAGGCCAATTTCTACTAAACTTCGTGGCTGTGTACAAAAATCTTTAACAGTTTGCATAGACTTAGCTTTGTCCTCCATTTTCTTTAAAACTGCTTCCACAGGTGAACCAAACAACACATCAGACTGTAAAGGAGCATCCAAAATCCTTGTCTTAACATGCTCAGCCAAATTTTGATCCCTCAACCAGGCATGCCTAAGAACAGAACTAGTGGCAGCCACCCTCGAGGAGGCCTGCACAGCATCAAAACCACATTGCAAAGAATGCTTGCCCACTTGTTCAGACACATAAACTAAATCCAGCAATTCTTTACAATCAATACCTTCCGCCAAAGCATCCACCTTAGATTTTAATTGCGAAAGGAGATAATTTTGATATTTCAGCATGTGAAACTGACAATTCAATGCTCTCATGGCTAGAGTGGAAGAAGTATACACTTTCTTACCCCACCTATCTAACGCCCTTGCCTCTTTGTCAGTGGGAACAGGATTTTTAACCACAGAGGCTTTAACACCTTTAGGCCCCTGAGAAACAGTTTCTGGGTCCGCCCTAGGACTCTTAAACAAATATTTATGAGCTTCGGGCACCCTATAGTACCTATCAGGTTTAACAGGAGCAGGAGGCAAGGAATCAGGGTTCAGGGAAGCCTCTGCAAAACATCTTCCACCACAGTTAACACAGGAGGTATAGCTAAGGGCCTATGCTGGGGTAAAACAAGAATTCCCTAAGCCGCTTGAATCAGAGTAATCCTGGCCTTCCCATTTAAAGTGCTCCCTCATGGAATGCAGAGTCTCTGAAAATGAAAAATCCTCAGGAGGAGAAGCAAGGAGTGGCATCATCCACATCAGAATCAGAATAATGAGGATACTCCTGCAAATCTTCCGCAGAAGACTCAGAAGCCCTGAACCCTGTTCAAAACTGTCAAACTCTGGTTCTACCCTAGGCCTCTTATCAGGAGGGCCCATAGAACCTCTAATCATAGTAATCAAATCTTCTGCCATTTTAAGCATATGTTTCTTAGGTACAGAACCCGAAAGGCTAGGAGAAGCCCCTACTGAAACTGAACTTGGCCTTCCTCTAAAGAAGTTTTGGCAGCAGAAGGAGAGGCTCTAACTACTTTGGGAAGAGAGGGAAGAATAGTTACCTGAGAAGCCCCTCAGCCTGGCCTGCCTCCTGAGAGGGTACATCCTGTAACAGTAAAGTTTCTGCCTGAGACTCCATAGAAACTCCTGGCAAAACCTCTGGCTCCACTGAGCCTCCTAAAGAACCGGCGTCCGGGACTGCCGGTTCATCAACCCTAGGCTTCGCTGTTTTGTCCTTACGTTTTATAATTGCAACGCTTCCCAAACACTAATCTGGCACAGTCTAACCTCCTCTTAATAGTGCGTTTGTTAAACCTAGCACAAGAGCGGCAACCAACAACGTCGTGCTCAGGCCCTAAACAAGGTATACACAATGTATGGTAATCCCTATGAGGTATCTGTTTCCCACAAGAAATACAGTTATTCACTTTTTCTGACATCCGGTTAAATACTGAGGCAAGAAAACCAAAATGTTGCCAACTCTGATTCGGTCTGAAACTCCGGTTTGAATATTTCAGAACGCCAACCTGCACTCGCAAAACTGCTTCTGCATCGGACAACGCCAAAAGACTGAGGATATGGCGCCCGGTCATGCGCATTAGTACCCTGACGTCAGTCTAATGCGCCCTGACCGACGTCAGCCTTATACTCTGGTATTCGGGCCGACTGGATGCGGACTATACCCAATAGTAAGGACTGCAGCAATGGAAAACGAAGAACATCGTCCTTAGCCTTTTCCTAGAATCAGAAAAATCCTGACCCTGCCACTGGAAGTGTTCCCTCATTGAGTGTAGGGTTTCCCCAAATGAAAATTCTTCAGGAGGTGAAGCAGTAGGAATGGAGTCTTCTGCATCAGAATCCTCATAAGGTGAGTATGGGCCTTCCTGATGGTCAGATAAATCTGAACCATCTGAGGAATAGTCCGAGGAGAGAGGTTCAGGGGGTTCAGTCCTAGGCCTCTTATCAGGAGGGGGTTGAGAGGCCCTGTCTGAGTGAGGTTGGGATCCCCTGATCAGAGAAATAAGGTCCTCAGCAAGGCTGAGAATCTGGGAACTTGAGGTAGGCCTGTGAGAGGGAGCTTTTGTAGGTAAGGCCTTGGAAAGTTTGGCTGCTTTAGCCCTGGAAAAGGCCTTGATAGACATAGAAGCAGGGGGTCTAGCTGCCCCACGTGCAGGAGTAGAGATGTCCAATGGAATAGTGTCAGACAAATCTTGGGTGCCTGCTTCTTCAGCAGTAATTTCTGTAGCCGATTCAGCCGTGGCCTGTGTGGCCTCGGTTGTCGGAGGCATGCTTTCGGCCGAAGGGAGAACCGAGGTCTCGGTTTCAGCCAAAACCGAGACACTCGCGGTAGGCCTAGCCGTGGTTTCAGCCGAAACCGCGGGCCACGAGTGTCGGTCCTTTTCCTTGCGTTTTTTAGCTAAATGTGTAGTCGGGAGTTAACGACGGCATTTTATATGCAAAAGTGGAGCCAAAAAACTCTTCTGCAAACTCCGACCGACGTCTGAGTGTCCGTCGGTTGAAGGAAGCACAGGCTAAACAAGCTGATACGTCGTGGTCTGGGCCTAAGCAAGGAAGGCAGTAAGAGTGGAAATCCTTATGAGGTATTTGTTTCCCACAAGTTAAACAATTATTTACTTTGTCTGACATCGGCTGAGGCAAGTAAGAGTCCCCAACGGGGTACTTAGCTTTTTTAGAAGTCTTCGGTAGTAGAAATCTCTGGATCTGACCGACCGGCACTTGCGAACAGCTTCTGCTTCGGGCACTGCGCGGCAAGAAAGACTGAGGAAAATGGCGTCGGCTGATGCCTTTATACCCCAGGAGCTATGACGTCGGGTGAAGTGCGACATCAGCCGAGGCCAGACCCAGACTTTGGAATCCGGCCGACCGAAGGGCTGCCTGAGGCAGGACAACCCATATGTTATGACTGCAGATGCATCCTTGAAGGACATCTTCTATTTACTCACAAAAATCCTCGCTTTGCTCTTGCTACCCACCTAACTCATTTTCCACCTTTTGTACACACACACACTGACTTTCTTTAGTTCTACACTTTACAGTACTAGCTTAATATGCCTTCTTAACTTCCCTATCTATACTTACTCTTTTACCTAAAATCATTTCAAGTCTTCCTCAAAAATATCACACTGTGCTTTCTAATACATATGCTAGTCTAGTTTGTACAAATTTTGTTAAAATTGCTAAGGTGTCATCTCGGTTATTTATATTTGCAATGTGCACTTTCACTGCTGATCTGTAATTTTCTTGTGGTATAATGTTTTTGTTTTTCATATTGTTGGAGCTGTTCTCCCCGGGCCTCTGCTGAAAATGGACCTGTGTCTAGTTGAAATTTCCCGGTAAACAAATATTAAATAAATAAATAAAATAAAATAAAATTGGAGTTTTATAAAAAGCACATTCAAGGAAAACTTGTTGTATTAGCTTTTAAGTAAATTTGAGTTGCATTTATCAATTCTCCGTGCTTTTGTACAGATAGTGTTTCATAAACAGGTTATGTAAGACTCGTTAGGTGAACTCGCCTGTTTCTGCAAAAGTATTGAAAGAATAAACTACACTGCTGCAATGATGTTGAAGAAGAAAATAAGGAAATGCACCAGAACCATGCTGCAAGAAATCATTTATCTGCAAACAGGCTGTATAATATGCGCACACACACACACACACACACACACACACACACACACACACACACACACACACACACACACACACACGCTGTAGTTAGGTTACATCTGTGCATACCTCTCGACGATCCCCGAATCTGCAGAGCACGTCTTGAGTTTGTATCATAACTTGCTATATTCCTCATACAGGTTTTATTTTTGTGCAACTCAGACAGGGTTATAAGTCAATAAGGCCAGACATAATACTTTCATACTTACTGTTGGTAAAATGAACGTTGTGAAACTTGTCATTGTTCTTTTAATACTATCCATGGTAAATACTGAATCATACTAATTATATGAATGAGTTTATCCTACATTCAAAGTTGCTCATTTTTAAATAATATCCATGGGAAGTGATACAGAACAATACTAATTCAGCCAAACTATTTTTTATAAGTAACGCATGATCCATTTTAACCGTGCCATGAGCTTCGCAGTTGAAACTGTTAGTAAGTGGTCTCAATTTTGCCCATTTGTTTCACGCATTCAGAAGTAGTGTTCCATGTCTTGGAGGTGGAAGGTTGAGAGCTGTGCAACTGATACATTTGATGTTTTTCATTTTTGTGGCATGTTACATGTGCAACTGTATGCAGCCTTTTCACCTTTCCAGAGGGGACAAGGGTGCTATTCCAGATGAATGTGGAGTTTCCCATTCATTCATCCAGATTATATTCAAATACAGAGTCATACATTTCTTTTATGTGAAGATGATAATTCCACAGAAGTGCGATTCTCTATAATACAGCTCTCTGTCTCTCTAAAGTGTTCTGTTTGTGTTGCTCAAGAGATTATGAACTGTTGAGCAAGTGTTTATGCCAGCATTGGACTTGCACATGTGCAGTAGGTGTGTGAGGATATGATGTGTTGAGGCTCTGTATCCAAGTCACAGTTCATCCCTCAGCAACCTGTATGATACAGAGAATTGGGACCACTCTGAGGCAATCAGTGTACTTCTTATGATTTAAACCCTTGACTTTCTTGTTGAGAAAAAGCCACGGCCATCCAGGTTGTGTCAAGTGTTTGGAAAGTTACATGCAAAAAGGGGACTTGCATTCAATAACTGGTTTAATAAGTGTCGAATATAGTGTGATGATCACATCTCTGGATCTGTATGCCATGTGTCTAGTAACAAGTTATGCAATAAAAAAGAAATTACATTAATGGATACATAATATTCCAAGGACAGTTTGCTGTGTACATAGATTCAAAGATCTATAACTACTGGATTTATTTTCAGGATGTTTGTTGTCTATGTAATAGTTTCAGGATTATTGTGCTTGCTGGAGGACACTTAAAAATTATTTGACTTTTTTTATATTCCACGATTTTGACACCACTGCTTTTTATTGGTAAGGCCCTTTTGTATAATATTGGTGTCCTCTGGAAGGCTAACAACTACACTTAGTTTAGAGTCATTAACTGCACTTAGTTTACAGCCATCATCAAATTTTGAGGATCATAATCTCTTAATCCTGGATTTGACCTCTGTGAAATAAATGCCAAAGAGAAGTATCCCCAAGGGCTGCACCCTATGGTACACCACAAGTGACAGGTCTTTCAGAGATGCATAAATCTACTCTAATTTTCTGGGTTCAATTTGTGAGCCAATTTGTAATGCATCAGGTAACATAGGGACTGAAACTTATATGGGAGAGTTTTTAACAATACCAGTGTGTGGAATGTTATTGCATAGCTTAGCAAGATTTAGATATGTCGTATGTACTGATTTATTGTCATCCATTGCTTCAGTAACCTTCTCTAAGTCAAGCAATTTAAGTAGGCAGATATGCCATTGACAAAACCAAATTTGCCGGAGTCATGGGTTCAAAGGTTAACTATGTCCTTGTTTACTAATTCAATAATGAAACTTTCCATAGCCTTACAGATAAGGCTCATCAGATTTACAGGTTTACATTTACCTAGGTCACTTGATGGCCCATCCTTGTGCATGGTGATGACCATTTATGTCCTTTATCCCTCTAGCACATAGCCTGTTTGGAGGCTGACAGTGAATAGTCTCTGTAGGGGGTTTAACAGTTCCTGTTTCCGGTTGGCCGGTAGGCAACCTGATATGTTATCTGGTCCCACAGAAGTAATGTTATTGGCCTTTGTTAGTGCCTTGAGGACTTGTTCCTGGGAGATTTGGTGGCAGTGTTCATAAAAGTACATGATCTGGGAATGTTGGGGGAAGGAGGTGAATTCCGAGCTACGTAAATCTGCTAGTAAAATGGCTATGATCTCTGTCTGGGTCTGATTAAGTGATATTTACTACCAGTTCTCAGCAGAGCTGGGCATTAATTTTGATGTTTGAATTACAACAGTACAGGTTGTCAGTTATTTTTTGTTGGAAAGGAGGATATATATGTATACATATATAGGATTGTGTGTGTATTATACACACACACTGCCTATATATCTACGTAACTATATTGCCTGAGTAATGTATGTATATGGTATTTGGGGTTAGGTGAGAGCTCTACATACCTTTCAACTGTCCCTGAATGTGCATAATATTTTTGCCACATCTCTTGTACATTTTTTAAATTCCATGTATATAAGTGAGGTCTGTAATTGGTAAATGATGCCACACAATAGACTTTCATACTTATTATTCATAGGATGGATGTTGATATAACACACAAGTTATCTACAAAGTAAAGGAGAGTAATATAGGATGTCCGTCCATATCACTGTTGCTGTACTGATCACCTCTGGGATCTCCTGAAAAGGATAGTCCAACATCTGGCCAACATATTAAAGCCTTCATTACCCAGGAGCATCATACGTCATATGTATGCTCCCCACGCAGTCGCAAGGCATGAAAGTTTAGAAGGTTTGTCAGAGACCGACACCAGTGCAGGATCAGCAGAAGTACATTTAAATAAAAATTGACAATCCTCAGGAACCTTATAGAACCTATCAGGTTTCTTATGAGCAGCAGGCTGAGAATTAGGAGACCTGGCAGCAGTAATGAAAGTATCTAACAAGGCAGCCAACACAGGAGGAACTGCCAATGTTTTAGGAGTATCTGCCTGAAGCAACTCGTATCTTCTCTGAATATCAGACACTACAGAAGAATTCCACTTAAAGAATTCCATCATCTTAGAAAATGTGTCCTCGAAAGGAGATTCAGGACTAACAGACTCCTCTTCATCAGAACCATAAGCCAAAGGCATAAGCTGTGAAGAGTAGGACAAAGATCCCTCACTAGACAATGAATCCTAATTCAAGGAATCTGGTTCCATAAGCCATTTACAAGGGGTAGAGGTACAAGGAAGAGCAGGTACCAGTACCCCTTGAGGAGGCTTTAGGACCATTAAGGCAAAAAACAAGCCCTGAGTAAACTTCTTGCCATTCCACTTGAGGATCCTTATGACAGGACTGAAACATGCTTCAGTTTTTGCCTTACCTTAGAAGGGACATCAGCCTTAACAAATACCAGAGGTTCCGATCCTTGGCGAGATTCAATATGAAAACTCAGAACTTCCTCCATGACCAATACCTGTGGAATTCCTCTAGGACTCTCCGAAATAATCAACCGCGGTTCCTCCTCAACGTCCACAGTAGCTGCCTGCAAAGCCTCAAAGGACATGTGAAAACATGTATCCATGATAGCCTCTGGTGGGGTCGCAGCATAGGAATCTGGAGATGCTAAATGATCGACAGAGCTACTACCTGCTTCTAGCAGGAAATCTGGTACAGGCTGGACAGCTACAAAATCTGGAAGAGACTTCTTGGCATTAAAGGATTCTGCCATAGCAGCCTGGGCTAACTGTTTATGTCGTTGGTTTTCAAGGTAAATGGCCAGGGAAGACAAACGGCTTCTGAGTGTCCTGGGCACAAATGCCTTACAGATATTATAAGCGGTATGGTTGTGGAAACCAACCAAACAGAAAAAGACACTGTTTGTGAAGATCCTTGCAAGGAATCTGACTCCCATACTGAGATTTTCCCTTCTTGGATGGCATGAACTCAAGGTAGCAAAATAAAATACAAGACCGGGGGGGAGGGTGGAATGCTTATCTGGTGTTGCTAAATATTCAGTACAGCAACAAGGCGTTCAGACCAACTTGTTAAAACATCAATCGAACTGGCAGTGAAGTAGTTCTCGGTAGTTGCTTCCTTACATCCTTTTTATGCCCTATGTTCTGTGCAGGGAGAATAAGTGTGACATATGGCATAAACAAGATCATTTAGGCTTTTGCACACTAGCTGCCCTGGGTGGGAGATTCCTACTATGTAGAATACTGCAACAGTGACATAGGACATCTGATGTGATCAAGACACAAACCCGTATGAAATGCCTGAAACCTGGGTGAATAGGGATAGGACAAGCAACTTTTAAATCTAGTGATATCAGGAAACTTGTATGAGGAAGAAGGGATCACAACAGGTTATGAATTAACAGCATTTTGAACTTGGGCACAAACTGGTTTAGGAAAGAAAGATCCAGAAAGTACAGTTGTGTACACTTACCATAAATGCAGATGTTCGAGTGCATTCACTGTTGCAGTCATCACACTTGGGTTATCTGCCTGCAGGTAGCCCTCAGTCGGCCCGAATATCAGAGTCTTGGGATTTCTGGGTCAGATCCTGTCACTTCTTCCATGACGTCAGGTCGTCAAGAGGTATAAAACATACAGCCGATGCCATTACGTCAGTTTTTCTTGCCCCAGATGTCAGGAGTCCCCAAAATAGGAAGCAATTACATGGTGTGGAAGAACTCCAGTAAAAAGTAAATACCACTGCCATAAAATATGGCCAAAAAAGAGGAGAGGTAGAAAGTATAGAAAAGTCAGGGGGCTGGAGGGAGGGTAACTAGGACTGCAACAGTGAATACACTCGAACATCTACATTTATGGTAAGTGTACACAACTGTACTATGTTCATCGTGTTTCACTGTTGCAGTTATCACACTTGGGTAGATTCCCCAAAGCTGAGGAAGGGTGGAGCCAGTCAAGAAGTATTAGGGCTGGCTAGCAGGCCTTGTAAGACTGCTGTAGCAAACCCCAAAAATCAACAAAAAAACAGCACACAAACATACAATCACGAAAATAATGGCCATACCATAAAGCCCGAAGGTCACTAGTTTATTATACACACCTGATGCCTATATAATGCATTAGTCTCATCCTTTTTCCTACTGTCATTCATGCGGTCGTCTATATGCCTTTTCAATTTTCTAGTGGTCTGTCCTATATAGAAGGCCCCGCAGATTTCACAGATAGAAATATAAACTACCCCAATAGTGTCACAAATAGTGTACCCATTAGTTTAAAGTTTGATCCCTCTGTTTTAGAAATACTGACTCCCCCTGAAGGACATAAGCACACTGCGAACAGCTATCACATTTGTAAGTTCCTGTTCTCTTTTTGCTCTGCCTTTTCTTTTTAGTCTCAAGTATTTGGACCAGGACTGCAACAGTGAATACACTTGAACATCTATATTTATGGTAAGTGTACACAACTGTACTATGTTCTTCATGTTTCAAAGCTGCAGTCATCACACTTGGGTCGATTCCCAAAGCTGAGGAAGGGTAGAGGCAGTCACGAAGTATTAGGGCTGGCTAGCAGCTCTTGCAAGACTGCTGTAGCAAAACCAGCTCTGGATTTAGAAAAAAATAGGCAAGTGGTAATGCTTGCTGAAGGTGTGTCCAGAATTCCAGGATGCAGCTTCCAGGATGTCCCTGGTGGGGACTCCCCTGAGAAATGCTTTAGAGGTTGAGGTAGCCCCTAGTGGAATAGGCTCTGATCCCCTGTAGGGTAGGTTTTCCATGGTGTTTGTAGCAGAAATGGATGCAGTGTGCTATCCATTTGGAAATACTTTGCTTTGAAATGGCCTTGTCCTCTGCCCCTGTAGCAAAGCTGACAAGCAGCTGGTCAGACTTCCTGAAAGGTTTAGTCCTGTCAAGGTAGAAACTAAGCTGCCTGTGCACGTCCAAGGAGTGTAGGATCCTTTCCCCTTTATTCTGAGGATTAGGGAAAAGGTTGGTAAGTGGATGGACTAGTATAAAGCCACACTAGATACCACCTTGGGCATAAATGATGGGTTAGTACTGAGAGAAACCCAGTCAGCATGGAATATAATGAAGGGTTCCACAGCCATAATGGCCTGCAACTCAGTCACTCTTCTTGCTGAAGTGAAGGCTAGAAGTAAGGCTGTTTTCCAAGAGAGGAATTTTAACTCTGCTGTAGCAGCAGGCTCAAGGGGGGGGGGGGCATGAGCTTCTCCAGTACAAAGTTAAGGTCCCAGGCTGGAGTGGGAGCTCTCCTCAGGGGTCTTAAATTTTTGGCTTCTCTCAGGAACTGTTTGACCAGAGGGTGAGAGAAGAGGGGTGGCTCAGTATTGTAATGAGCTGAGATGGCAGAGGCATGAATCTTAATAGAAGAGAAGGATAGGCCTTTGTGGAGCAGTTCTGTTAGATAATCTAGGATTCAAGGCAAGCTGAGCACGGTTGTGTCCCTTCCCTGAGACTGGCTCCAAGAACAGTTTCTTTTCTACTTTTCTGAACAGGATTTCCTAGTACTAGGCCTCCTGGCCTCAAGGATGACATCCAGCACCTGTTTACTGAGGGTTGATGGTGATGTATTCAGGGGATGAGACAGGCTGCTAGGTTCAGGGTTTGCAGCTGAGGATGCAAAATCTGGCCCTCCTGCTGGGACAGCAGGGAAGGGGACTGAGGCAGATGCCATGGTGGCACTACTGTCAGGTGCCAGACTGCATAAAAGTGGGTACCAGTGCTGGTGTGGCAAGTCTGGTGCAATCAGGATTTTCCTTGGCTTGTCCTGTTTGATCTTTAGTAGAACTTTCGAGAGGAGGGGCAGAGGGGGAAAGGCATAGATTGAGAGGTTTTCCCATGTAAAGGACAGGGCATCCACTTTCAATGCTCGGCTGTGGGGAGTTATGGTGCAAAATTTGCTCAAGTGATGGTTCTGGGGGGGGAAGCAAAGAGGTCCACCTCTAGTGCCCCCCACCTGTAGATCAAAAGCTTGAATGATTTGGATTCCAGTTTCCACTCATGTGGGTCCATTAGATTTCTGCTTAAGTCTGCCAGTGAATTTAGTTTGCCTGGCAGGAATTGAGCTTGCAGGTGCACTTGACTGCTCAAGGCTGCGTTCCACAGAGCCATAGCTAACCTGCAGAGTGGGTAGGAATGAGTTCCCCCCTGCTTGTTTATGTATCACAACTGTGGTGTTGTCTGTCTTTATCAATAGTTGTCCTGGAAGGATAAGGTATTTGAAGGCTGTCAGTGCATTCTGTACAGCTAACATTTCTTTTTGATTGAAATGCAGGTGCATTTGTTTTGAGCTCTATTTGCCTTGAATGCATTTACCTGCCATGTGCGCCCCCCCCCCCCCCCATGCATAGTCTGATGCGTCTGCTGTCAGGGTTTGGGCGGCAGGGATTTGAGTGAAAGGGAGTCCCTTGTTGTGGTAGCAGGCCTCTGCCCACCAAAGGAACTCTATCCTTAGGCAAGGAATCATTGTTTCCAGGTCCTGAAAATGTTGACACCAGAAACTTTTTAAGTACCACTGAAGTTTCCTCATATGCAGTCTTGCAAATAGAATTAGTAGAATGCAAGACGCCATGAACCCTAGGGCTTGCAGCATTTTTCTTGCAGATAGCTGGGTGTGGGTGGTCAGTAGACTGAAGTAGTTTGTCAAATAAATCTGTTTTTCTGGAGTGAGGAATGCCATCTGGGAAGTTGTGTTCAAGCTTGCTCCCAGGAATACAATCTTTTGGCTGGGTACCAGATGTGATTTCTTTTCGATGATGGCATACCCTAGAGACGTTAGAAGTCTCTTTACAAATGTCAGGTGCTGAAATAGCAATTCCTGACTGTCCGCCTGAATTAGGCAATTGTCCAAGTACGGGTAAATTTGAAATTTTCTCTGCCTGCAATATGCAATGGCTGGAGCCAGGCATTTTGTGAATACCCTGGGCGCAGTAGATAAGCCAAAGGGATGTGCAGAGAACTGATAGTGCTAGAAGAGCCTGCTCTGGAACATAGATATTTCCTGCAAGATTCCCTTATGGGGATGTGCAGATAAGCTTCTTTTAAGTCTAGGGTGACTAGCCAGGAGTCCTTTGGCTAGCACAGTAAGCAGCTGTTGGAGAGTAAGCATTTTGAATTTTGGAACAACCAGGAAGGTGTTGAGAATAGATAGATCCAGGATATGATGCCAAGAGTTTTCTTTTCTGGGTACCAGAAACAGTCTGGAGTAGAAACCCTGTGCCCTTTGCTCTGTTGGGACAGGTTGAATAGCCTTGACACTGAGAAGAGAAAGTACTTGCTTTTGGGCCACTGCCCACTGGTTTGGGGGGAGATCTGGCCATCCGCTTGGGGGTGGCAGTGAGTGGAAGTAGAATCTGTATCCCTGGGATACAATGTTCAAGACCCATCTGTCCTGGGTAATGTACTCCTATTTTTTTGCATGCAAGGCAAGTTTTCTTCCTAAGGGTGCAAGTACTTGGGCAAGGCTGGGAAGGATGAAGGACAAGTCATTGTGAACTTTTTCCATAGGATGGCAGCTTACTACTCCCTGTTTTTGAGGTGGAAGCACTCCACTGTTTAGATCTGTGCATACCCTGAGACTGTAGTCTTGGTGGTCTGCTGCCCCTGGGTTTGGGTTGAGGTGGTCTGGGAGGGACTGGAAAGGACCAGTTTTTTGAAGGCCAATGCTTACTGAATCTAGGTGGCTGTACCTGGAGGAAATCTTTAACAGTTTGCATAGATTTATCTTTTTCCTCCATCTTTTTAAGGATGACTTCTGCTTTAGTGCCAAACAAACGTTCTTGGTTTAATGAAGCATCTAGTAATTTTGCTTTGACATGGCCTGGTAAGATTTGTTCCTTTAGCCAAGCATGCCTTCTAAGAACAGATCCAGTGACAGCAGCCCTGCAAGATGCTTCTAAAGCATCAAAACCACATTGCAAAGTATGTTTTCAAACTTGGTTTGGAGAATGCATTAACTCTTGTAAATCTTTATGTTCTGCACAATCAGGAATCAACATAATTTTCTGTTTAATTAGTTCCATAATATGTTGCTGATACTTTAACATGTGAAACTGGCAATTTAAAGCCCTGATGGCAAGAGTAGCAGAGGTGTATACCTTCTTACCCCATATCTGTCTAAAGCCCTAGAATCCCTGTCTGAAGGGGTAGGGTTTTTGGCTGTAGTAGCCTTGATGCCTTTAGGTCCCTGGGGAATGGTCTCTAGATCCACAGTAAGATTCTTAAATAGAAAGTTGTGGGAGTCAGGTACTCTGTAGTACCTGTCAGGTTTCCTGGGAGCTGGTGGCAAAGTATCAGGGGTAAGACTGGATTCCATAAAGACATCTACAATTTCCAGAACAGGAGGGATAGCTAGAGGCCTGTGCTGAGGCAAGTTTAAAAATTCCGAGTCTCTTTTTGGACTGTGGGTAGTCCTGGCACTCCCAGCGGAAATGCTCTCTGAGGGTATGCAGGGTTTCACCGAAAGAAAAATCCTCCGGTGGGGAAGCAGAGGGAATGGAATCCTCTGCATCAGAATCCTCATAGGTAGATAAAGGTATGTCCTGGTAATCAGAAGAGTCAGAGTCATCGGACTTCTGGTCTGAAGAATCAGAAGGAAAATCAATTTGTCTTTTAGAGGGGGAAGGCTGGCTTCCCCTAATTAAAGTAATAAGGTCTTCAGACATTCTCAGTATTTGTTTCTGTGGCATGGGGGCCTGAGAATGCTCTTTGTTCATCAGTTTCCTAGGTGTAGTGTGAACTCTGGGCCTGAGAAATTCAGTAGTTTTAGTTTGAAAAGAAGTAGTCTCTTTAATATGAACATCGGAAGGCCTGAATACACCCTCAGAAGCCAGTGCCTGCACAGCGACTCTGGACCCATTCAAGGTATAGACATCCGCAGGTTCCATAGTCGAAGAAGCATCTCACGGCATACTGGACTCCGAATGGGTCTCAGTAGAGGCCTGCGAATCTGTAGAAGTGGATATCAGAGGCTGCGAAAGCACCTCACTGAGGACCGGCAGACTGGCTACTAGCTTAACAGAAGCGTCATCAGCAGTTTTGGACCTATGCGGTCTGTCTCTGTCTTTATGCTTACGTTTTTTCGGAAGATTGGTAGTCAGATGGGTTATCGAAGCCATTTCGGAATACGGAGAATGAGAGCGAAAGAATTTAGTGACAAAGATAGCCTGACGACGAATACTTCAGGTGTGGAACAGGGCACAATACCGACAGCAAGGAACATGGTGGTCTGGGCCTAGACAGGTGACGCAGTAAGAATGAAAATCTCTGTGAGGTATTTGCTTTCCACAGGCAAGACAATTATTAATTTTTTCTGACATCGCTTAGAGCAAGAAAAAGGGATCCCCAATGGGGTACTTAGCTTTAGAAGACTTCAGGTCTGAAACTCGAATAATGAAAATGTCTGGTAGCGGCCAACCAGCACTTGCGAACTGCTTCTGCTTCAGGCTCCGCTTGGCAAGAAAAGCTGATGTAATGGTGTCAGCTGCATATTTTATACCCCTGATGACCTGACGTCATGGAAGAAACGACAGCATCCGACCCAGAAATCCCATGACTCTGGTATGCAGGCCAACTGATGGCTACCTGCAAGCAGATAACACAAGTGTGATAACTGCATCAGTGAAACACGAAGAACATCTGGTCTTCAAACACTTTCTTCTTTTGGCAACAAAGACATCCTTGAATAAAAACCTTTCCCAAACTGAGAAGAGGACCTGTCTCTATTACTAAGACAACATATGCTGAACAAGGAGAACATGGAGAAACAGGGAATTCTGGTCTGGTGAAGAGGAATTATCCACTGGAAAGGAGGATATTTCCTACCACTGCCATCTGTAATAATTATGAATGATCTTAAGAACTAATTTGTCAAGAAACTATCTGTTGCCAGACAGAAAACTAGAGATTCAGACTTTCAGGAAGGGAAAAGGGACTGCCAGAGTGTGAGGGGAGACACAGTCCCTTAAACAGTCATTCTGACTTCTTGGTCTGTTCTTTATTTTGGTGAATTCCTGTATTCTTTTTGGAATCCCCTTGCCATTGCTTCTTGTTTACCAACATTTTGGAGAGGCTGTTTATTTTCTTTCTTGCTAAAACTGGATGAGGGGTTACAGAGAAATCTTCTGGAGGGGTGACTTATCTAGACAGATCTCAGGGGGAGGCCGTCTGGATCTAACCAGAGAGATTTTATCTTTAATCAACCTCACAAGATCCTGTTGGTATGCTTGGTAATGGGAGCCAGTAGGCCTAGGCTGAGACTATGTGGGAGCCACTTTCGTGTCAGCCGTCTTAGGTTTTGATCTGAGGACGCCCTCTGGCCCTGAACGTACAACCAATTCCCATGGGCAAAAGGCTGTTGCAACATCCAGGAGACAAGAACAGTCATTGGTCTTAGAATGGCCATCAGAAGCCAAAGCCTGCATAGCGGCCCACATCTGACCAACAAATTGCATCCTATGGCTTAAAAAGAAGTTGAGGGACAAAAGGCATATCGCACTCTGAACAGGTCTTGATAGAGACCTGCGCCACCACCTTGGTGGCGGAAGGGGATTAAACAAGTCCCTCACCTTCTTCAATGATAAGCCCAGGAGGACTGGCTGGCAGCAAGTGGGTGTTGAATAATGCCTTACACCAGATCATTTTTCCTTATCTTTTTTTTTGCTTAGGGATGTCTACCTCAGCTCGACTTGCAGACAGCATAAGACACAAGCAGCTTGATGACTCACTAAGATACCTTGCTAAGATCTTTGCCATACACCTAATGGTTTTGCTGTTAAAGTGAGCAAAGTTGGGGACATCGGGCTCCAGCCCCAAGCAAGTTATACAAAAAGAGTGGAAGCACCAGTATAGTATGTTTGCCATAGTGGAGAAATTATCATTTTTCTCTGACATTAGTCAAACAATACATAAAAGGTTGCCCAATGCGGCGGCACTTAGCTCTCTGGGGTTTTCTTTCTCTGCTGCAGACTGACTGACGCACCGACTGGCACTCTGCTTCAGGCTTCAATGGCAAGAAAGAACTGAGGTCATGCTGCTTGCTGACTCCCCCTATACCAAGTGAAGTGACATCGGATAGGGCATCTGCTGGCTCCAGTAGGAGGGTGACTATTCTCTGGTAGTCAAGCTGGTCAAGGGCTTCCACTGTGGGAAATCCCATAAGTTAGGACTGCAACAGGTAAACACAAAGAATATTTTAACATCTCATTTTTTCATATAATCTGGGAGGTCCTGAGAATACAGCTATCCAAATGCAAACCTCCTCAAAACAGTACCAGTGGCAATAGTCCTGGAAGAAGAATCAGAGCCAGACACTTTAAAAAAGTTGTGACCTGTACAATGGAAGAAATTAAACCAATTAAAGCAGCTCTTTCCTCACGAGAGCAGCCAGCAGACAAAGCATTCCACGTACTTTAAAAGTTAGTCAGAATAATCTAATTTATAAGCCTGACAATTCAAAATTCTGAAAATCAAAGTTGTATAGACTTACATTTTTCCATACTTATCAATTTTCCCATCCTTGTCATAAAGTGTAGGAGTGGAATTAGTAGTAAGATTAAAAAGAAGTTATGTACTCAACCATGACATTCCATCTGTGTTAGTCCATTTTCATTCTTCCTCAACTGATGGGTTCGGATCAGAGCCCTTGGATCCGACTCGGCCATTGCTAAAACTCGTGGCAATCAAGAACTCACAAGCTTCTCCCCTACCCAGATCTTGCTTGCTGACTTTAGTAGAAAAGGCACATTTGTATTCTGAAATGAAGAAGACTACATCTAGAGCTTAATATAAAGGACAGAAATGTACTGTAACCACTCATTCTTCCAGCAGTTTCAAGGGCAGGGGTTGGTGGAAGGGGAGTTGAGAAAGAATGAAAAATGTGACAATGCAGATGGAATGTTATGGTGAGTACATAACTTCTTTACCTGATGACGTCAAATTTCATTCTATTCTCAACTGATAGGACAGAGTCCCCACAGCTACCTAAAATCCAGGGCGGACTCAAGGAAGGATATTCCTGAGCACCATTGAGCCAAATGATGTTCTATATCTAGAGACCAGATCCAATTTGTAATGAGTAACAAAGGTATGGTGAGAAAACCAGGTTGCTGCTGCACATATATCATCCATGGACATTCTGGACTGAAACACTGAGGAAGTAACCATGGATATAGCTGAATGGGCTTGTAACAGTTTTGGTAGAGTAACGTCCAATTTGTTATAAACAAATGAAATAGTCGGTTAGACACCAAGAAAAAGTGACTTTGGCAAATGTCTTTCCCAATTTTACTTCTGTGAATAAAACAAGATTTTCTGATATCGTTTGTTCTATGTAGACAGAAATGTAATTGTCTGTGGACATCCAATAAATGTAATAAGTATTCACCTTGGTTATCAAATTTAGGCTAGAATACTGGCAAATCAATGGATTGATTGATATTATATTGACACCACCTTAGGAAGAAAGGAAGCATTGGTCAGTAGTGTAACTCTATTCTTGTGAACAATCAAATATGGTGGTTTGAATCTCAGAAATTTGTCTCGCAGAGGTAATAGTCACCAGAGATATTTAAGGTCACATGTAGCTGCTGGATCGAAGGGGGATTTAGTAAGAGCCTACAGTATCAGATTCAGTTCCCATGGAGGAGTAGGACATCTACAAGGGGGTCTTATAAGAAGAGTGCCTTTCAAGAAGGCTATGCTTAATATATGAGCAGCGACAGAGGAACCATCAAAACCAGTATGAAAATTTGATATGATTGCTAACTGAACTTTAATGGTTGATGAACTAAGCTCCTTTAAAAAGATGGGACAAAAATTAAAGAATGCTATGTTTGCGGGCTAGGGCTTTAAATGGTTCAGTATTATTTAAATGAGCCCAGTGAATAAACCTCTTCCATTTTCTGGAATAGAGCTTGCTGGTAGAAGGCTTATGGAAAGATAAAAGTACACGACGAAGAGGTGAAGAAAGCATAGGCTGTCTGGCTACTAATGCAATTGGAGAAGTCAGGCAGTCAGCCTGAGGTTAGTTATATTTTGATGAATCATGCCTGTCAAGTGAGACAGGAGGTCTGGAATCGAATCCAGAATCCACTGTTAATAAAGCAAATGAGGCCAGAGAAAGGCGAGCCAAATTTGTTGAGGCCAGTGAGGTGCAATGAGCATGACTTTGATCAACATGGCAGTTTTCTGAAGGAATTTCAGAATTAGCGGTATGGATGTAAAAGCATAGAGCAGACTGGGGGGGGGGGGAGCAATCGTGAAGTACAGCATAAGATCATAGGAAGTTACTAGGCTATTTTCCCTGAGGCACTTATAAGCCTAGACAAGAGTTTAGCCCATGTTTAGACAAGTCAGCATCCGATGCCCCTGTCCAGCAGGGACACGGGTAGAATCCCATGGATGTATTTTCTGTTTCCCATCCAGTTATTCAGGTTGTGCTGAAAAAGGGGGCAAAGCGGTACATTGCTTGACACGGAGAGGGAGTCTATTTCACAAATGGGGAAGTTTCTGGGAGA
Source organism: Protopterus annectens (assembly GCF_019279795.1). Classification (NCBI taxonomy): domain Eukaryota; kingdom Metazoa; phylum Chordata; order Ceratodontiformes; family Protopteridae; genus Protopterus; species Protopterus annectens. Next base: position 631,666,920 of record NC_056728.1, on the reverse strand, counting down.
CATACCTGTCTCACCAACAAGTCATATTGATGTCACAGACCAGGTTGAGGCCACGCGTGGTTACTTGAGTGGAGCTTGAATTGCGGATATGCAGCAGTCCCATCAAGGCAGGGTCTGAGATCACCATGTATGCCAGACAGTTACCTCTGAGGAGTCTGCATGAAACTGAGTAAAGGAATAGGGCTTTTAGCCTATCTGTGTATGGTAGATTTTTGAGCCCCTGGATTCTTCTGGTGAGGAGCCTCTATGGTCTCTCCAGCTGCTGCATGTGCTTTGCGAGGTACATGCCAAACGAGGCATTCTACTCAATAATAGGGCTTATAATGGAAGAATACAGGGATGTTATGACCTCTTTGTCCCTGGATGAGATACCCTTACTTTGAGGTGGGACATGTAGAAAGCTTTCCTTACAACTGAAGCAACATGGTGGTCAAAAGTCAGGTTGCTATCAACCTGAGTGCCCAAATCCCTCACAACTGATTGTATGCTTAGGACGTTATTAATGTGATAATTTCTGGGGACGTCACTCTCTCCAAAGTGGATAATGCACTTTTTGGCATTCAGCTTGAGGCCATGTTTCTGGCACCAGTCATTTGGGTGAGACCATGTCCACATCACTAGGGGAATTGATGAGAGCGCCCAGCTTGCAGCAGTCTGCAAACTTGGTCAACCATAGCCCACTGGTTTTGGCCTGCACCTCATAAAAGTATACCCCAAATAACAGAGGCCTCAAGACCAAACCCTGAGGTACGCCACTCGTTACGGGAATTCTGCTTGAGGTGGCTTCCCCTATTTTGACCAGGTGGGCTCTATCAGTGAGACAGTTAGCTACCCACCTGGTAAGATATGGATTAATGCCTAGTTGAGAGTGTTTATCTATTATGCCCGAGTGGGGAATAGTGTCGAAGGTTTTGGCCAGGTCAAGGTAGGCGATGTGCACCATCTTCCCCTCGTCCATGTCTTTGGTGACTTGTCTCAAAGTCAACCAAATTTAACAGACATGACCTCCCCTTGATGAAGTCAAACTGTGTGGCATCAGGTGTTTGGAGATTACCAATGTCCTTGTTAATGAGGTCCATGACAATCCGTTCCATGGCCTTGCAGATCAGGCTAGTTAAGGCTGATGGATGTATAATTTCCCAGATCAGTGGGATTGTGCAAAGGGATGACAGTGGCTGTCCTCCACTCAGCTGGGACAAAGCTGGTACTCAGGCTTTGGTTGAATAGGGCACCTAATGGTGCTGCAAGTTCCCGCCTAAGTTCATGTAGGAAGCAGCCTGGGATGTTATCGGGTCTCATGGAAGCTGTATTTTTTGCCTTTGAGAGAGCAGTGTTCCCTAGATATAACGGGAAGGGGGCAGGTAATGGGGATGTCCTGATTTACTGATGGGGGGACAGAGGGGTGAAGTTTTCGCTGAATTTGTCAGCCATCAAGTTTGTTATATGTACGGCATCTGTATATGTGGTGACCTTGACCACCAGCTCTGAATAGAACTGGGTGCTTCCTTTGAGACTGCAGACATATGTGAAGTCCTTATGAATGTCTTCACTAGGGCTCTTATTTGCTTGTTGAGTTTAAGGAGAGATTGTTTCCAATTGGGCACCTAATCCTTCTTGATTCAGGACAGCAATTTTTTTTCCTTTTGTTATAGAGTTTATTTATTGCAGATGTCCACCAGACAGGTTTACTCTTCCTTACAGAGGATAACTTAGTCCTGTCAGGTATTCCTGATTCCATGCATCTACATAAATGCTTACATAGTGCCTTTGGTATAGTCTTGGATACTGGTGCCAGTTCCTAGACGGGGGGGGGGAGGTGTGAAGCTGTTTATACCATTCCTCAAGGAGGCTGTAATCAGCTTTGTAGACTTTTTTTGTTTGAAACTTGCTAGAGGGGGGGTCAGGGGAAATAGTGACTTCGACAGTGACCGCTTTATGGTTGGATCTTATCAGGGAAGATGATACTGCAGCAGTGGTTACAAATGTTGGTTAATACCAAGCCCAAGATATTATCACCTCTTGGAGGTATCGACAAGATGTTCCAAGGTATCTGCATTAACAAAATCGAGGAGTGTGTGTTCTGGCATGAATAGTTCTTCCAATTTATGTTTGGGTTGTTAAAGTCACCCAGGATCAGGGTAAAGGTTTGAATCTTGACATATTCAAAGAGGTTCAGATAGGAGGATTAGGCATCTTGAGTCAAATTTGGGGGCTGGTAGCTAACTATGATTTGTATAGGGGTCTTGTCAATGGTTAACTGCACCTGGAGTGTATTGAAACTCCACCTCCTTTGACTTAATTGCCCACAGTTTGGGGACTGAATGTATGATAGCATGAGTAGCCAGGTAAGGCTGGGATACTCTCCGCAGTTTTGAACCAGGTTTCTGTGACTGCACAAATGTCAGCATTTTCCAGGGTTAAGAATGCTTGTAATGAGAGCAGTTTCATGTTTAGACTCGGCGTTTAGCAGCATGACCTTTAATTTGCATTTTGTTGACTTTTTTTAAATTTTTACGTTGGTAGTTTTAACTTCATCACTTTTCCTAAAAAGGGCACTATGGGGACGGCAAGAGCCTTTGCCAGAAGCCTGAAGCCCAAGTGAGACAGATGCAGGCCATCTCTGGCAAAGCATCATGGTTTGTCGATCATATCTTCCCAGGCTGTCAGGCACTGGATCTCCCAGGAATGACACCAGAAACTAAGCCAATTGTTAAAGTCTATCATTTTCTGTCTGTATTGAGGCATCATTCTGGGTGACGGTAGAATGCTGCTCAAGGCTAGGGACATACCTGCCTGGGACACATATTCAGTGAGTTCAATCATGTCTTTCTTCATATAGTCCAGGGAGGTACGTCTCAAGTCATTCATGCTAACATGGACTATGACAGAGTCATAACAGTACCATGACAGACTATGAGAGTCATAACAGTACAGCATCCCTCTGTGATTCACCCTGTGGGGGGATTAGGGTAAAGTAGCTGCTGCATTTGTTGTTTAAAGGGGAGGCAAAAAGACTGCAGCAAGACTGGCTCCACTGATGGAAAATTACATCCACAATGTTTTTGAGGGACCATTCATGAGGTAAAATAATGCGCCTGCTCAGTTTGTCTGCTATCACACTGGATTTCCCTGGAATATGTATTGCTATCAGAAAGTGGTTGGATGACATCATCCACTGCCACACTCTTGACAGCTTCTCAATAAGGGTTAGGGATCTGGTTCCTCCTTGTTTGTTGACGTGCCAAATTAGTGACATGTTGTCTGAATTGCAATTGTTCCCAGACAAGAGCATTCTAGAAAGGTCTGAAATGTTAAAAGCACTGCTCTCATCTCTAGGACACTGATGTGCAAGTTGGCCTTTCTGGGGGGCCAAGTGCCTTGGACTTTTCCCAAGAAAATGCCGACCCCCCCCAGCTGGGAAGCATCTGTGGTCACTATGACCTTTGGCTGAGGAGGAATAAATGGACGCTCTTGTAGAACCTGATCTGATCAAATCTACCACCTGACATCTCTCTTGCATGTCTGAGTGATTTGTCCGAGTGATTTATATCTGATAAGACACGGGCTGGTACAGTACTGACCACTGTGTGGCTAGTATCCACTGAAGAATTCTCAAGTAAAATCTGGCTAAAGGTACTAATGTTATTGCCAACGCCACTGAACCCAAAGCTTGAAGGACCAGATGGGATGAAATCTCGGTACTTTAGCTTATCTTTCTGACCTGTGATCTTATGGACTGAACTTTTGAGAGCAGTAGTGAAGGCATGGTTGATTTTGTGTTGAGAATCGGTCCTATAAATTCTAGACTATGAGTTGGTTTTAGTGGAGACTTTTTTTAGTTTATGGTTACCCCACAGAAGAGAGCAAATCTGGAGAACCTGATCTCTTACCCCTTATCAGTTGATGCCTAGTCACAACGGAAATGAGCCAGTCATCTAGATATGGAAACACCTGGAATCTTTCCAGTCTCAGGTGAGCTGCTACTACTGCCATGCACTTGGTAAACTCCCTGGGGGCTGTGGTGAGTCCAAAGGACAGAACTCCAAACTAGTAATGACTGGCTCCAAGCCTGAAGCGTAAATACCTTCCGATCATCTGTTCATCTTTATATGATAGTACGCATCCTGAAGGTCTGTTGAGCACATCCAGTCATCCTTGCCCAGAAATGAGACAACGGACTGAACCATGACCATCTGATATTTCACTAAAGTGACTTGTTTAAAAATTGGTAAGATCCAAAATTGGTCTCTAGTCCCCTGTTTTCTTTGGAACTAAAAAGAACCTTGATTCTGGATTATATCTGGTGTGGTGGGACCTCCTGGATGACTGTCTTTTCTAGCAGTGTTTGAATTTGAATGGATGCTTCTTCCCTCTGACTGGGTGGAATATCAGGGATTTTTCTCAAATTTGGAGGAGGAAGGGAAAATGGAATTATATAACCAATGGAAATAATTCATAACCACTGGAAAAAATCATCTGCACTCAAGTGTCTTTTGTTAAGTCTAGCCAGGCTCTCTGGTGCAGGGATAAATGTCCCCCGACTGCCTCCAGAGGTGGGCAATCAGGCCTCCTTTCAGGAGCACTGGTATGGTCTTGTCAAAGAAGGATCCTCTGGACCCCTGGTTTTGTGGGCCACCTCTACTGCGTGGGCATCATCGTCCATTCAAGCTCCATCCTCTGCCTCTGGGGGAACCTCCTCCATATGCATCCTCCATATGCATCTTGGAATGGACCTGGAGACTTCTTGAACTACATTTTTCGACCGCCGACCTGATACCTGGAAAAGGATCTTTGAGGGGTCCAAAAATGTACACCCATCGCAGACAGGGTCATTTCATCCTTTTCGCACCTGAAGAATATGTCCTTCACCTTGGGGCCAAACAAAAATGTGCCGTTAAAGGGAGCACTGATGAACGAGGACTTGAACGGCTCCACAAAAATCACACGAGCGCATCCAAGCATGCCTCCTAATGGAAATGCCTGAAATCTGCTGCCCTTGAGGTTCCATCTACTACATGTGAAACCAACCTCATGGAGGAATTAGAAATGGATTTCAGGTAGCCAGCTGAGAAGCCACAGATGACTGAAGTTCTTCAGAAACAGCTCCTGAGAGGGTATTTGACAATTCCTTAAACAAATCCCTCTGAAGTCTTGTAAAGTATGCCAAATAATTCAGACACCTTAAAGCAAAGGTTGCTGAAGCACAGACATGCTTCCCAAATCCATCCATCACCCATGACTCCTTGTTGGGGTGTATGTACAGTGGAACTCTCCTCGGTAAGTTACATTTTGGTGACCACCGCTATGATCACAGCATCAGCAGGCTCCCCTTTTCCCCAAAACAGCTTGTCCATGGGTGGTGCCATAATGTTATCTGGTCTCCAAGGTATAGGTTCAATGATGTCAGGTTCCTTCCATGCCCATCTACACATCAACTCAATGAGCTCATCAGCGGGCAGAGTCACCCAGGAGTTAAAAGGGCCAAGTACAGAAGGCCTCCAGGAATATGGACTCCTCAGACGAAGGGTTGATGGGCGTCCAGCCACCTCTCTAAGAATTTCAAGATGTTTCCAAATGAGACATCTTCAGAAGGTGCCCATGAGGACTCCTCACCTTCACAGAAATCCGTATCTTCTGTGATGGACTCCTCTGGTGAGTCTAGGTGCTTCTTCTTGCACGTCTTCTTATGGACCTCCTCTGTGGGATGATCTGGAGAGGCATCAGAGGAAGAAATCAAAATTCCCTGTGGGAAAGCCTGGGGTCTTAGTACTGACTATCCATGTGGAAAGATTTGTAAGACTCTGAACACTGAGATGCCAGGGCTGAAGATCTAGGATCTGAGGGGGCTGGATCTGTCCATACTGTTGAGGCATAACTTTCTTCACAACCCTGAAAGCAGATCTCCCCGGAGAAATGGAAGACTTCGGATCCGAGAAGGCAAGCTTCTGGACTGTGGCCCTCCCCCACTCTGAAGGCAAAATGCCAGAGTGGAAGCCGGAGTCGAGATGTCCAATGCCAAGGATCTGAGGCACACAGATGGCTCCAAATGCCTCGGAGTAAATTGCAACACCACAGATCTGACAGGGAGGCTTCGGGTCCAAGAGATCTCTGGATCTGATGGGATCAAAGCGCTCAGAGTAAGCTTAAGATCAGAGGATACAGCAATACCCGGATCTGAGCAGCTAGGATCCACAAACTCTGAGACCACTGAAAGAGTCAGAGGAGGAACTTGTAGTGGGAGGTGTAAAAGAAACATGGACTTCCTGACCCAGAGGAGTAGGAGCCGGGGGAACACCCATCTGACCCTGTGCCGACAGTATCTTCCTCATCACTCTTTCCACATCTTCTTCTGTGAGACTTACAGAAAAATGAGTGGAAAACACCAAAGGAGACCTGGGTCTGTCCAGAGAGTATGGGATTCACCAACCATGAATACAGAGTCCTTGGTAAAATAACAGAAGTTGAAGGGCCAACAACAGTTGGATCTGACTTGGACAGTGCTAGATCCAAGAAGGCCGGATCAGTTAATTTTAGTCTCCTCAGAACCAAAGGAGTTGAATCAGACATTTTCAGCTTCTTCAGATCAGAGGGTGAAGTCGGATCTTTGTGAGACCTCTTCTTTGAGGACTATGACACAGAGAAGGAAGGCGGCGGCTTCGGAGATGAGGATTTTGTTTTAGTCCTGGTTTTCGGAGATTTCTCTCTGGGTATAGCCTCTACAAAAGACAAAGGCAAAAGGCCTTTAAGAGTAAGTTTATTCTTGGATTCAACTAATGCCATGGGGTTAAAAACATGGAACATACAACAATCATCTTATAAGTGAAGCAGTCCTAAGCAATATACACAAAGTGTGGGCATTTGATGAAGGGAGCTTATGCCCATACTTAGTGCATTTTTTTAAGCCTGCTGGAGCTTTATCCACCATACTGTCATGCCAACAAAAATCAAGAAAGGGAAAAAATTTAACTACTTCCACTATTTTTTTTTAAGAGACAATGGGCAAAGGACAGCTACCAACAATCACATTAAAAAAGCTACATAAAATGTAGTACTAAGAAAACATTCTAACAATAGTATCAAGAGGTACTCAAGTACAAGAAAAAGAAGGAAACTTAAGAAATTTAGCACAAGACAAGTCAAAATGGAATAAGATATGTAAGGGAAATACTTAATCGAAGTAAACAGGGTTAAGTAAACAACTGAAGTTTTCACAACTTATCTTAATACTGCTCACGAGTGTTGGAAACCACGTCTTTCACTGAAAAGCGCAAACAAGATTGGAGGTAAATGGGGTTGGAGCACTGTGGGTAAGGGAGAAGCTCGAGAGTTCTTGGGTGCCACGAGCTGTAGCAACGGCAGAGTCGGATTGGATCCGAACCCATCAGCTGAGTACAGAATGAAAATTAACATTAGATGTAAAGCTATCACTACTGGGTCAAGTTTGGGATGATCGTATGAAAACTTAAAAGATGGAGGAATGCCTTCTTAGGGGCAGAAGGTTGACATTCACAAAAACTGCAGACAATGACAGGCATTGGAGGAAAAGGTGAAGATTATGGAAATTCCATTTGTAACAGCTCATAGTATTTTCTGGGGACCAAGAAACTTCAGACTCCTCGCACTGAAAACAGTGGCACATTCTGGAAACCATCTCAGAGAAAGAGAATGCACCCCCCCCCCTCCACACAGAGAATCAGATACTGTACTCTTCCCTTGAATCTGGAGCAGACATCTGAGTAGAAGGTCCTGCATCTGTCCCTTCATCTTCCTGTCCAAATTTAGGATCTCAATTCTTTTCATGAAGACAGACATTCCGTTTTCTTTTACTAGACACCATCTTATAAAACAGGCTCAACAGACTAAATTAGAACCTGAGCAAGATCTTGTAAACTACTCCTGTCCAGAGAAACCCGAGCAGAAGCAGATACGTTTAGTTTTTTTCTTTTTTTACAAGAAAACACGGTGCCAACAGAGTTGTTAGCTTCCCCAGGGATGGGCACAACATTCTGACTAAACAGGCAAGACTTATCTGCTCCTTCCCCAGGGATTCTGTCTAAACAGGGAAGACTCCCCTGTTGCACAAAAATGCAGAACGAAAACACCCACAAGGGCAGACAGCTTGAAGAAAGATAGAGCCCCACAAAGTCCAATAACCATCCAACGGGTTACCAACAAAATAAAGTTTATTAGCAAAGACAGACTGGCAATAACAGACTAAGCACACAAACGCTTTCGCCAACAATCCGGCTTCATCAGAGTCATATGTTGAAGCAAACCAATGCTTTATAAACCGTAACATTTAAAACCATTGGTTGAGCATGATACCACTCACCAAACCATAATTATAGTCTTAATTAAATGTGGTAAATATGGTGACATTGTAATAAAACCCATGCTTTAACACACTTAGAAAACTTAAAAAACACTTAAAAAAACAGATACTCCCTTTCCTTGAGTTAATGTACACTAATAAATAAATAATTCCATACATTATTAATTTCTTCCTATATTTGTGTTTATATATTGTGCATTATATTTAACAAATATTTAAAAATTACATTAAAACATTAAAACATCCTATACTATTACTTCAACATTCTTACCAATATATATATGTTATCATTTGATTTCTAATATAAAAATAAATAGAATTGTCAAAATACATCATTAATAAATATCAGAAATATTAAAAATACATCAAATTTGCTGGGATCTGAGTTTCAACATAGGTTTCAGGGAAACATGGTCATTTAGGCCAGGAGGCCTACAGGCATCTAATCTAATCTGCCATTCTGCCTCCAATGCCCCCACCTTGTTTACTACATCACCCCCTTCCCCACAATCCAACACACGCCCAATAACAAAAAATACAAATTTACTGAATTCTGTACATCTCGTACTGTGTAAATAAAGTGCATTGTGCATATCTTTCTTTTTAATAGACCTCATGTGCTCAGCTACCCTATCACGTAACCTCCTTATAGGTTCATAGGTTCATACTAGGCTATCTGCCCAAGGGCATTTATAAGCCTAGCCCATAGTTATGTGGCTTTCGCCACCCCTTTAGTTTGAATAAAAACTATGCCTATCATTTTTCTGTGCCTCTGTCAAGCAGTGACACTGAAGTAATCCCTGGGGTATATCTGCGATCTCCTATCCATTGGTCAAGATTCCTCTTGAACAAGGCCAGCGAGGTGCTCTGCCTCACATGTACCGGGATTTTGTTCCACAGCATAGGGAGTCTCTGGGTGATGAATCTGTCCCTCCAGCACGTTCTATTTATAACCGTGTCAAGGTTTAAGTCTCCCGCCCTTGTGGTTCTGAGGATCTAGATTTTTGAGGTGAAGCATATTCATCAAATCTGGGTTTGACATGGCCTTATATGTCAGGCACAGGTCACCTCTGAGCAAGCGGTATGAGACTGAATAGAGCTGGAGTTCTTTCAGTCGGGCAGCATAAGACATATTTTTGAGACCCTTTATCCTTTTGGTGAGGAACTTTTGGGGCCTTTCAAGCTGCAGCAGGTGTCTGGTCAGATACATTCCGAACGGGCATTGTACTCAATCATAGGTCTAATGAGTGATGAGTACAGGGGCAAGATGACCTCCCTTGATCTAGATGTGAATCCCTTCATGATCAGGTGGGCGATATAGAAGGTTTTCCTAACTACTTTAGCAATATGAGTGGCAAGCGAAAGGCTACTGTCAACTTGGGTCCCCAGATCCCTGATGACTTTTTCTGTGCTCAGTGGATTGCCACCTATATGGTAGCTAGGGGTAACCTTGTTTTTCCCAAAGGGTATGACTATGCATTTTTGGCGTTTAACTTCAGGCCATGGCTCTGGCACCAGTTATCCGTTTCTGTGAGGCCCTTCTGGAGGATATCTGTGTCAGATGTGTTTTCGACTATGGCCCAGTTTGCAGTCATCTGCAAACTTTGTCAGCCATAACCCTCCTGTGTTTGCTTGTACTTCAGAAAAGTAGATGCCGAACAAGAGTGGACCCAGGACTGAGCCCTGTGGGACACCACTTGTGACAGGCTTTGAGTCTGACATGGCTCCAGCAACTCTGACCCTGTGGGTTCTGTCACTTAGCCAGTTTGCAACCCATCTTGTGATGTATGGGTTTACATTCAAGCTGATGAGTTTTTCGATGATACCTGAGTGGGGTATTGTGTCGAAGGCCTTTGCCAGGTCGAGGTAGGCTGTATGGACTGCCTTTCCCTCATCAATGGCCTTGGTGACTGTCTCGAAAAGTCAACCAAGTTTAAGAGGCAGGATCTGCCTTTGACAAAGCCAAACTGGGTTGGATCCAAAGTCTGCAAGTTCCCTATGTCTTTATTTATGAGTTCCATTATGATCCTCTCCATGGCTTTGCAGATAAGGCTTGTCAAGCTAATGGGGCGGTAATTTCCAGGGTCTGTGGAGGCACCGCCCTTATGAAGTGGGACCACAGTCGCCGTGCGCCACTCCTTGGGTACATATCCTGAGGTGAGGCTAAGATTAAACAGCTGTCCTAACTGTGGGTTTAATTCCTCGTTAAGTTCATGAAGCACACAGCCGGGGACACCATCCGGTCCCATGGATGCTGTGTTTTTTGCCTTAGTGAGGGCAGTTCTCACCTGGGCGTTGGAGATGTTTGGGGGCTACAATCCTCTGGAATAGATATCTCTCCTTTTGGGGAGAAGTTTGCACTGAACCTGTCAGTCAGTATGTTAGCAATGTGTGTAGGTTCAGTAATTTTCACATCATTTTGAACTAATTCTGAGCATATCTGGGAGTTTCCTCCTAGGTTTCTAACATAGCTAAAGAAGGCCTTATGATTGTCTTTAGAGTCCTTGGCGATTTTTCTCTCAAAATTTGCCTTGGATGATTTTATGAGAGCTCTTAGTTTTTTACTTATAATGATCAAAGGTGTCTTACCTTTCAAGGATTTTGCTCTATCTTGTAGTAGCTTCCTCCTTTTGTTGTAGAGCTTGTTTATGGCTGGGGTCCACCAGATTGGATGCTTGCCTTTGGTACAGAGAGTCTTAGTTTTGTTTGGGATTGCCTGATCCATGCAGTCCTGTAGGTGCTGGTAGAAGGCATTTGTAAGTGATTCAGCGGTTTGAGTAATGTTTACCACTGGCTCAGGGGCCTTCAAGGAGACCACACTAGTTTTTAGAAGTGTGAAATCGGCTTTTGAGAAGTTTTTCACTGTGGTCTTTTTTGTTTCAGGTGGGGGCGGGATGAGGACCTCCAGCGAGATTAGTTTATGATCTGATCTCACCAGTGAGGGGTATACTTCCGGTAATGAACATTTTGATCCCATGTTCGTGATGATGAGATCAAGTATGTTTTCTCCTCTTGTGGGGATGGTGACTAGTTGTTCCATGGCATTTGAGTTTATGAACTCCAGGAATCTTTGGGTTAGAGTGTTCGGGCTTGAGTAGTGTTCCCAGTCTATATTAGGGTAGTTGAAGTCACCTAGTATGATGGTGTTTGGAGATACATTTATCCCCTCCAATGTTTTCAGGAAGGCCATGTGAGGTTCCTGAGTTTGAGAGGGTGGCCTGTAACATGCTACAAATTGCAGAGCAGTCTTGCCTATGGTTAATTGCACCTGGATGGTCTCCGATGCATCGTGCGTTGCCACCAACCTTGAGGTGTGGGTGTCCTTTATGAATATGGACACCCCCCCCTCCTTTCTTGGTGTTGTCCGGATTTTGGGGCCGGAACGCATGGTATGAGGTGAAACCTGTTAGTGCTGGGGTGCTCTCAGGAGCCTTGAACCAGGTTTCTGTCACAGCACAGACATCGATGTTCTCCATATTGAGAAGGGCCTCGAGTGCGTGCATCTTGAGATTGAGACTTCTAGCATTGAGCAGCATTACCCTTAGTTTTTTTTCCTTTTTGGTGTTCTAGGGTGGTAGGTTTAGAATTTGAGCCTTGCCTAAAAAGGCACTATGGGGTGGCAAGAGCCTTTGCCAATATCCGAAGCCCAGGGTGACAGGTGCAAGCCGTCCCTTGAAGCAGCGTGGCTTGTCCAGCATGTCATCCCAGGCAGACAGACATTGGATCCCCTTTGAATGACACCAGAATTTAAGCCAATTATTAAAGCTGATCATCTTATCACTGTATTGTGGCATCATTCTAGGTGAAGGCAGGATACTGCTCAAGGTCAGGGTCATACCTGCCTGGGCTACATAATCAGAGAGCTCCTCAATGTCCCTTTTCATGTAGTCCAAGGAGGTATGTCTCAGGTCGTTGACACCAGCGTGGACAATGACTGAGTCGTACTTGTACCTGCTGTTGAGAGACCTGAGTGCTTGCGTTATGTGGCGGATTCTAGCGCCTGACAGGCAGCTTACTGTGACCTTCTCCTTACTCAGTCTGGTGAGCGGGACGTCAGTGTGTCTGACTATGGAATCACCAATGACAAGTGTGTCTGGCATTTTGTTTGGCCTTAAGGGCTGTGACTGTTTGACACTCTGACTGTGTGTTCTATGTGTTGCATGTGTTGGGTCGTGAGGTGGTAGTTGTTTGGGTGTCTGCTTTGGTGGCCTCTGCTGTTTTGGTAAATTTTTGATCAGAGTCTCCGAGTATGTCTTTGTGTGAGTATGTGTATGATTTGAAGTTGTGATGGTACCATGTGTGACTGGGTATGTATTGTGTGTGGTTACCTTCTCCTCCTGTCTGGTCTTGCCAGTCCTATGTTGAGAGAGCTCAGCCTCCAGTTTGGCCGTATAGTTGCATCTCTCGCATGTATTTGTGTTTTGTGGGAGAAGGAGAGGATTGTCTGTGTACATGAGGCAATTGTAACATTGCCTCAATATTCCCAGGTTCACCAGTTGAGCTGGAGAGGACACTAGCAACTGATCCCTCGACATACTAGAAGTAGTAGATAAAGAGACTTTCAAAGGACTCCGGGGGAAGTGGGTTTTAGGCTGGTGGGGTACTATCTATAATAAGAGTGCTTTATCAAGGTGCAAGTACTGTAGGAGTAAGTGCTAGGCTTTACAGATAGAGAATAGTCTACTTGGGAATCAAGTAGAGATGAACTTTTCAGTTATAGGATATGCTGGTTAGATCAGCAGTACAGCTCGAGGAAGGTAGTTCTAAGGGAAAATTTGAAGAGTGGAATTTAGATGTCCCGAATAGTTTAACCGCCGCTGCTCTTGTGTGCAACAGTGGCGCTAACGCGCGTTTAGCGTGTTTTATAGCAGGGGGCTGAAGGGAGCTAGGAATTGGCCCAAAACGACCAATGGACTACTAGTTTCTGGCTGAAACTTCACCAAATCGGACAAAAAGGCCGCTCAGTGCTTCCCACTCACACTGGTAAGCAAAGAAACTTCCCTCCTTCCTAATAAGGCAATGGATCAGTAACAGGAACTAAAAACAAAGCCCAGGGATCAGCAACTCTGAAACTGGACTACTCTAGTTCAGTAAGGCGGGAAAACAAGAGATGTTTTTGTTTTATTACAGAGATAAGGAAAAACAGACAGTAAATGCTATAAATGCTGTAAATCGGCTAGCACACTTTAGTGTGTAGCCTACAGAAACAATTTGCAACAATTAGTAACTTAAAGTGCAATAAACAGTGTAAAATGCAGAAATCACTTAAAGTAGCAGTAAAACAGGCGAAATGCAGTCGCTAGCTTAATAACAGTGGGAAAGCCACAAAAATACTTATATCTGGTAGAAAGTCACTCTTTTAGCTCTCTGCTGCTTGGATCACTCTGCAGGCCACCACGAGGATCTGTGCTGAGTTGGTACAAGCTGGAAAACGCGTGTTTAGCGTGTTTTATAGCAGGGGCTGAAAGGAGCTAGAATTGGCCCAAAACGACCAATGGACTACTAGTTTCTGGCTGAAACTTCACCAATTCGGACAAAAAGGCTGCTCAGTGCTTCCCACTCCCACTGGTAAGCAAAGAAACTTCCCTCCTTCCTAATAAGGCAATGGATCAGTAACAGGAACTAAAAACAAAGCCCAGGGATCAGCAACTCTGAAACTGGACTACTCTAGTTCAGTAAGGTGGGAAAACAATTTTTTTTTACAGAGACAAGGAAAAAAAACAGACAGTAAATGCTATAAATGCTTTTAAGCGGCTAGCACACTTGAGTGTGTTAGCCTACAGGTAAAATTAAGCAACAAATAACTTTTTAAGAGTGCAAGACAGTTAATCAACACAAAAACAGTTTAAATAGAATGCAGAGCTGTATAAACAGGCTAAGATGCAGTCGCTAAGCAGTAAATATTCAAAGAGCCAGAAAAAAATACTTAAATCAGTTATAGCAAATACAGTTATAACAAATGCTCTGAAATATACTGTATATTTCCAATATGTTTGAGAAGGACAGTCAGAACACAAGAAGGTTCAGGCGAAAAAGAAAAAAAAAAGTTTTGTTTTACTTTTTGAAAAGGGAAAAGGAGGAACAGAAGGCCTTATCAAATGTTCTCTCTGTATTAAGAAGAATGAGCTAATGACACTAGACTGGGAGGTGTGTCACAGTAGGGGCGGGCAACTGCAAAGCCACCAAGTATAAGAGCAACACACCAACAGGGAGGGAGGGTGGCACAAAATAGCCTAAGAAAGCACTACAGAGTCAAATTAAAGTTTTTAAACAGATAAGGATTTGTGAAGATTCTGAATAGACAAAGTGCTTTATATATATTAAATTATAAAAACAGTAATCTGTAAAAATAATCAAAAGATACTTATATTTTGTAGCTCAGTTGCGGTCAAACAACTTCTCCAGCCTGCACTGTGTGCAAAGACACCAAAAGTTAGGGCAAGACCAGATCAACAACTTTTTTTTTACAAGAACACAAAAGAACCAGCCCCCACTAGCCAAGAGATAATTACACAGAGTAAATGTTTCAGTTTATACAATAGCCTAAGACAGCAAAGCACTGCAGAGTCAAATGAAAGTTTTTAAACAGATAAGGATTTGTGAAGATTCTGAATAGACAAAGTGCTGTATATATATTAAATTATAAAAACAGTAATCTGTAAAAATAATCAAAAGATACTTATATTTTGTAGCTCAATTGCGGTCAAACAACTTCTCCAGCCTGCACTGTGTGCAAAGACAATAGTCTTACCTACATAGTAAGCGTCACAGGAGGGCCAAGTAAACCAAATTCTTTGTGCAACAATTGCATTGTCCAGGGCACGCAATTGTATATTTATACCCACTAACGCAGACATATGTACTCTCATTAACATATCTGCACCATCTGCAAAAACCACATTTCTTCATGATAGACTTAAAATTATTCTTACTTTTCTTTTCCAAAATGCCCTTCAGATTCTCTCCCCTACTGTATACAACTACTGGCATTGAACCCATAATCTTTTTAATCTCTTCACTCAAAGATAGGTTCCAAACTTCTTTCACAATTTCAATTATTTCAGGCGTCCTTTGGTTGTATTTTAGTACTAATCGTACTTCACCCCTCATTCCTGTTATATCAGCCTGCTGTTCCTTAACCAATGTTACCCCTGTAAGTAAAATTGGGGCATATTTACCACCCCTTTCTTTGAGCACATCTCTTCTTACACTAAGCAACAACTTTAAAGGGTACCCACGATCCAGGAACATACCAATAAGTTTAAATAATTCCTTTCTAAACACTACCTCATCACTGACCAACCTCGATGTTCTCACCATTTGCCCTTTAATTAATCCCTTTCGCTGATGGAAGGGATGACAACTGGTAAAATGCAACAAAGAATTTGAATAGTTCTCCTTTCTGTAGATGTTACTTGCAAACCCCCCCTCAGTTTTGCTAATTGACAAATCCAAGTAGTTGATCCCATCCTCATGCCAGTGGAATGTAAATTTCAAAAAATTTGTTGTTTTCCCCAAAAATTCAGTAAACTCATTAGCTGATTCTTCATCCCCTTTCTATAGAATCAGTATGTCATCTAAAAATCTATTATACATAAGTATGTTTTCAAAATACCTATTAGATGCAAAAATATGTTCTCTTTCCCATGTAAGCAAAACTGCATTTGCAAAAACTGGGGCACATTTAGCACCCATCGCAACACCTGAAACTTGTTGAAATATCTCACCTTCAAAAGAAATAAAATTATTCTTCAAAACCACCTCCATCAATTCCAACAAAAAATTAGCCTTTGATCCTTCAATCAAACCACTTTCTACCATAGCTTCATAGAACATATGTCCAATCCTACCTGATGTGGGATGACTGAGAAATGGTTTACAACATCAATTGTAAGGAAACCAAAGTCACAATTAACCTTCTCTAATTTCTTAAGCCTTTCAAGACAGTGCCATGAGTCCCTGATAATGTGCTCAGCTGCGTTCACCACTGGTTTGACTGAAATATCTATAAATGCTGCTACATTATTAATGTGATAGGGTAGCTGAGCACATGAGGTCTATTAAAAAGAAAGATATGCACAATGCACTTTATTTACACAGTACGAGATGTACAGAATTCAGTAAATTTGTATTTTTTGTTATTGGGCGTGTGTTGGATTGTGGGGAAGGGGGTGATGTAGTAAACAAGGTGGGGGCATTGGAGGCAGAATGGCAGATTAGATTAGATGCCTGTAGGCCTCCTGGCCTAAATGACCATGTTTCCCTGAAACCTATGTTGAAACTCAGATCCCAGCAAATTTGATGTATTTTTAATATTTCTGATATTTATTAATAATGTATTTTGACAATTCTATTTACTTTTATATTAGAAATCAAATGATAACATATATATATTGGTAAGAATGTTGAAGTAATAGTATAGGATGTTTTAATGTTTTAATGTAATTTTTAAATATTTGTTAAATATAATACACAAATATAGAAAGAAATTAATGTATGGAATTATTTATTTATTAGTGTACATTAACTCAAGGAAAGGGAGTATCTGTTTTTTAAGTGTTTTTTAAGTTTTCTAAGTGTGTTAAAGCATGGGTTTTATTACAATGTCACCATATTTACCACGTTTAATTAAGACTATAATTATGGTTTGGTGGGTGGTATCATGCTCAACCAATGGTTTTAAATGTTACTGTTTATAAAGCATTGGTTTGCTTCAACATATGACTCTGATGAAGCCGGATTGTTGGCGAAAGCGTTTGTGTGCTTAGTCTGTTATTGCCAGTCTGTCTTTGCTAATAAACTTTATTTCGTTGGTAACCCGTTGGATGGTTATTGGACTTTGTGGGGCTCTATCTTTCTTCAAGACTCCTCTGTTCCCTCGTCTCAGACTGATGACTGGCTCTGCTTTGCCCACTGAGAGGACCCCAACAGCTGCAGAGGAAGTGGCTAACCCCCTGTCCATGGTGGCTGTAGGTGCTACACTAGAAGGGACCAGGGTAAAAGATGAGTGGTCTGAGCAGCCAACTCTGGTCAGAGCACTCACCTGTGGCCAAGGCAAACTGCTAGCCTGCTGTGGTGACATAGGCTGTCTAAATTTTCCTTTTTGTTACTGGAAGGAGGACCAGAGTACTGGCAAGTCTGTTTTATGATCAAGCCGAAAATGGTGCCTCTTTCCAAAGTAAAACAAGCAGCATACATCGGCAAAAATTTAAAGTTGTAAAAAAATCACTTTTACCCAATATAAACACAGTAAAAAGCACTTTAACACACTTTTCCAGTTTCAAAAAGTAAAATAAACACAGTTTCTCCACTGAAATAAATATTTTTCAATTACTTTTAACTATTTTAAACCGACACTTCATAAATTACATTTTTGTAAGCCTATGATCATCACCATAAAACAATATGTAATTACACTGGGATGAAACAGCTAGGCTTGAAATGACCTCCAGGTCGATAAACACTATAAAAGATACAGACGCTTTATTGCAGCTGGTAGTCCTGAACTAGCATACAGTTCCAACATGCGCAATATTTCTTTTCAGTTGTCTCAGGCAGAAGTTGATTTATTATACAAAGGTTTAAATTTTGTTCCTACTACTACTGTTTCCACAGATATTTTGTAGACAGCTTAATTTAAAGCACTTTTTCATAATAAGGGTGTGTCAGATCATGCAGAATTTAAGTTTAAATCTAATTTTGTACCCCCCATGAATAAATACGTGGCAGCTTTTCAACAAATTAAAAGATTTGCATTTTAATTTCCATATCAACAGGGCTTTACAACATAACCTATCCAAGGCTGAACAACAGGCCTTAATAAATCTAAAGAACAATAAAAATGTGGTCATTAATACAGCAAACAAAGGTAGGGCTGTGGTGGTTTGGGACTGGACCATGTATTTATCAGAAGCATATAAACAATTTACTGACAATCGTTTTTATCAAAATGGTCCTAGACCCCACTCTGAAGTTTAAACATGACATTGTTTGTTTTTTGAAGCTAGCCTTGGATGAAGGGATTATTTCTAAGCAAGCTGTTTTTTCCAACTCACAGTCCAGGATCCCACTCCACAATATTTTTACTTGCTCCCCAAAATACATAAAAATTTCAAACATCCTCCTGGCAGACCCACTGTTTATGGTTGTGGCTATTTGACTGAACCTTTGTCTGCCTTTCTTACTACCTACGCCCTCTGTTAAATGGTGTACGTTCACATATACAAGATACCACCCAGTTTTTGATTATTCAAGATACACAGTTGCAGATGACTTGGTATATGTGCACTTTGGATGTTGCATCTTTGTACACCAACATTCCACATTGGGCTGGGTTAACAGCATTGGATTATTGGTTAAACCGTTCAGCATTGTATAGCCCTGGATTCAGTACATTTTTAATCTGCCTGGCAGAACATGTTCTCACTAAAAATGTCTTACTTTTATGGAGAATTTTTTTTTACAGCTCAAGGGTACCACCATGGTAGCATCGTTTGCTCCCACTTATGCTGACCTATTCATGGGTTATCTTGAGGAGCAGATTATTTATGATGCTACTCATAATATCTTTTGGAGTTCACAGACATATGGTGTAGCTACTTGGGTGATTGCTGGCTTGTTTGGAAGTCTGATTTAACTTACTTGGATGAGTTCCATAGAATATCTTAATGAAAATAAATGGGATATACAATTTATAGTGTTCAATATAATCTCTCACATATCACTTTTCTGGATGTTGCCATCTTGAAAACTAATAATGGCATTTTGAATTACCATGTATAGGAAAAACCCAGAGTTTAACACATTTTTGTATGCCACTAGCTGCCATCAAACCCACACTGTCCGTAATATCCCCAAATCAGTGTTAAGAGCTCATAGAATATGTTACTCAGATGTTGAATGTAACACACAGGAACTTGATTTGGTCAAAAGATTTTGTGACGGGGGTATAATTATAAGGATGTTATGACCACTTGAGACTCTGTTCAAGAAGTTGACAGAACAGAGTTGCTGCAGTATAAAAAACAAATTTAGGGATGACGTTTTCAGGCTGGTGACTAATTTTGGTAGTAATGTAGTGTTTTTCAAGTGTCTCACCCACAAACACTGGTACATAATTATGTCAGATAAAATATCCGACTTAGCTCCTGCACATTGTTTATTCTGTTACAGAAGAGGGAAAAGCTATTGGTAATTTAATCAGTATAAGAACAGTCTTAGACATAAAATGGACACACAGAGAATAATAGATTGCATCCCTGTGGTAGGCTACCAAATATGTGGATATTGTTTTGCATGTAAGTATGTTTTAAAAACAAAACAATTTACATCTAGAAATACCCCCAAAGTTTTTGATATCCTTTGTTTTGGTACTTGTTGCTCTGACTGGGTAGTTTATTTAGCTACTTGCACATGTTCAGCTTTTTACATAGGACAAGACGTCCAGAAAACTCAAAACTCAGACTTTTGAGCATATGAGTGACATTAGAAATGGACGCTTGTCTAATGCATTATATAAAGATGCCCAGAAACATTTTTCTGGTGTGTTTAATTTCACTGTTATTGACAGGATTAATCTAGCTACGTGTAATAAGTTAGGTTGGGATGGTATCCTGAATAATAAGGAATATTCCTGAATAGTGAGATTGGGGGCTTTATTTTCACTGGTGCTCAATAAAGTGATGCTCTCTTTAAAAGGGTGGTGATTCTCTGATGGTTCTATATTACTTTTATATTTAAATGTGGAATTGTTGTTTGGAACTTTAATACTGATACAGGTATGAAGTTGCCAAAATCGGTCTGTTCCTTAATGAAACACTAAATAAATGGTTTTGCAGATTTGAAGTGCTGCCTGCTGCTGTTTGGATTCATTTTGCCTTTGCAGTTGGCTGTACCTGCACGGACTTTTGTATTAGATGACTTAGACCCAGAACAGAGCTTAGGTACATTGTCTTTTTTTGGAACTAAAAAGAACCTGGAGTAGGCACTGGATCCCACCAGGTCTGGTGGGACATACTGGAGGGTCCTTTTTTCAACAACTTTACAACCTATGCTGTTATGGATTCCATCTAATGGGGTGACACTAAGGAAATACTTGTTTTCATCTGAGGCAGGGAAAGAAATGGAATTGTGTATCCTCTGGTAGTTATCCTCAACATCCACGAGTCTAAAGTGATGGCCCACCAAGTTTGTGGGTGTAGGGATAACCCCCCCCCCCAACTGCCTCCAGAGTGCAGCAGTTGAGCAACCCTTCAGGAGTGCTGAAAGAATTTCTTGGGAAAGGGACCATGAAATCCTTGGTTTTGTGGCCTGCCTCTGCCCCTGTGTTGACATTCATTAAAATTACCCCCTGCTCTGCAATGGGAGAGGGGATTTCATAGAAAGCAACCTGGTTAAAATCCTGTGAATTGCTGAACCACATCATCTTTACTCTTCGTAGGTTCCTGGAGAAGGTTCTCTGAAAATTAGGGAAACGGATTCCCATGGCAGAAAGGGCTTCATCATTCTGTTCGCTTCTGGTGAGAATTTCCTTAACAGCAGGTCCAAACAAGGTAGAACCATCAAAGGGGGTGTTAATGAATGATGTCAAAGCCTTTCACAAAGTCACACAGCTGCATACAGGCATGACAGTGTATAGCTATACTGGTACCTGCTGCCGTAGCAGCTCCATCAGCTGCTTTGGAAAGAAGAAACATTTATGGTAGGTACAAAACTGTACTGTCCCCCTTCATGGATGCATCTGCAGTCAACACAACTGTAGAATACACCAAACTGATAGGGAGGGAGGAAGAAGATTATGGTTGTGTTTAGGATCCTTCCAGTACAGTACAGCAAACCCTGCTCTGGGATCTGGAATATAGACATTTGGAGATGTCTGTTTTGGAAATAGCTTTTCCTTCCCTCCTGTTGCATAGCTACAAAAGCTGATGATTTTTTCTCTGCTTTTTTGTCTGTCCAGGTAGCAGGCGTGTCTAGTTCATCACATCATCAGGTATGCAGTCTTCTTGTTTTGTGGGTTAATGTAGGATTAGTCCTCATTGGACATCTGGATGGAAGATTAGAAGAAGGGTTGTTTGTTAGGCATTAGGGAGCTGGAGTCCAGAAACCCTCCGGGTTATTGCGTTAGGTAGGGCGTGGTTTCTTTCTAGGAGGTAGGCTGTGTTGCTGCTGGCGGTTTTACATTCTTGATTCCTCTGAGGAACTGTCTGAGTAATGTGGTGAAAACAGGGATCGTGCGCTGTATCTGCTGTATAGCTGGGATATAGCTGATGCATGTATCTTGATAGGGGGAGGGAATGTAGAAGTTCTGCCAGATAGGCATCATCCACTACAGAGAGCACAGGAGGTATAGCTAAGGGCCTGTGTTGTGAAGGTGCAGAAAAAGTCTTTTCTTTTTTCTGGTCTCTGAGAATCCTGCTGCTGAACTCTGCTCTCATGTATGTGGTGGAAGTTTTTTCCAAAGGAAAATTCTTCTGGGAGGCTGTATTTTGATCAGTTTTTCGGTTCGGCCAGGCCGAGACACTATCGCGTTGCTTAACCTTGGTTTCGGCGACAGCCAACCGCGGTGATCTGTCTATCTTTTTCTTATTTGTTTTTTGGGAGGATCGGCGGTCGGGACGGTTAAGCAGAGCGAAAAAAAATCAAACATACTTTGCATGGAAACAGAGATGGAATTTAAGGTAGACACCTAGGAATCCAAAATCATCTGGCATCTGCAGGCAAATTACCTGAAAAAATACTGCCGATTTCCTTGGTCACTTCTCTTTGGAAACAAAGTGGGCAAGATAGTTCAGCGCTCACAAGGAAAAAGTTGCTGAAGTGCAAGTCTGTTTTCTAAATCTGTCTGGAGTCCTGGATTCCCTATTAGGGGGACAGACAGATGAGCTCTCTTCTGAGAGCTTTTTCTTCACGGCTGCCACTAAGACCATAACATAACATCTGCAGGGGGACCTTTATGCCATTTGAGCTTTATCCTTTGGTGTGGCCAATACCTTATTTGTTTTTCCGGGGGATTGGCTCTGCTGTATCAAGCTCCTTCCATGCCTGCTACACCACCAAATCAATGAGGGCGTCAGAAAGGGGGATCATCTGGGCAATAGAAGAGCCAGCTCCAAAAGCCTCCAGGAACATGGATTCTTCCAGGGAAGGTGCATCAGTGGACCATCCCCTTTCTATTTCATCAATTCTAGAATTTCACCAAAAAAACATATCTCTGAGGGGGAATCAAAGGGAAGCTCCCCCCTCATCCAAATCAGTTTCTTTGGCCACAGATTCTGTGGATGAATCTAAATGCCTCTATTTGCAAGTCTGCTTTCTATGGACCTGTCATTGTGGAACCTCAGGCGACAGGTCCAAATAAGACTGGGACTTCAATGACAGAACTTCCCTGACACTTCTGAAAGCTGACTATCCCTGTTGTCGAGAAGCAGTGGCATCTGAAGCAAAGTAGGATGTAGGTTCAGATCAAACAAAGATGGAAACAACTCTTCTCTTGGTCTGGAGAGAACCCAAGTGTAAATTGGAGTTGAAGTCATCTACCTAATGTGGGAAACGGAAAGAGAGAGATCCCAGTGTCCTGACCCACCCTGTCTCCAAGGCTGACACTGGAGCCATGCTATGAAGAGCTGAATCCCTGAGAGAAAGGGTGGGCTCTGACAGTTTTAGAGTTGATCCATCCCCTAGAGCACAGGCCCCTATTTCTAGCAATAATGATGGATAGAGAAGAAAATAAACATCCAAAGCTGAGCAAACATAGAAATTATCTGTACTATAACAGCCAAAGGTACTTATCTTAAAGTTGAGATCACAGCCTCTATGACCACTCGGTTCAGGAAGCAAACGAGATCTGGGGTCTTTTGAGAATGGAAGGGGAGGAGTAAGAACCCTGTTTCAAAGGTTTAAAGGTGCTGAGGTCAGATGCAAGCTGGGTCAGTGTCCCATTCATTGAATAAGATGAAAATGGACATCGGTCCTATGGTTTATGCTGATGGATTAGGAGCATTGTTACAGAAACAGCTAAAGGGACCTAATTTTCAACTATCTGTAACCCAGTCTGTGTCTTTCTGTATGGTTTTGAATTGCCTATGCACACAGTCAACCTATTTTATTCTTTTCTATCTGGCACATATCACTTATGCCCACTCTTGTGAGGGAGTAAAATGGAGAGAATTTCATTTTGTATCTCAGCTGCAGGGAAACATGGATCTTCGATTCTAACAAATCTATAAATGTTTATCTGCAAATCACCTTACCTTCTTGTGATTTCATTTCTGATTTCCTCGTCCTCTTCTGAAATGGGTTTGAATTTGAACTTCCCATTTAATCTACCCCTAGGTTTGAATCTAATCTTCCCATTAACTCTTCCACTAAACATAAAACTGAGTCACATCACACATAATTTGTCCTGCATTTTTATATCTGCCTAGCACAAACAGAACAAAAATTCCATCTGGTCTGTTATATACCTGCACATTCTGAAACCAGTATATATAAAAAAAAATTACATACATCTCTGAAGCTGTGATCAATTTTCTTTCCTCTACCTTTTGTAGCACATTCCTGAGTCTCATTTAACCCATTCAAATATTCCCCGATACTGGGATCAATTTTCTTTCCTCTACCTTTTGCAGCACATGTCTGAGACTCATTTAACCCATACATATAACTCGACTATTGGGATCAGTTTTCTTTCCTCTACCTTTTCCATCATGTGTCCAAGTCTCATTTAACCCATACAAGTTTTATTCAGTAGTTAGCATCATTGTATTTCCCTTCCACAGCTTAATTTATTTATTTTATTTATTTTTATTTTACATTTGTTAATCGGGTTAATCTGGCTGAGCTTTTGGCTCATTTTCAGCAGAGACCCGGGGAGAAAAGCTCCTCAATTGTTTCCTAATGTTTTCCAGGTTTTGTCTCTTTACAGAACGGTCAAGCCATCCAGCCAATTCTTCTGAAAACTTAACAGTTAATATAATACACTAACTGCATGTGAATTACTGCCTTGCTACGCCCAGTCAGGAACTTACTCTCATTTCTTTTTAGGCTTTATAACTTTAAATAAAGGTCATGACACCCCTACACCTGTCTGCAAAGCAACAGCTTGCTGTGCTAGCTGTCTTGATAAAAAAAAAGAAAACAGAAATCCAACTACTGCCAAACAAGCTAATAATGACAAGATCACACACTTGAAGGTTCCAATGCTTCATTGCTAAAAAATACCTTGCAAAGCATGGAGTTAGTGCACATAAAGCAATTTGCGTACTTACCACTGAACTCTATAAATGGTAAAGGGGATCCCTGTGTTTAACTCAAAACAGTCAATTAACCCAGAACACCAGGAATGACATTCAACCGGTGATCAATCACCTTATGCTTGATTATCCAAACTCTTTGGTGCACTAATTTATAGGTTCATAGGAGGTAACCTAAGCTAGCGAGCCTAAAGCCTTTACAAACCTGGCCATGTTAATCCCAAGTATTTCCATGTTATTTTTGGATAGTTCACAGAACAAATTTATGAATAGAGCGGGCCTGTGATCAACAACAGCTACCAAGTTATTACGCATCTATTAGAAACACCAACACCACAGAGCTCACAACAATCTAGTTCAGGAACTGGCTCAGTAACTAGAGAATATTTAACAAAAATATTAACAATTCACTTGGGAACGTAACAGACTGCATCTGAAAAATCAAGATAATATCTCATCAGCAATTATTTTCTTTCTTCGGGAAAACAGACAAACTATATGAAGCAGTAGAAAAGTACAGTTGTGTACACTTACCATAAATGTAGATGTTCGAGTGTATTCACTGTTGCAGTCATTACATTTGGGTTGCCCTCAGTTGGCCTGAATAACAAAGTCTTGGGTCCTTCGTTGGTTGCTGTCTCCTCTTCCATGACGTCAGGGGTATCAAACATGCAGCCGACGCCATTTTACTCAGTTTTTCTTGCCCCATATGTCAGGTGCCCCCCAAATGGGGAGCAATAATAAATATATATATATATATATATATATATATATATATATATATATATATCAATAAACAGCAATATATGAAAATGCACTTTTAGCAACATAAACTTTACCTTCATCTAAAAGCAAAAAAACCCACAGAGGCTTTAGAATATAGTGAAGGAAAGAGAAGTTATAGAAAAGGGGATGGCGGGTGGGTAACCCAAACTACAACAGTGAATACACTCGAACATCTACATTTATGGTAAGTGTACACAACTGTACTATGTTCTTCATGTCTCACTGTTGCATTCATTACCATTTGGGTAAAATCCCAAAGCTATGGATGGGAGAATGGAACTAAATAGCATTAGGAATGGCTATAAGGCCCGGCAGAACTGCAGTGGCAAAGCCTGTCCAGGATTTGGAGAAGAGAGGCAAATGATAATGCTTTGTGAAGGTATGAACAGAGCTCCAAGTAGCAGTTTCTAGAATGTCTTTGGTTGTAAATCCTCTGAGAAAGGCTGCTGAGATAGAGGCAGCCCTGGTGGAATGTGACCCGATTCCCTTGGGCACAGGTTTACCATGGTGCAAGTAGCAAAAACGAATGCAGTTGCTTATCCACTTAGAAATAGTCTGCTTTGATATAGCCTTCCCCTCCGATCCTGAAGCAAATGCCACCAGTAGTTGCTCATACTTCCGAAGAGATTTGATCCTGTTTAAGTAGAATCTTAGTTGTCTGTGTACATCCAATGAATACAGAATCCGCTCCCCCTTGTTCTGTGGATTTGGGTAAAAAGTTGGCAGGTGAATAGTTTGGTTAAGAGCCACACTGGAAACCACCTTAGGCATAAAGGAAGGATTGGTCCTGAGGGACACCCTGTCCGGGTAAAATGTAATAAAAGGCTCCACAGCCATGAGAGCCTGTAGTTCTGAAACCCTTCTTGCTGAAGTCATTGCCAAAAGGAAAGCTGTTTTCCAAGATAAAAAAAATATATCTGCAGTAGCTGCTGGTTCAAAAGGAGGCAGGGTGAAATTTTCAAGCACAAAATTGAGGTCCCATGCAGGAGTTGGTGATCTGCTGGGAGGCCTTAAATATTTGGCCCCTCTAAGATACTGTTTTAGCAGAGGATGAGAAAAGATGGGAGGCTCTGTGTTGTAATGATCCGAGATGGCAAAGGCATGGATTTTTACTGAAGAAAAAGATAGGCCCTTGTCAAGCATCTCAGTCAAGTATTGCAAAATCTGAGGGATATTTGGTTTTGCTGTGTCCGTTCCTTGTGCTTGGTTCCAAGCACAGAATCTCTTCCATTTATCAGCATAAGATTTTCTAGTACTAGGCTTTCTGGCTTCCAAAATGACATCCATCAGATTTACTGAGAGGTGTTTGAATAATTAAATGATCAACCATGCTGCAAGATTCTGAGTTTGGAGCTGAGTGTGCAGAACTTGATTGTTCTGCTGAGACAGTACATGAGGTATTTGAGGCAAGTACTAAGGAGGGAGTTGAGACATATTCCTTAGAGTTGGGTACCAGTCCTGGTGAGGCCAGTCCGGAGCAATTAGGATCATTTTTGTTTTTTCCTGTCTGACCGTTAGTAAGAGGCAGAGGGGGAAAGGCATAGACTGATAGGTTTTTCCAACTGAAGGATAGGGTATCCACTTTCCATGCTTGTCTGTGATAAGTCCTTGTGCAGAATTTGTCCAGTTGATAATTTTGGGGAGTGGCAAATAGATCTATGTCTGGGCTGCCTCATTTCTGTGTTACCATGCTGAAGATTTGTGGATCCAATTTCTACTCGTGAGGGTCCATAAGATTTCTGCTTCAGTCGTCTGCCAGAGTATTTCGTTTTCCTGGCAGGAACTGAGCTTGAAGATGTACTTGGTAAGTCAAGGCTGTGTTCCACAATGCCATGGCTACTCTGCAAAGGGGGGTAGGAATGTGTACCCCCCTGCTTGGTTATGTACCACATAACCGTGGTGTTGTTCGTCTTTATCAGTAGTTGTCCTGGATGAAATAAGTCCTTGAAGACTGTCAGAGCATTTTGAACAGCTAGCATTTCTTTCTGGTGGATATGCAGATGCATTTGTTTTGGGCTCCATAGGCCCTAAATGCATCTCCCCGCCAGGTGGGCCCCTCAAGCATAGTCTGATGCATCTGTAGTTAGGGTTTGGGTGGCAGGGGGTAGAGTAAATGACAGACCCTTGTTTTGGTGACATGTCTCTGCCCACCAAAGAAACTCCTGTTGTAGGCAGGGAATGAGAGGAATCATTGTTTCCAGACTGTGACAATGTTGACTCCATAAACTTTTTAATTACCATCGAAGTTTTCTCATATGCAGTCTTGCATATGGAATTAGTAGAATGCAGGATGCCATGACCCTCAAAGCCTGCAGAATTTGTCTTGCAGATAACTGGGTTTTTTGTTGCCATCTGTTTGAAGTATGTTGTCAGTTGCCTTTGCTTGTCTGGCGTAAGGTAAGCCATCTAGGCAGTTGTATTCAAGCTTGCACCCAGGAATGTAATTTTTTGAGAGGGTACCAGTTGTGATTTCTTTTCATTTATTGTGTACCCTAGGCATGTTAGAAGCCTTTTTACAAATGCCAGATGTTGAAGAAGAATGTCCTTGTTCTCTGCTTGAATGAAACAGTCGTCCAGGTAAGGATAAATTTGTATGCTTGTCTGCAAAATGCAATTACTGGTGCCAGGCACTTTGTAAAGACCCTGAGCACCCTATCAGAGGGGGTAGGACTTTTGCCAAAGGGCAGTGCAGAGAATTGGTAATGCAAAAAAAAGTACAGTTTTGTACCTACCATAAATGTAGATGTCTGATAGGTATGCATCTGCAGTCATCACATATGGGGTTGTCCTGCCTCAGGCAGCCCTTCGGTCTGCCGGATTCCAAAGTCTGGGTCCGGCATCGGCTGATGTCGCCCTCTCCCCGACGTCAGAGCGCCTGGGGTATAAAAGCGTCAGCCAACGCCATCTTCCTCAGTGTTTCTTGCCCCAGATGCCAGGTGCCCTCAAAGGAAGGCTAAATTTGGAGAAATGCAATAAATTCCAAACATGCACAGAAATATATATGTATGTATATATATCTATATATAAAACAAATACACCATAATAGATAACCCCAGCTAGCTATGAGAGGGAAAAGTACCCAATAAATATCAAAGAGGGGAAGGAGGGAGGGTAAACCTGACTGCAGATGCATACCTATCGGACATCTACATTTATGGTAGGTACAAAACTGTACTATGTCCTTCAAGGATGCATCTGCAGTCATCACATATGGGTAGAATACCATAGCCAATCTGGGGATGGAGGATCTATGTAAAGGATGGTGTAGCTAAAATGCCCTGCAGGACTGCCGTAGCAAAGCCTGCTCTGGATCTGGAATATAAAGGTAAATAGTAATGCTTGGAAAATGTATGCACGGAGCTCCATGTAGCAGCTTCTAAAATGTCCTTGGTAGCCACCCCTCTTAATAAGGCTGTGGAGGTGGCTGTGGCTCTGGTGGAATGAGGTCTAATGTTAGCTGGCACAGTTTTTCCATGAAAGGAACAACAAAAACGAATGCAATTCCCTATCCATTTTGAAATTGTCTGTTTGGAAATTGCTTTTCCTTGTGCACCAGCAGCATATGCTACCAACAGCCGGTCAGTTTTTCTGCAGCTTTTAGTTCTGTCCAAGTAGTTGCGCAACTGTCTGTGTATGTCCAGGGTGTGCAGAAGTTTCTCCCCTTTGTTTTGTGGATTTGGAAAGAAGGTAGGCATGTGAATAGCTTGGTTTAATGAGACCCTGCATACAACCTTTGGCATAAATGAAGGATTGGTTCTCAATGAGACTCTGTCCTGATGAAAAATAAGAAATGGCTGTACTGCCATGAGGGCCTGTAACTCAGATACTCTTCTTGCTGAGGTTATGGCCAGAAGAAAGGCGGTTTTCCAAGACAGGAACTGTAGTTCTGCAGATGCTGCTGGTTCAAAGGGAGGCAGAGTTAGTTTTTCCAACACGAAGTTAAGGTCCCAAGTAGGCACTGGAGGTTTCCTTGGAGAATTGATGTTTTTAATTCCTCTTAGAAACTGTCTTAGGAGAGGATGAGAAAAGACAGGTGGATCAGTATTGTACTGTGCTGAAATTGCTGAAGCATGAATTTTAATGGAAGAGTAAGACAGGCCATTGTGGAGCATTTCTACCAAGTATTCCAGGATATGTGCCATGTTCATCATTGTTGCATCTAGGCCCTTTGTGGTGCTCCAAGTGTGAAATATTTTCCATTTTGCTGAATATGCCTTTCTTGTGGAAGGCCGGCGAGCTTCCATGATGATATCCTTCACTCTCTTGGATAGCTTATCCTGAGGAGGAGTCAAGGTATTTTCCAGGCTGTTAGTTGCAAGGTTTTCAGGATGGAATGCAGAGTTTTGTAATTGTGCTGTGTCAGGAGAAGTGGCCATTGATGAAGAGGCCATGGTTTCGTGCGTGACATGCTCTTTAACAGTGGGTACCCAGTGCTGCCTTGGCCAGTCCGGAGCTATCAGAATCACTTTTGGCTGCTCTGTCCTGATCCTCAGTAAGACCTTGGTCATTAATGGAAGAGGTGGAAATGCCTACACTGTTAGAGTTCTCCAGCTGAAAGATAGGGCGTCCACTTTCCATGCTTGTGGGTGGTATGTCCTTGAGCAG
This sequence comes from Protopterus annectens, assembly GCF_019279795.1. Taxonomy (NCBI): domain Eukaryota; kingdom Metazoa; phylum Chordata; order Ceratodontiformes; family Protopteridae; genus Protopterus; species Protopterus annectens. The sequence goes on along the minus strand of NC_056728.1, from coordinate 631,636,944 downwards.
AATTTCTTCAGCTGATGATTGTGGGGGGAGGCAAAAAGATCTATGTCTGGCCTTCCCCATGATTGTGTTATCTGTAGGAAGATGTCTGGGTGCACCATCCATTCGTGTGCATCCATGATATTTCTGCTTAAGCTGTCCGCCAGTATACTGTCTTTTCCTGGCACAAACTGGGACTGCAGGTCTATATTGAGTTTCAAGGAAAGTTCCCATAGATTCATTGCCAGTCTGCAAAGAGGGTAGGAATGGGTGCCTCCTTGCTTGTTTATGTACCACATAACTGTGGTGTTGTCTGTCCTTATTAGAAGGTGGCCTTGATGCAGAAAGAGTTTGAAGGCCTCGATTGCATGTATCACTGCCAGCATTTCCTTTTGGTATATGTGCATGCATAGCTCCTTTTGTGACCATAGTCCTTGAATACATCTGCCCTCCATGTGTGCTCCCCAACCGTGGTCTGAAGCGTCCGTTGTAATGGTTTGGCTGGCTATTGGCTTGCTGAAGGGCAGACCCCTGTTTGACTGGCTTGCTTGAGCCCACCACAGAAATTCCTTTTGGAGGCATGGAATGAGTGGGATCAAAGTTTCTAAGCTGTGACTGTGCAGAGTCCATAAACTCCTTAGTTACCATTGTAGTTTCCTCATATGCAGCCTTGCTTGTGGAATCAGAAGAATGCAAGATGCCATGTAACCCAGGGCCTGCAGGATTTTCCTTGCAGTCAGCTGAGTTTGTCTTGTCAGATTCTAGAAGTAATCCGCTAGTTGTCTTTGTTTTTCTTCTGTGAGAAAAGCCATTTGGGTGGTTGTGTCTAGATCCGCACCCAGAAAAGTTATTCTTTGGGATGGAACAAGTCTTGATTTGTGAATGTTGACTGTATATCCCAAGGCCTGCAGTAGGTGGATGGCATAATTCAAGTCCTTTACCAAAGTTTGTTGGCTGTCCGCTTGTATAAGGCAGCCGTCCAGATATGGGTATATTTGAATCCCCTGAAGTCTGCAGTGTGCAATTACTGATGCCAGGCATTTCGTGAATACTCTGGGCGCAGTAGATAAGCCAAAGGGCAATGCTGAGAATCGATAATGCTCTGAACCTGCAAGAAATCTGAGGTGTCTTCTGCAACTTTGTCTGATAGGGACATGCAGGTATGCCTCCTTGAGGTCTAGAGTCACCAGCCAAGACCCCTTGCCCAGCATGGGAAGGAGTTGCTGTAGAGTCAGCATTTTGAATTTTGGCACAATAAGATAAGTATTCAGTGCAGACAAGTCGAGAATAGGCCTCCATTGATTTTCTTTTCTTGGAACAAGGAATAATCTGGAATAAAATCCTTGGCCTTGTTCTGAAAGAGGAACCTTTTCTATAGCTTTCATTTGCATTAAGTTGGAGATTTGTTTCAAAGCCTCTGCCCTTTGATTTGGTGGCAGGTCTGGCATGCCTTTTCTTTTTGGCAATGTGTGAAAATGGAACCTGTATCCTTTTTGTCTATTATTTGCAGTGTCCATTTGTCTCTTGTAATACTGTGTCAATTTTCTGAAAATAAAGAAAGCTTTCCGCCCAAAGGTGCTTCTAACTGAGCCCTGGTTGGCGGAGTCAAAGCAAAGTCATTGAGTCTGTCCTTGTGCAGCAGTTGTAGGTCCTGCACTACCTCTCTGGTTGGGAGGCTGCCATTGACGTCCTCTATAGGAGCCTCTAGCTTGCCCTCTACCTCTGGCACGCCTGTTCTTGGACTTGTAGAAAATCTTTCACTGTTTGTACAGATTTTGCCTTTTCCTCAAATTTCTTTAAGACCTCCTGAGCAGGGGAGCCAAATAACTTTTGCTTTTCCAGTGGAGCATCCAGAAGCTTAGCTTCAACATGGTCTGGCAGAGATTGTTCCTTCAGCCAAGCATGCCTACGTATGACTGCACCTGTCATAGCTGACCTACATGAAGCTTCCAATGCAACATAACCACACTGTAAGAAATGGTTGCTAACCTGCTGGGAGTTATGTACCAGATCCTGAAGTGATACAGGGGTTCAGGTGAAGACCGTTTCTTATGCAATTCATCTAACAAATACTCTTGGTACTGTATCATATGAAATTGACAATTTAATGCCCTCATAGAAAGAGTAGCAGAAGTATACACTTTTTTACCCCATCTCTCTAAAGCCCTGGACTCCCTTTCAGAGGGGAGTGGATTTTTAGAAGTGGCAGCTGCAACCCCTTTAAGGCCCTGGGAAATAGTTTCTGGATCAGCAGAGTGGGCCTTGTAAAGAAAAAGATGCGAGTCCGGGACCCTGTAGTACTTATCGGGTTTGACAGGGGCCAGAGGAAGAGTGTCAGGAGTTATGCTAGACTCAGAGTACACATCATCAATGACATTCAAAACAGGAGGAATAGCCAAAGGTCTATGCTGAGGTAAATGCAGAAAAGTTCTTAATCTTTTCCTGGAATCAGAGAATTCCTGGCCCTGCCATTTGAAATGCTCTCTCATAGTGTGAAGGGTCTCCCCGAAGGATAGTTCTTCAGGAGGGGAGGCCAAGGGGATTGATTCCTCTGCATCAGAATCCTCGTAGGCTGAAAAAGCCTCCTCCTGGTAGTCCGAGAGCAGAGCCATCAGAGGCCTCCTCTGAGGAGTGGGGATCAGAGGGCTCAACCCTGGGCCTTTTGTCTAGAGGAGGTTGAGAGCCCCTGTCCAGATGGGGTTGAGAGCCCCTAATTAAGGAAATAAGGTCCTCTGCTAAAGTTAGAATCTGTGAACTTGTAGAGGGTCCCTGAGGTATAACCCTGGGAGGCATAGCTTTTGTATGTTTAGCAGCTTTAGCCCTGGTGAATGCCTTTATGGACATGGATGCAGGAGGCCTAGCTGCACCACGTGCTGGTGTAGTTTTGTCTAGAGGAATGGTGTCGGAAGTTTCCAAGACACCAGTTTCTGAAGGAAATTCAATAACCGACTCAGCAGGGGCCTCCGGGGCCGAGGTTGTCGGTTGAGCGGTTTCGGGGGTAGGAAGTACCAAGGACTCGGTTTCAGCCGAGACCGAGACACTTGCGGTAGGCCTGGCCGTGGTTTCAACCGAAACCGTGGCCCACGTGTGTCGGTCCTTGTCCTTCCATTTCTTTGTTAAATGTGAAGTCAGAGTCTCCGACGGCATATTGTATGAAAAACTAGCCCCAAAAAATTCCTCTTCAAACTCTGCCCGATGTCTAAGAGTGCGTCGGTTGAAGGAAGCACAGGCTGAACAGGCCGAGACGTCGTGGTCTGGGCCTAGGCAGGGGAGGCAGTAAGAGTGGAAATCCTTATGAGGTATTTGTTTCCCACAAGTTAAGCAATTATTAACTTTATCTGACATCGGCTGAGGCAAGAAAGAGTCCCCAACGGGGTACTTAGCTTTTGAAGTCTTCAGTAGCTGAATTACAGGAGCTGGCCGACCGGCACTTGCGAACTGCTTCTGCTTCGGGCACCACGCGGCAAGAAAGACTGAGGAAGATGGCGTTGGCTGACGCTTTTATACGCCAGGCGCTCTGACGTCGGGGAAAGGGTGACATCAGCCGACGCCGGACCCAGACTTTGGAATCCGGCCGACCGAAGGGCTGCCTGAGGCAGGACAACCCATATGTGATGACTGCAGATGCATCCTTGAAGGACCTAGGCTTAGAGAAGAAAAAGAAAAATTCCAGCAAAAGTAAGGGGGTGGCGGGTGGGTAACGTGGACTGCAACACTGAACACACTCGAACATCTACATTTATGGTAAGTGTACACAACTGTACTATGTTCTCTGTGTTTCACTGTTGCAGTCATTACATTTGGGTTGAGTCCCAAAGCTATGGTTGGGGGGCTATAGCTAAACAGCATTAGGAGCGGCTATGAGGCCCTGCAGAAAGTACAGTTTTGTACCTACCATAAATGTAGATGTTCGAGTGTACACCCTGCTGCAGTCATCACACTTGGGTTATCTTGTCGTCAGGCGGTCCCTGCAGTCAGCCTGAATTCCAAAGACTTGGTCCGGCGTTGGTTGCTGTCGCTTCTTCCCTGACGTCAGTGCGCCAGGGGTATATATAATGCATCCGACGCCATTTTCTTCATTTTTTCTTGCCCCAGATGTCAGGTGCCCCCAAAAAGGTGGTCAGTAATTAGTACCAATTTAAGAAATTTAGCACAAACGCAACATCCCTCCAGCTATAAGCAAATACATCAGTAAGGTATTGTAAAGATTTAGCCAGTTAGATCAGAGGGGATGGAGGGAGGGTAACCTGGACTGCAGCAGGGTGTACACTCGAACATCTACATTTATGGTAGGTACAAAACTGTACTATGTTCATCGTGTTACCCTGCTGCAGTCATCACACTTGGGTAGAATCCCAAAGCTAAGGATGGGAGGAGGAGTCAAAGAGGGTTAGAGGGGGCAAGAAGGCCCTGCAGAAAGTACAGTTTTGTACCTACCATAAATGTAGATGTCCGATAGGAATGCATCTGCAGTCCTTACAAATGGGTTGTCCTGTCGTCAGGCAGCCCTTCGGTCGGCCGGATTCCAAAGTCTGGGTCTGGCCTCGGCTGGTGTTGCACTTCACCCGACGTCATAGCTGCAGTTCTTCGGGTATAAAGGCATCAGCCGACGCCATTTTCCTCAGTGTTTCTTGCCCCAGATGCCAGGTGCCCTCTTGGAAGGCTAAATTTGGATAAATGCCAATGTTTCCAAATAGTAGAGAGCAAACACAAAAAATAAGCATGTATGTACATATATACAAACAAATACACCATAACAGATCCCCCCCCAGCTAGCTATAAGATGGGCAAATACCCTAGGAGTACCACAGAGGGAAGGCGTGGGTAATCCTGACTGCAGATGCATTCCTATCGGACATCTACATTTATGGTAGGTACAAAACTGTACTATGTCCTTCAAGGATGCATCTGCAGTCCTTACAAATGGGTAGAATACCATAGCCAAACTAGGGAGGAGGAAAGAAGAGATTATGGTGTAGTTAGGATCCCTTGCAAAACAGCAGTGGCAAAACCTGCTCGGGATCTAGAGTATAAAGGTAAGTTATAATGCTTGGCAAATATATGCACGGAGGTCCAAGTAGCAGCCTCTATAATGTCCTTGGTAGCCACTCCTGAAGAAAGCTGTGGTAGTGGCTGTAGCCCTTGTAGAGTGAGGCCTGATGTTCTCTGGAGTTTTCTTTCCATGGTAGGAATAACAAAATCTAATGCAATTTCCTATCCACTTGGAGATTGTCTGTTTTGAAATTGCTTTTCCCTTCCTTCCTGTTGCATATGCTACCAGTAGCTGGTCAGTTTTTCTATTGCCCTTGGTCCTGTCCAGGTAGTAGCGTAACTGTCTATGTACATCCAAGGTATGCAACAGTCTTTCTCCCCTGTTCTGTGGGTTGGGGAAGAATGTAGGTAGGTGGATAGCCTGATTTAAAGATACTCTGGATACCACCTTAGGCATAAAAGTAGGATTTGTTCTCATGGACACTCTATCTTGATGGAAGATCAGGAAGGGTTGCACTGCCATTAATGCCTGTAGTTCAGATACCCTTCTTGCTGAAGTGACTGCCAGCAGGAAAGCAGTCTTCCATGATAAGTATTGTAATTCTGCTGTTGCTGCTGGTTCGAAAGGAGGAAGTGTCAATTTTTCTAGCACAAAGTTCAAGTCCCATGCTGGCAATGGTGGTTTCCTAGGAGGTTTTACATTTTTAATTCCTCTCAGAAACTGCCTGAGCAGAGGATGCGAGAAGACAGGAGGATCCAAGCTGTATTCTGCTGAAATTGCTGATGCATGTATCTTGATGGAAGAATAGGACAGGCCTGTGTGGAAGAGCTCTGCCAAGTATTCCAGGATGTTGGCTATGTTTACCAGTGACACATCTTCTCCCTTTGCAGTATTCCAAATGAGATATCTTTTCCATTTTGCTGCATAATTTTTCCTTGTTGAGGGTCTGCGAGCCTCAAGGATAATGTCTTTAACCCTTTGTGATTAATTTGGGTTAATTGATCTTATGTAATGTTCCAGGCAGTCTGCTGCAGAGTTTTCAGGTTTGGATGCAGGATGTTGTAGTTGTTCTGTGTTAACAGCAATGGAACCAGGGGTAGTGTCCATATTTGTTCCCGAGACATACTCCTTAGTAATGGGTACCAATGTTGCCTTGGCCAGTCTGGAGCTATCAGAATTATCCTTGGACGGTCCTCTTTGATCTTCAATAGCACCTTGTGCATCAAAGGAAGTGGTGGGAATGCATATGCTGTCAGGTTTTTCCAACTGAAAGATAGGGAGTCCACCTTCCAAGCAAGTGGGTGGTACATCCTTGTGCAGAATTTCTTTAGCTGGTGATTGCGTGGGGATGCAAATAAGTCTATTTCTGGGAGTCCCCATTTTCTTGTAATGGCTTTGAAGATGTCCGGATGCAGCATCCATTCGTGGGCATCCGTGGTAGTCCTGCTTAATATGTCTGCTAGAATGTTTTCTTTTCCTGGTACAAAAATTGCTTGTAACTGAATGTTGTAGCTCAGAGCCACATTCCATAGGTCCAGTGCCATCCGGCATAGAAGGTATGAATGTGTGCCTCCCTGTTTGTTGATGTACCACATAACTGTGGTGTTGTCTGTCCTTATCATCAACTGACCTTCTCGGAGAAATGGTCTGAATGTCTGGATTGCCAATTTTACTGCCAGCATTTCCTTTAGATTTATGTGTAGGTGCAGCTGGTCTTGAGTCCATAAGCCTTGTATGCACTTGTCCAGCATGTGGGCCCCCCAACCGAGGTCTGAGGCGTCCGTCGTGATGGTTTGGCTTGGTTGAATGCTGTAGAAGGGCAATCCTGTGTTTGATTGACAGGCCTGAGCCCACCATAGGAACTCTTGCTTCAGGCATGGGATTATTGGAATTTTGGTTTCTAGGCTGTGCTTGTGTTGAGACCATAAATTCTTTAGGTACCACTGTAGCTTTCTCATATGCAGTCTGGCATGAGGGACCAGTATTATGCAGGATGCCATGAAGCCCAGGGCTTGCAGAACTTTTCTTGCTGTTAGATGGTTCTGCTTTGTTAATGCCAAGAAGTAGAGAGGTAGTTGCTCTTGCTTTTCTGCAGTTAGGAATGCCATTTGCTTTGATGTGTCCAGCTCTGCACCCAAAAAGGTTATTCTTTGGGATGGTATCAGCCTTGACTTTTTTATGTTGACTGTATATCCCAGGGCTTGTAGCAGGTAAATGACTCTTTGTAAGTCTTCTGTTAGCTTGTTTTGTTGTCCGCTTGTATCAGGCAGTCATCCAGGTAGGGTAAATTTGGATTCCTTGAAGCCTGCAATGAGCAATTACTGATGCCAGGCATTTCGTGAACACTCTAGTAGATAAGCCAAAGGGCAATGCTGAGAATTGATAATGCTCTGATCCTGCAAGAAATCTGAGGTATCTTCTGCAATTTGGTCGTATGGGGACGTGCAGGTATGCCTCCTTGAGATCTAGAGTTACCAGCCAAGACTCCTTGCCCAGCATGGGAAGAAGCTGCTGTAGAGTCAGCATTTTGAATTTTGGAACAATGAGGAATGTGTTTAAAGCGGACAGGTCGAGAATAGGCCTCCATTTGTTCTCTTTTCTTGGTACCAGGAAGAGTCCGGAGTAAAATCCCTTTCCTTGTTCCATAGATGGTACCTTTTCCACAGCTCTCATCTTTAATAATTGAGATATTTGTTTTAGAGCTTCTGTCTTTTGATTTGGCGGTAGGTTTGGCATTCCTCTCTTCCCTGGTAGAGTATGGAAGTGGAACCTGTAGCCTTGGTCTATTGTCTGTAAAATCCACTTGTCTCTTGTGATGTAATGCCAGTTTATTGAGAATAAGGCTAGCTTTCCGCCTAAGGGTGCTTCTAGTTGTTCCCTGGTAGGCGGTGCCAGAGCCAAGTCACTGTGATTGTCCTGTTGCAGTGGTGGTGGCTGTGTCTGTGCCTCGCTGGTTGTTACCCTGCCACTGGCGTCCCTGTAGGCACCCCTGGATTGGTTTCTGCCTCTTGATCGCCTATTCCTGCCTCTCTGTGCTTTAGAGGAGTCTGGAAAGGACCAAGTTTTGGAGGGCCAATTCCTGCTAAACCTTGGAGGTTGGACCTGTAAGAAATCTTTCACTGTTTGTACAGATTTTGCCTTCTCCTCCATCTTCTTCAGTACCTGTTGTGCAGGAGAACCAAATAAATTGGCCTTGTCCATGGGAGCATCTAACAGTTTTGATTTGACATGGTCCGGTAAGGCCTGCTCTTTCAACCATGCATGCCTTCTGATAACTGTACCAGTCATGGCTGATCTAAAGGAAGCCTCCAGTGCATCATAGCCGCATTTTAAAGAATGGTTACTAACTTGCAGAATGTTATGTACCATTTCCTGAACATACTTCTTATCAAAAGGTTCATCAGAGGACAGTTTTTTAGTTAACTGGTCAAGCATAAATTCTTGATATTGGATCATATAAAATTGACAGCTCAAGGCCCTAGCTGACAGAGTAGCAGAAGTGTAAACTTTTTTACCCCATCTCTAAGGACCTGGATTCCCTTTCAGAGGGAGGGGATTTTTAGCAGAGGTAGTTGCTACAGCCTTAGGCCCCTGGGAGATAGTCTCGGGATCTGCAAAAGGAGCCTTGTATAAATGGTGATGTGTGTCCGGGACCCTGTAGTACCTATCGGGCTTAGCAGGGCGGAGGTAATGAATCAGGAGCAGTACAAGCATCATTAAATGCATCATCTACAACAGAAAGAACTGGAGGTATAGCTAAAGGCCTATGTTGTGGTAAATGCAAAAGGTTCTAAGCCTTTTCCTGGAGTCTGAAAAATCTTGGCCCTGCCACTGAAATTGTTCCCTCATAGCATGCAAGGTTTCCCCAAAGGAAAATTCCTCAGGTGGAGAGGCAGAAGGGATGGACTCTTCAGCATCAGTGTCTTCGTAAGGGGAATAAGGAGCCTCTGGAGGGTCTGTATTATCTGAATCATCAGAGGAATCATCTGTGGACACTGGCTCAGGGGGCTCTGCTCTAGGCCTCTTCTCTGGAGGTGGATGAGAGGCCCTGTCTGGATGAGGTTGGGATCCCTGGATTAAAGAAATAAGATCCTTTGCCAAGGAAAGCATTTGGGAACTGGAGCTGGGCCTGTGAGAGGGGGTCTTAACAGGCACAGTTTTTGTAGCTTTAGCTGCTTTAGCCCTGGCAAAGGCCTTAATGGACATGGCTGCAGGAGGCCTAGCAGCTCCACGTGCAGGAGTAGAGATATCCAAGGGAATAGTGTCAGATAATTCCTGAGAAACCGCAACCACAGGTTGGATTTCAGAAGCCGATTCCACCAGGTTTGAAGAGGCCTCGGTAGAAGGCATGTTTTCGGCTGAAGGAAGAACCGCTTGCTCGGTTTCAGCTGAAACCGAGACACTCGCGGTTGGCTTAACCACGGTTTCAGCCGAAACCGCGGACCGCGAGTGTCGGTCCTTTTCCTTGCGTTTTTTGGATATTTGTGAAGTCGGAGGATCCGACGGCATAATATAAGCAAAATCAGTGCCAAAAAACTGCTCAGCAAATTCCGACCGACGTCTAAGCGTCCGTCGGTTAAAAGAAGCACAGGCTAGACAAGCTGCGACGTCGTGGTCTGGGCCTAAACAAGGTAAGCAGTAAGAGTGGAAATCTTTATGAGGTATTTGTTTCCCACAAGTTAAACAATTATTCACTTTTTCTGACATCGGCTGAGGCAAGAATGAGTCCCCAACGGGTACTTAGCTTTTAGAAGTCTTGTAGTATTCGTAGTAGTAATCTCTGGTTCTGACCGACCGGCACTTGCGAACAGCTTCTGCTTGAGCGCCACGGCAAGAAAGACTGAGGAAAATGGCGTCGGCTGATGCCTTTATACCCGAAGAACTGCAGCTATGACGTCGGGTGAAGTGCGACACCAGCCGAGGCCAGACCCAGACTTTGGAATCCGGCCGACTGAAGGGCTGCCTGACGACAGGACAACTCATTTGTAAGGACTGCAGATGCATCCTTGAAGGACATCTGCAGTGGCGAAGCCAGCTCTAGTCTTAGAGTAAAGTGTTAAGTGGTAGTGTTTGGTGAAGGTGTGAACTGAACTCCAAGTTGCAGCTTCCAAAATCTCCTTGGTTGGGACCCCCCTGAGGAAGGCTGTAGATGTAGCTGTTGCCCTGGTAGAGTGGGGCCTTATGGTAGCAGGAACTGGTTTTCCATGATGGGTATAGCAAAAGCGAATGCAATGTGCTATCCATTTGGAAATGGTTTGTTTTGATATAGCCTTCCCTTGCGAAGCTGTAGCATAGGATACAAAGAGCTGGTCAGATTTTCTGAAAACATTAATTTTATCCAAGTAGTAACGAAGTTGTCTGTGAATGTCCAAGGAATGCAAGAGTCTTTCTCCTTTGTTCTGTGGATTTGGAAAGAAGGTGGGTAAGTGCATGGTTTGATTTAAAGCCACACTAGATACCACCTTAGGCATGAATGAAGGATTAGTTCGTAGTGAAACTCTGCCTTGATGGAAAATGAGGAAAGGTTCCACTGCCATTAGTGCCTGAAGCTCTGAGACACTTCTGGCTGAAGTTATTGCTAGCAGCAGGGCAGTCTTCCATGACATAAACTTTAGATCAGCAGAGAAAGCTGGTTCAAATGGAGGTAGCGTAAGTTTTTCCAGAACAAAATTGAGGTCCCATGTTGGTGTAGGTGCTCTCCTGGGGGGCCTAATGTTTTTTGCCCCCCTGAGGAACTGCCTTAGAAGTGGATTTGAAAATAAGGGTGGATCCTTGTTGTAGTGGGCTGAAATAGCTGATGCGTGGATTTTAATGGAAGAAAAAGAAAGTCCTTTGTGCAACATCTCAGTTAAATACTGTAGAATCTGAGGCATGTGAGGCTGAAGGGTATTTTGGCCTTTAGCTTGGTTCCAGGCGCAAAACCTTTTCCATTTGTCCGAGTAGGCCTTCCTGGTGCTGGGCCTCCTAGCTTCCAGAATAACATCCATAACTGCTTGAGGAAGAGGAGCTGGCTGGATGCTTACGTGATTTGCCATGCAGCCAAATTTAAGGTTTTGAGCTGGCTGTGTAGAATCTGATTGTTTTGCTGTGTGAGCAAATGGGCAATTTGTGGTAAACTCCAAGGTGGGCCCTGGTCCATAATCCTTAATAGTGGGTACCAGTGCTGGTGTGGCCAGTCTGGGGCTATGAGTATCAGTCATGGTCTCTCTTTCTGACTTTCAGAAGCACCTTTGTGAGAAGAGGCAATGGAGGGAAGGCATATACTGTCAGGTTTTTCCAACTGAATGAGAGTGCGTCCACTTTCCAAATTTGATGGTTAAGTGTCCTTGTACAAAATTTTGTTAGCTGATAGTTTTGGGGGCTGGCAAACAGGTCTATGCCTGGGAGGCCCCATTTTTGAGTTATCATTGAAAATACTTGTGGATCCAGTTTCCACTCGTGGGGATCCATGATGTTTCTGCTGAGGTCGTCTGCCAATGTGTTCTTTTTTCCTGGCAGGAATTGAGCTTGTAACTGAACTTGGTATGCCAGTGCTGTGTTCCACAAGGTCACTGCTTGCCTGCATAGAGGGTAGGAGTGTGTACCCCCTTGTTTGTTTATGTACCACATTACTGTGGTGTTGTCCGTCCTTATTGCAAGTTGTCCTGGATGTAATAGGTTCTTGAAGGCTGTCAGAGCATTCTATACAGCTTGTATCTCGTTTTGATTGATGTGCAGATTCCTTTGATCTGCAGTCCACATGCCATGTATGCCCCCCAGGCGTAGTCCGATGCATCTGTTGTCATAGTTTGCCTGGCTGGGGGCAAGGTGAAAGGCTGACCCTTGTTGAGGTGACATGCCTGTGACCACCATAGAAACTCTTGTTGAAGGCAGGGAATGAGAGGTATCATTGTGTCCAAGCTGTGGCTGTGTTGAGACCATAAGCTTTTTAGGTACCACTGTAATTTCCTCATATGCAGCTTTGCAAACGGTATTGGTAGTATGCAAGATGCCATAAAGCCCAAGGCCTGCAGAATTTTTCTTGCAGGGAGTTGGGTCTTTGTTGCCATTGTTTTGAAATATTGAGTCAGTTGTAGTTGTTTGTCTGGCATCAGATAAGCCTTCTGGGCCGTTGTATTCAAGCTGGCACCCAGGAATGTCATATTTTGTGAGGGTACTAGTTTTGATTTATTTTCATTTACTGTGTACCCCAGGCAACTTAAAAGATGTTTTACAAAAGCCAGATGTTGTAAGAGGATGTCCTTGCTTTCTGCTTGGATGAGGCAGTCGTCCAGGTATGGGTATATATTTTGTGAAGACCCTGGGCGCAGTGGATAAGCCAAAGGGCAGTGTAGAGAATTGGTAATGGGTTGAACCTGCAATGAAATGGAGGTATCTTCTGCAACTTTGTCTGATAGGGACATGCAGGTATGCCTCCTTGAGGTCCAGTGTTACTAGCCATGCTTTTTTGCCCAACATGGGAAGAAGCTGCTGTACTGTTAGCATCTTGAATTTGGGTACTTGTAAGAAGGTGTTTAGAATTGAAAGGTCCAGAATTGGTCTACAGGCATTGTCCTTTCTGGGGACTAGAAAGAGTCTTGAGTAAAATCCTTGGCCTTGCTCCCGTGTAGGTACCATTTGAACGGCTCTCATGTCCATGAGAGCTGGAATTTGTTTTTGTGCCTCTGCCCATTGATTTTGTGGCAGGTTTGGCATTCCTCTTTTCGTTGGCAAGGTGTGGAAATGGAATCTGTACCCTCGTGAAATTATGTCTAGGACCCATTTGTCCTTTGTGACGATGTGCCAGTTGTCTGAAAAAAGTGCTAGTTTTCCTTCCAAGGGAGCTGCCAAGAGAGTGTTGCTTGGCCATATGAGGTGCAAGTCATTGAGTTTGCCTTCTAGAAGTTTGGGGCCTGTCTTCTCCTCCCTTCTGTGTTGCAGTGCCCCATTGTCGAGGTTTGTATTGGGCTTGTGGTTCTCCTCTGCCTCTTGGGCATCTGTATTTACCCCTCTGTGGTCTGTCAGTAGCTGGAAAGGACCAATTTTTTGTTGGCCAATTTCTGCTGAAGCGAGGGGGCTGTACCTGTAGAAAATCTTTGACTGTTTGCATAGATTTTGCCTTATCCTCCATTTTCTTTAAGACTTCTGCTTTAACTCCAAATAGGACATCCTGCTGTAAGGGAGCATCTAGAAGCTTTGCTTTAACATGATCAGGCAGAGTTTTTTCCTTTAACCAAGCATGCCTAGGTATAACAGACCCAGTGACAGCTGCTCTGCAGGAAGCCACTAAAGAATCAAAACCACATAGTAAAGTATGTTTGCCCACCTGTTCAGTTGCATGCAACAGATCCTGCATTTCTTTCAATTCAGACTGTTGAGGGAATGTGCTCATTTTTTGTCTTAACTGAAACATTAGAAATTGCTGACATTTTAGCATGTGAAATTGACAATTTAGAGCTCTCATAGCCAGAGTGGCTGAGGTGTAAACCTTTTCCCCCCACCTGTCTAGTGCTCTGGAGTCCCTTTCAGAGGGTACACGATTTTTTGCCATAGAAGCCTCAGCCCCTTTGGGACCCTTTTATAAAGGAATTTGTGGGAGTCAGACACTCTATAATATATGTCTGGTCTGGCTGGAGCAGGAGGCAGAGAATCTAGATTCTAAGTAAACATCATCCACAATCTCTGAGCCTTTTCTTTGAGTCAGAGTAGTCCTGACCTTCCCAGTGAAAATGTTCCCTCATAGTGTGTAAAGTTTCCCCAAGGGAGTAGTCTTCAGGGGGAGAAGCTGAGGGAATGGAATCCTCAGCATCAGAATCTTCACAAGGGGGAAAAGAGTAATCTTGGTCCTCAGAGGTGCCTGAGGAAATAGACACTTGATCAGAGGAGGCATAATCTTCCTCTTGTCTAGGCCTTTTGTTGGGGTGGGGTGGGGGGTGGGAACCCCTGATTAAAGAGATCAAATCTTCCGCCATTTTAAGCATCTGTTTCTTAGGCATGGGGTCTTGAACTGGAGACTGAAGTGCAGTCTTTTGTGGCTTAAGCTTAGGATACGTTTTTATGGTGAGCGTTGTCGGTCTGAAGACGCCTTCAGAAACCGAAGGTGTTTCCGCAGCACCGACATCTCTTTCTGCAGTGTCGTTGGTAGGGGCTAAACAAAATGACTGTGTCGGCCTAGCACTCTCCGCCAAAGGCTCCGAAGCGGTCTCGGGTTCCAAATCTGCGGTAGTCAGGGGCTGCGCAGGAGCCTCACTGAAAACCGGTGAACCGGGGACCGGCCCAGCCGAGGCCTCGGAGTCTGGCTTGGGTCTAGGCTGCCTGTCCTTATCCTTGCGTTTTTTGTGCATGCCGGTAGTCGGTTGCTCCGATGGCATTAATGTAGTTAAATTTTCTACCGAAGGTCGTGCGAAATCAGAGAGTCTTTTTATAGTACGCTTATTGAACCTAGCACAAAAGCGACAACCAGTGACGTCGTGGTCTGGGCCTAGGCAAGGTATACAGTAAGAATGAAAATCCTTATGAGGTCCTTGCTTCCCACAAGAAAATACAATTGTTAACTTTTTCTGACATCGGTCTGAGGCAAGAAAAGTTTCCCCAATGGGGTACTTAGCTTTATTGAAGACTTCGGATCTGAAATTCAACTTCGAAAATCTCAGGAGTCGGCCGACCGGCACTTGCGAACTGCTTCTGCTTTGGGTACCACACGGCAAGAAAGACTGAAGAAAATGGCGTCGGATGCATTATATATACCCCTGGCGCACTGACGTCAGGGAAGAAGTGACAGCAACCGACGCCGGACCAAGACTTTGGAATTCAGGCCGACTGCGGGACTGCCTGACGACAAGATAACCCAAGTGTGATGACTGCAGCAGGGTAGCACGATGAACATCTGCAGTAGCAAAGCCTGCCCTGGATTTAGAGTAAAGGGGCAGATTGTAATGTTTTGTAAAGGTATGCACTGAACTCCAAGTAGCAGCCTCTAAAATGTCTTTGGGTTGGTACTCCCCTGAGAAAGGCTGCAGAAGTGGCTGCAGCTCTGGTTGAATGTGGCCTAATGCCCTTAGGCACTGGTTTGCCAGTCTGTGAGTAGCAGAAACGAATGCAGTGACCTATCCACTTTGAAATAGTCTGCTTGGAGATGGCCTTTCCTTGTGATGCTGCGGCATGCTACTAGTAATTGTTCTGTCTTTCTGAAAACTTTAGTTTTGTCCAAGTAGAATCTAAGTTGTCTGTGTACGTCCAAAGAATGCAGAATTTTCTCCCCCTTGTTCTGTGGATTTGGATAAAAAGTTGGCAAATGAATAGTTTGGTTAAGGGCTACACTGGATACCACCTTAGGCATAAATGTAGGGTTTGTTCTCAGAGAGACCCTGTCTGGATAAAAAATGATAAAGGCCATGACAGCCTGTAGCTCTGAAACTCGTCTTGCAGAAGTTATTGCTAGGAGCAGAGCTGTTTTCCAAGATAAGAATTTTATATCCGCAGTAGCAGCTGGCTCAAAAGGAGGTAGGGTGAGTTTTTCCAAGACATAACTGAGGTCCCATGCAGGTACTGGCATTCTCCTTGGAGGCCTTACGTTTTTGGCTCCTCTGAGGTACTGCCTTAATAAAGGATGAGAAAAGAGTGGTGGCTCTGTATTGTAATGAGCCAAAATGGCAGAGGCATGGATTTTAATTGATGAAAAAGATAAGACCTTTGTCCAGCATCTCAGTTAAGTATTGCAAAATCTGAGGAATATTTGGGGCAGCTGTATCAGTTCCTTGAGCTTGGCTCCAAGCACAAAATCTCTTCCATTTCCTAGCATAGGATTTTCTAGTACTCTTCTGGCTTCTAAAATGACATCCATTATAGCTTTACTGAGAGGTGTGGTTTGTATGGCTACATTATCCACCATGCTGCCAGGTTTAGAGTCCTGAGTTGGCTGTGCAGAATCTGATTGTTTTACTGAGACAGTAGATGAGGTATTTGAGGTAAGGTCCAGGCTGGGCATTGGGACAAGTTCCGTATGCTCAGATACCAGTACTGGCGTGGCCAGTCTGGGGCAATCAGAATCATTTTTGGTTTCTCCTGTCTGACCTTTAGGAGCACCTTGGGGAGGAGAGGCAGTGGAGGAAAGGCATATACTGATAGGTTTGTCCGGTTGAAAAATAAGGCGTCTACTTTCCAAGCTTGTCTGTAATAGGTCCTTGTGCAGAATCTTTTTAGTTGATTGTTGTGAGGGGAGGCAAATAGGTCTATGTCTGGGCTTCCCCATTTCTTTATCATGCTGAAGACTTGTGGATCCAGGTGCCACTCTTGGGGATCCATGAGGTTTCCTGCTTAGTTCATCTGCCAGAGTATTTTCCTTTCCTGGCAAGAACTGTGCCTGCAGATGAACTTGGTAAGTCAATGCTGTGTCCCATAAAGCCATGGCTAGTCTGCAAAGGGGGTAAGAATGAGTGCCCTCCCTGCTTATGTACCACATGACCGTGGTGTTGTCTGTCTTTATTAGTAGTTGTCCCGGATGAAGTAGGTCCTTGAAGGCTGTCAGGGCATTTTGAACAGCTAGCATCTCATTTTGATTGATATGTAGATGCTTTTGGTTTGTGGACCAGGTGCCCTGAATGCCTCTTCCTGCCATGTGTGCCCCCCAGGCATAATCTGATGCATCCGTCGTTAGGCTCTGCCTGGCTGGGGGTAGTGAGAATGGCTGTCCCTTGTTTTGGTGACAAGCCTTTGCCCACCATCGAAACCCCTGCTGCAGGCAGGGAATGAGAGTAATCATTGTTTCCAGGTTGTGGCAATGTTGTGTCCAGACACTTTTTAAGTACCATTGAATTTTTCTCATATGCAGTCTTGCATATGGAATTAGTAGGATTGCAGGATGCCATGAAGCCCAAAGCCTGCAGAATTTTTCTTGCAGATAACTGGGCCTTTGTTGCCATTTCCTTGAAATAGGTAGTCAGTTGCCTTTGTCTGGAGTGAGATAAGCCATCTGGGCAGTTGCATTTAAGCTTGCACACAGGAATATTATCTCTTGAAAGGGTATTAGTTTTGATTTCTTTTTGTTGACTGTGTACCCTAGGCATGTTAAAAGTCTTTTCACAAACGTCAGATGCTGTAGTAGAATGTCCTTGTTCTCTGCTTGTATGAGGCAGTCGTCCAAGTAAGGATACATTTGTATTCCTCTTTGTCTGCAGTAAGCAATTACTGGTGCCAGGCACTTTGTGAAGTCCCTGGGTGCAGTAGATAAGCCAAAGGGCAGTGCAGAGAATTGTTAATGCTTTGAGCCAGCCTTGAATCTGAGGTATCTTCTGCATGACTGTATGATTGGGACATGCAGGTATGCCTCTTTTAGGTCTAAAGTCACGAGCCAAGCCTTGCTGCCCAGCATGGGCAGAAGGTGCTGCAAGGTCAACCATCTTGAATTTTGGTTCATAGGTTCATACTAGGCTATCTGCCCTAGGGCATTTATAAGCCTAGCCAGAGTGTGTTTGGCTTTCGCCACCCATTTTAAATTAATTTTGCTATGCCCTTTTTCGAGGTTAGCATACTGTGCCTCTGTCTAACAGTGACACAGAAGTGATACTCGGGGTAAACCTACGATCTCCCATCCACTCATGAAGACTCCTCTTGAAGAGAGTCAATGTGGGACTCTGCCTAACCTGGACTGGGATTTTATTCCAGAGTGAAGGGAGCCTCTGGGTTATGAATCTGTCCCTCCAGCATGTCCTATTTATTTCAGTGCTGAGGTTCAAGTCTCTCGAGCACATAGCTCGATGGGATTTGGATTTTCTGAGGAGCAGCATGTCCATTAATTCCGGGTTGGACATGGCTTTATACATCAGGCACAGATCGCCTCTGAGCAGGCGGTATGCCACTGAGTAGAGCTGGAGTTTCTTTAACCGGGCAGCATATGGCATCTGTTTGAGCCCTTTGATCCTCTTGGTGAGGTACTTTTGGGGTCTTTCCAGTTGCTGCAGGTGTCTGGTAAGGTACATCCCAAAAGGGGCATTGTACTCAATTATGGGCCTGATGAGGGATGAATTAAGAGGCACGATGACCTCCCCTGATCTAGATGTGAATCCCTTCATGATTAGGTGGGCTATATAAAATGTTTTTCTAACCACTTTAGCCACGTGGTTGTCAAATGAGAGATTGCTATCAACTTGGGTCCCCAGGTCCCTAATTACTTCTTCTGTACTTAATGGATTACCACCTATGTGGTAATTTGTGAGCACTTTGTTTTTGCCAAAGGGGATGACTATACACTTTTTGGCATTTAGCTTGAGGCCATGGCTCTGGCAAAAGTTGTCTGTTTCTATGAGGCCCTTTTGAAGGATGCTTGTGTTGGCTGGAGAGTCGATTATGGCGCCCAGTTTGCAGTCATCTGCGAACTTGGTCAGCCACAGTCCTTCCGTGTTGGCCTGTACCTCCGAGAAATATATACCGAACAAGAGAGGTCCCAGGACTGAGCCTTGTGGGACGCCACTTGTAACTGGTTTGGAGTCCGACATGGCTCCAGCAATTCTAACCATGTGGGTTCTGTCCTTGAGCCACTTTGCAACCCATCTAGTGACATAGGGGTTTATATTTAAGCTGGTGAGCTTATCTATAATGCCCGAGTGGGGTATTGTATCAAAGGCTTTTGCGAGGTCCAGGTAGGCTGTGTGGACCAGCTTCCCCTCGTCAATGGCCTTGGTGACTGTTTCAAAGAAATCAACCAGGTTTAAGAGGCAGGATCTGCCCTTAACAACGCTGAACTAGGTAGGATTCCAGTGTCTGTAGGTCCCCAATATCTTTATTTATGAGGTTCATGATGGTCCTTTCCATAGCTTTGCAGACCAAGCTAATCAGGCTTATGGGGGCGTATTTTCCAGGATCCGTTGAGGCACCACCTTTGTGGAGAGGGACCACGGTTGCTGTACGCCACTCTTTGGGTACATATCCTGTAGTAAGGCTGAGATCGAACAGTAGTTTTATGTTTGGGTTTAGCTCTTCTTGGAGTTCATGTAGGACGCAGCCAGGGACACCGTCTGGTCCCATTGATGCTGTGTTTTTTGCTTTGGAGAGGGTGGCTCTTACCTGAGCATCTGAGATGTCAGGGGGGGCAGCACTCTGCTGGGATAGATATTTGTCCTTTTGGTGGGGAGGGGGGGTGGGAGAGAAGTTTGCGCTGAACCTGTCAGCTAGGATGTTGGCAATGTCTGTGGGATCGATGTATTTTTTGTCATTTTGGACTCATTCTGAGCATATCTGGGAATTCCCACCCAGGTTCCTAACATAACTAAAGAAAGCCTTGTGATTATCCTTAGTGTCCTGTGCAATTTTTCTCTCGAAGTCGGCCTTAGACGATTTTATGAGTGCCCGTAGTTTTTTGTTAATACTGATCAGAGATGCCTTCCCTTTTTGGGATTTTGCTCTATCATGTATTAGCTTCCTCCTTCTATTGTATAGTTTGTTTATGGCTGGGGGCCACCAGACAGGATGTCTGCCTTTGGAGGATTGGGTCTTGGTTTTATTTTGGATTGCATGATCCATGCATTCCTGAAGGTGTTCATAGAATGCGTTTATAAAGGATTCTGCGGTCTGTGCCGTATTTTCCACAGGCTCTGGGGCTTTGAAGGATTCCACCTCGGTTTTCAGGAGTGTGAAATTTGCTTTATAGAAGTTTTTCACTGTGGTTTTCTGGGCAGGGGGTGGGGTCGGGATGTGAATAGCCAGTGAGATTAGTTTATGGTCTGATCTTACCAATGAGGGATACACTTCTGGTCTGGAGCATAGAGTCCCCATGTTGGTGATGATCAGGTCCAGTATATTTTTCCCTCTTGTGGGAGTGGTAACAAGTTGTTCCATAGCATTTGAGTTTATAAATTCTAGGAACCTTTGGGCTAGGGTGTTGGAGCTAGAGTAATGCTCCCAGTCTATGTTTGGGTAGTTGAAGTCGCCCAATATAATGGTGTTTGGAGAGACCTTCATATTTTCCAGTGTTCTCAGGAAGGCCGAGTGAGGTTTCTGGGTTTGGGAGGGTGGTCTGTAGCAGGCTATAAACTGGCAGGCAGTTTTACCCACTGTTAGTTGCACATGGATAGTCTCTGATGCTTGCTGTGCCACCAACCTGGAGGTGTGGGTATCTTTGGCAGTATTGATACTCCCCCTTCCTTTTGTGGTTCGGTCCAAGTTTTGGGGCCGAAAAGCATGGTATGAGGTATAACCTGGTAGTGCTGGGGTGCTCTCGGGAGCCTTGAACCAGGTTTATGTTACTGCACGGATATCGATGTTCTCCATGCTAAGGAGAGTTTTGAGTGCGTGCGTCTTGAGGTTTAGACTTCTGGCGTTGAGTAGCATTACTCTTAGTTTCTTATCCCTTGTGATACCTATGGAGGTGGGTTTGTCTTTTGAGCCTTGCCTAAAAAAAGGCACTATGGGGGAAGCAAGAGCCTTTGCCAATATCCGAAAGCCCAGGGGGGACAGGTGCAAGCCGTCCCTAGCAAAGCATCGTGGCTTGTCGAGCATGTCATTCCAGGCTGACAGGGATTGGATCCCCTTTGAATGATACCAATACTTAAGCCAATTGTTGAAATTGTTCATCTTGTCTTCATATTGTGGCATCATTCTTGGTGAGGGTAAGATACTACTCAAGGTCTGGGTCATCCCGCCTGGGCTACATGCTCAGAGAGCTCCTGTATGCCTCTTTTCATGTAGTCCAGGGAAGTACGTCTCAGGTCATTCAAACCAGCATGGACAATGACAGAGTCATATTTGTACTTGCCTTGGAGTGACCAGAGTGCTTGTGTTATGTGGCGGATCCTAGCGCCAGACAAGCAGCCCACCGTGACCTTCTCCTTGTTCAGCCTGGTGAGTGGGACGTCAGTGTGCCTGACGATAGAGTCACCTATTACAAGTGTATCAGGTGTGCTGTTTAGCCTTAAGGGCTGTGGCTGTTTGGCACACTGGCTTTGTGAGCTATGTGTTGCACGTGTTTTGTTTTGGGGTAGCGGTTGCTTGGGTGTCTGCTTTGGAGGTCTCTGCTGCTTAAGCAGATTTTTATTTAGAGCCTCCGAGTATGTTTTTGTGTGTTTGGTTTGCTGTCGTGGTAGGTCTATGTGAGACTGGAATTGTAGTGAGTGTGGTTTCCTTCTCCTCCTGACTGGTTACTCCAGTACTGAGTTGAGAGAGCTTAGCCTCCAGTTTGGCTATATGGTTGCATCTCTCACATGTGTTGGAATTTGTTGGGAGGAGGAGAGGGTTGTCTGTGTACATGAGGCAGTTGTAACATTGCCTCAAGATTCCCAGATTCATCAGCTGGACCGGAGAGGAGATTGACAACTGACCTTTGGACATGTTAGCATAGTATTGGGAATTCCTCTATAATTGAAAAAAAGGGCCAATGGGGAACAAGGTACTCAAGGGGAGTTTGAGAGGGTATAGTGCTTTTAATTTTTTAGTGCTGACTTATATAATTGCTTTAGTGAGCAAGTGCCAGGTAACTTAAATGCAATGTGTTACAGGTAACATAAATGCAAAAAAGTACAGTTTTGTACCTACCATAAATGTAGATGTTCGAGTGCTCATACAGCTGCAGTCATAACAGATGGGTTATCCTGCCATCAGGCGGGTCCTCGGTCGGCCGAATTCCAAAGTCTAGGCCCGGCGTCGGTTATCGTCGCTTCCTCCCTGACGTCAGTGCGGCAGGGGTATAAAAGAGGCAGCCGACGCCATTTTCTTCAGTTTTTCTTGCCCCAGATGTCAGGTGCCCCCGGAAGGAAGGCAAACATAATGTTATGCAAAAATGCAATGTAGATGAATCAAAAACAGTAGTTGCAAACAAATACCCCATAAAAGAGTACCCCAAAAGGTTATATGAAAAGGGTTTGTCATAAGGCCTGTCCTAAGAGGGGTTGGAGGGAGGGAAACCTGGACTGCAGCTGTATGAGCACTAGAACATCTACATTTATGGTAGGTACAAAACTGTACTATGTTCATCGTGCATACAGCTACAGTCATAACAAATGGGTAGAATCCCAAAGCTAAGTAAGGGTGGTAGGCACTAAGTGGAACTAGGAGGGGCTAGGATGCCCTGCAGGACTGCTGTGGCAAAGCCCGCTCTAGATTTAGAGTATAGTGGGAGGTGATAGTGCTTGGAGAAAGTGTGCACTGAACTCCACGTGGCTGCTTCCAAAATATCCTTGGTAGGGACCCCCATGAGGAAGGCTGCAGAGGTAGCTGTGGCTCTGGTGGAGTGGGATCTGATGCATGCAGGCACAGTTTTTCCATGAAATGAGTAACAAAAGCGTATGCAATGGGCTATCCATTTTGAAATTGTCGGTTTGGAAATAGCCTTTCCTTGAGCACCTGCAGCATAGGACGCAAAGAGTTGCTCAGATTTCCTGAATGGCTTTGTCCTGTCCAAATAATAACGAAGTTGTCTGTGAATGTCCAAGGAATGTAGTAGTCTTTCCCCTATGTATTGTGGATTAGGATAAAAGGTAGGAAAGTCCATTGTTTAACATCTCAGCTAGGTACTGTAAAATTTGAGGTATATTTATTACCCAAGGATTCTGTCCCTTCTTTTGATTCCAGGCACAAAATCGTTTCCATTTGGCGGAGTAGGCCTTTCTAGTAGAAGGTCTTCTGGCCTCCAAGAGGACATCCTGCAACTCCTTGGAGAGGAGAAACTGTTGGGAAATCAAGGAATTCTCCATGCAGCTAAATTTAGAGCTTTGAGATGGCTGTGAAGAGTTTTGTAGTTGTGCTGGGACAACAGAAGAGGGACTAGAGGTAGGATCCATGGTGGGGAATGTGTCAGGCTCTTCAGGAGCAGATACCAGTCTTGCCTTGGCCAGTCTGGAGCAATGAGAATCATTTTCGGCCTCTCTGCTCTGGCTTTTAATAGAACTTTGGGCAGCAGAGGAAGAGGCGGGAAGGCATAGACTGTCAATGTTGCCCAATTGAAGGTAAGTGCGTCCACTTTCCAGGCCTGTGGATGATAGGTCCTTGAACAAAATTTTTCCATCTGGCAATTTCTGTGGGTAGCAAAGAGATCTATGTCTGGCTGTCCCCATGTCTGAGTTATCTTTGTGAAAATTTGAGGATGCAACTTCCATTAGTGTGGATCTGTCATAATTCTGCTTAGGTTGTCTGCCAGTGTGTTTTCCTTCCCTGGCAGGAATTGTGCCTGTAGTTGAACTTGCCATTCCAATGCTGTGTTCCATAGGGTCATAGCTTGCCTGCATAGTGCATCCCTCCCTGTTTGTTTATGTAACACATGACTGTGGTGGTGTTGTCTGTCCTTATCAATAGCTGGCCTGGTTGCAGTAGGTCCTTGAAATTCATAAGAGCATTTTGCACAGCTAGCATCTCCTTTTGGTTGATGTGTAGGTGCATCTGTTTTTGGGACCATTTTCCCTGGATGCACTGGTCTGCCATGTGTGCTCCCCATGCGTAGTCTGAGGCGTCTGTTGTAATGACTTGCCTTGCTTGTGGTATACAGAAGGGGAGACCCGTGTTTCTTTGGCATGCTTGGGCCCACCACAAAAATTCCTTTTGAAGGCATGGAATGAGTGGTAAAATTGTTTCCAAGCTGTGTTTGTGTTGAGACCATAAGTTTTTTAGGTACCATTGTAGTTTCTTCATATGCAGCTTTGCAAATGGTATTAGTAGAATGCAAGATGCCATGAACCCCAGAGGCTGCAGGATTTTCCTTGCAGTTAGCCTGGTTAAAGTTGCCATTTTGTTGAAGTATTGAGACAGTTGCCCTTGTTTGTCTGGCATGAGGTAAGCCATCTGGGCCGTTGTGTTTAAGCTGGCACCCATGAAAATTATCTGCTGAGACGGTATTAGCTTTGATTTCTTTTTGTTTACTGTGTACCCCAGGCAATTTAACAGTTTTATTACAAACGCCAGATGTTGCAATAGAATGTCCTTGCTGTCCGCTTGGATCAGGCAGTCATCCAGATATGGGTAGATTTGTATTCCTCGTTGTCTGCAGAAAGCAATTACTGATGCCAGGCATTTTGTAAACACTCTGGGTGCAGTAGATAAGCCAAAGGGCAATGCACAGAATTGATAATGGGTTGAACCTTCAAGAAATTTGAGGTATCTTCTGCAATCTTGTCTGATAGGGACATGCAGGTATGCCTCCTTGAGGTCCAACGTTACCAGCCAAGACTCCTTGCCCAGCATGGGAAGAAGCTGCTGTAATGTGAGCATCTTGAATTTTGGTACGTCTAGATATGTGTTTAGAATAGATAGGTCTAAGATGGGTCTCCAGTCTTTGTCCTTTCTTGGTACCAGGAATAGCCTTGAATAAAATCCTTGACCTTGTTCTTTTGCAGGTACCTCTTGAATTGCTTTCATATCCATGAGAGCAGAAATTTGTTTCTGTGCCTCTGCCCATTGATTTTTTGGCAGGTTTGGCATGCCCCTCAACTTTGGAAGGGTGAGAAAGTGTAATCTGTAGCCTCTGTCTATAATAACCAGAATCCATTTGTCCTTTGTAACAATGTGCCAGTTTTTTGAAAATAAGGCCAGTTTTCCGCCCAGAGGTGCTGCCATTATAGCTTTGTTTGGCAGGCAAAGGGGAAAGTCATTGTGTCTGCTTTCTAAATGACTGTGTTCTGTCTTCTCCACCTCTTGGGGCAGGTGATTGCCATTGCCTGGCTCTGTAAGATCCTTGAGGTTGTCCTATACCCCTTGGGCGTCTGTATCTACCCCTTTGGGGTCTGTCCGTGGCTGGAAAGGACCAATTTTTTGAAGGCCAGTTTCTGCTGAAGCGTGGAGGTTGCACCTGCAAGAAATCTTTAACTGTTTGCATAGATTTAGCTTTTTCCTCCATTTTCTTTAGTACCTCCTCAGCTTTAACACCGAACAGTACATCTTTTTGTAGTGGTGCATCTAACAATTTTGCTTTGACATGATCTGGTAAGGTTTGCTCTTTGAGCCAAGCATGTCTATGTATGACAGACCCCGTGACAGCAGCTCTGCATGAGGCCTCTAAAGCATCAAAACCACACTGTAAGGTATGCTTCCCCACTTGTTCTGCTCCATGCAACAAATCATGCAACTCTTTTAAATCAGGTTGTTCTGTTTGTGTCATTTGCTTTTCAGCTGAGATAGCAAGAACTGCTGGTACTTTAACATGAAATTGACAGTTTAATGCCCTCATGGTTAAAGTGGCTGATGTATACACCTCCCCCCCCCACCCACCTTTCCAATGCTCTGGAATCTCTCTCTGAAGGTAAAGGGTTTTTAGCAGTAGAGGCCTTAATCCCCTTGGGACCCTGAGAAATAGTTTCTGGGTCAGCAGAAGGGCTTTTATAAAGGAACTGGTGAGAATCAGGAACCCGGTAATATCTGCCTGGTTTAACAGGGGCAGGAGGTAAAGAGTCTGGATTAAGACTGCCTTCTGTGTACACATCATCCACAATATCTAAGACAGGAGGAATAGCCAGGGGCCTATGCTGGGGAAGCAGCAGAAATTCCCTGAGCCTTTTCTTGGAATCTGAGTAATCTTGGCCTTCCCAGTGGAAGTGTTCTCTCAATGTATGTAGGGTTTCCCCAAAAGAGTAGTCCTCAGGGGGGGAGACCGAGGGAATAGATTCCTCAGCATCAGAGTCTTCAAAGGGGGAATAGGCATAATCCGGATCCTCAGAAAGGCCTGAGGTAATAGATGCCTGATCTGAGGAAGGGTAGTCTTCCTCCATCCTGGGTCTTTTGTCTGAGGGGGGTTGAGAGCCCCTGATGAGTGAAATCAAATCCTCAGCCATTTTAAGCATCTGTTTTTTGGGCATGGGACCTTGAGAGGGGGCTTGAGGACCCAGTTTTTTAATTTTCATTGGAGCTTTAGATTTAGTGTACGATTTAATGGATAAGGTGGTAGGCCTGAAAACGCCTTCAGAAATGGCAGGCCTTGCTAAACTTTCCGTTTCTCCGCCAAGAGTGGTGTCGGTATCTGCAGTGGGAATGGGGACTGAGGAACCTGCGACCTCGGGTACTGAAGTCACCGGTAATAAGGTTTCATCGGTAGTCAGGGGCTGCGTAGGCGCCTCGCTGAGAACCGGAGAACCGGTAGTCGACCTTAGTGTGGTCTCAGTACTCGGTGCAGGCCTCGGGTGTCTGTCCTTATCCTTGCGTTTTTTGCCTAAAACTGGCGTCGGCATATCCGACGACATAATATAATTAAATGTTTTGCCAAAATAATGAAGGGCGAACTCTGCCCGGCGCTTAATAGTTCGCTTGTTAAATCTAGCACAAAAACGGCAGGCCGAGACGTTGTGGTCTGGCCCTAAACAAGGTATACAATAAGAGTGAAAATCCTTATGCGGTATTTGCTTCTCACAAAAATGCAATTATTAACTTTGTCTGACATCGGTCTGAGGCAAGAAAAGTTTCCCCAACGGGGTACTTAGCTTTAAAGAAGACTTCGGCTGAAATACTTTCGTAAATCTCAGGAGCTGGCCGACTGGCACTTGCGAACTGCTTCTGCTTCAGGCACCGCGCGGCAAGAAAGACTGAAGAAAATGGCGTCGGCTGCCTCTTTTATACCTCTGACGCACTGACGTCAGGGATGAAGCGACGACAACCGACGCCGGACCTAGACTTTGGAATTCGGCCGACCGAGGACCCGCCTGAGGGCAGATAACCCCAAGTGTGATGACTGCAGCTGTATGCACGAAGAATATCTGTACTATGTTCATCGTGTTTCACTGTTGCAGTCATTACTCTTGGGTTGAATCCCAGAGATGAGGATGGGTGGCTGGGCTAAAAAGGATCAGGAGAGGCTAAGAGGCCCTGCAGAACAGCAGTGGCAAAGCCTGGTCTGGATTTAGAGTAGAAAGTTAAGTGGTAGTGATTTGTAAAAGTGTGCACTGAACTCCAAGTTGCAGCCTCCTCGGAGGAAGGCTGCTGAAGTGGCTGCTGCTCTGGTTGAATGTGGCCTAATGCCCTTGGACACTGACTTGCCATGCTGTGAGTAGCAGAAACGAATGCAATGGCCTATCCATTTTGAAATAGTCCGTTTTGAGATGGCTTTTCCTTGTGATCCTGCAGCATATGCCACTAAAAGTTGCTCAGTCTTTCTGAAAGCTTTAGTTCTGTCCAAGTAGAAGCATAGCTGTCTGTATATGTCCAAAGAATGCAGAAGTCTCTCACCCTTGTTCTGTGGGTTTGGATAAAAGATAGGCAAGTGAATGGTTTGGTTAAGGGCCACACTGGACACCACCTTAGGCATAAATGTAGGGTTCGTCCTCAGAGAAATCCTGTCTGGATGGAAAATGATAAAAGGTTCCACAGCCATGAGTGCCTGTAACTCAGAGACTCGTCTTGCAGAGGTTATTGCTAGGAGCAGAGCTGTTTTCCAGGATAAGAATTTTATATCAGCTGTTAAGGCTGGCTCAAAAGGAGGCTGTGTGAGTTTTTCCAAGACATAATTGATGTCCCATGCAGGTATTGGTGCTCTCCTTGGAGGTCTTATATTTTTGGCCCCTCTGAGGTACTGCCTTATTAAAGGATGAGAAAAGATAGGTGGTTCCGTATTGTAATGGGCTGAAATGGCAGAGGCATGAATCTTAATTGATGAAAAGGATAGGCCTTTGTCCAGCATCTCAGTTAGGTAATGTAAAATCTGAGGAATATTTGGTACAAACGTGTCAATTCCTTGTTTCTGGTTCCAAGCACAGAATCTCTTCCATTTTTCTGCATAACATTTTCTGGTACTGGGCCTCCTGGCCTCCAAAATAACATCCATTACAGCTTTGGAGAGGAGTGTCTGAATGGCTACATTATCCACCATGCTGCCAGATTTAAAGTCTTGAGTTGGCTGTGCAGGATCTGATGGTTTTGTTGGGTCAGTAAGTGAGAAGTTTGAGGCAATGTCCAGGCTGGACTTTGAGACAAGTTCTTTAGGATTGGGTACCAGTGCTGGAGTGGCGAGTCTGGGGCAATCAGTATCATTTTTGGCTTCTCTTGTCTGACCTTTAGGAGTACCTTGGGGAGGAGAGGCAGTGCGGGAAAGGCATATACTGTTAGGTTTTTCCAGCTGAAGGATAGGGCATCCACTTTCCATGCTTGCTTGTGATAAGTCCTTGTGCAGAATCTCTGTAGCTGGCAGTTGTGAGGGGAAGCAAATAGATCTATGTCTGGGCATCCCCATTTCCTTGTTATCATGCTGAAGACTTGTGGATCCAGTTTCCACTTGTGGGGATCCATGAGGTTTCGTCTGCCAGAGTATTTATTTTTCCTGGCATTAATTGTGCTTGCAGGTGAACTTGATAAGTCATTGCTGTGTCCCACAAAGTCATGACTTGTCTGCAGAGGGGGTAGGAATGTGTGCCTCCCTGCTTGTTTATGTACCACATGACTGTAGTATTGTCCGTCTTTATCGGTAGTTGTCCTGGATGAAGTAGATCCTTGAAAGCTGTCAGGGCGTTCTGAACAGCTAGCATCTCTTTTTGATTGATATGAAGATGCATCTGGCTTGCGGGCCATGTGCCCTGAATACATTTTCCTGCCATGTGGGCCCCCCAGGCATAATCCGATGCATCCGTTGTTAGTGTCTGCCTGGCTGTGGGTAAAGTGAATGGCTGTCCCTTGTTGTGGTGACAGGCCTGTGCCCACCATCGAAACTCCTGTTGCAGGCAGGGAATGAGGGTGATTAATGTTTCCAGGCTGTGGCAATGTTGAGTCCAAACACTTTTTAGATACCATTGTAGTTTCCTCATATGCAGTCTGGCATATGGAATTAGCAGAATGCAGGATGCCATGAAGCCCAAAGCCTGCAGAATTTTTCTTGCAGATAATTGGGTCTTTGCTGCCAACATTTTGAAGTAAGAAGTCAGTTGCCTTTGTTTGTCTGGCGTGAGATAAGCCATCTGGCCAGTTGTATTTAAGCTTGCACCCAGGAATATTATCTCTTGAGAGGGTACTAGTTTTGATTTCTTTTTGTTTACTGTGTACCCTAGGCAAATTAGTAATCTTTTTACAAACTATAGATGCTTTAGTAGAATCTGCTTGAATAAGGCAGTCGTCCAAGTAAGGATATATTTGAATTCCTCTTTTTTCTGCAAAATACAATTACTGGTGCCAGGCATTTTGTGAAGACCCTGGGCGCAGTAGATAAGCCAAAGGGCATTGCAGAGAATTGGTAGTGCATTGAGCCAGCTATGAATCTGAGGTATCTTCTGCAAGATTGTCTGATTGGGAAATGCAGGTATGCCTCTTTTAGATTCAAATTTACGAGCCAAGCCTTCCTGCCCAGCATGGGCAGTAGCCGCTGCAGACTCAACATTTTGAATTTTGGAACGTCCAGAAATGTGTTTAGAACAGACAGGTCCAGTACTGGTCTCCAGGCTTTGTCCTTTCTGGGCACCAAGAAAAGTCTTGAGTAAAATCCTTGTCCCTGTTCTAGTTGTGGTACTCGCTGAATGGTCCTCGTGTCCATGAGGGATGAAACTTGCTTTTGTGCCTCTGCCCACTGACTGTGTGGCAGGTCTGGCATACCTTTTGCCCTTGGCAGTGTGAAAGTGGAACCTGTAGCCCTGAGACACTATGTTTAAGACCCATTTGTCCTGGGTGATTATGTGCCAGTTTTGTGAAAAAAGTGCTAGTTTTCCCCCTAAGGGGGCTGCCAAAAGATAAGTGCTTGGTTCTGGCAGAGGAAAGTCATTGGGACTGTTTCCTGTATGGCTGTGATTTGTCTTCTCTGCTTTTGGAGGTAGAAGCACCCCATTGTTTAGGCCTGTACGAGCCTTGGGGCTGGGATCTGCCTCTGGGGCGTCTGTACCTGCCTCTTTGTGGCCTGACACTGGAAAGGACCAATTTTTTGTAGGCCAGTTCCTGCTAAATCTAGGTGGCTGTACCTATAAGAAATCCTTAACTGTCTGCATAGATTTTGCTTTGTCATCCATTTTCTTCAACACCTCTTCTGCTTTAACACCAAACAAAGTATCATGCTGTAATGGAGCATCTAATAGTTTTGCTTTAACATGATCAGGCAGATTCTGTTCCATTAACCAAGCATTTCGCCTAATGACAGAACCTGTAACAGTGGCCCTGCAAGAGGCCTCCAGAGAATCAAAACCACATTGCAAAGTAAGCTTTCCCACTTGTTCAGTTGCATGCAATAAATCCTGCATTTCTTTATTTTCTGCACATTCAGAATTTGCTAACATTTTCTGTTTAAGCAGTGACAATAAGTATTGCTGATATTTACACAAATCCAAAACGCAGAGCTGCTGTTAGTCGAGGTAGGATACTCACGCTAAAACATAGAAGTAAAACTCAGACCAAAGGGAAGCGTGACTTTCCAAAAAGCAATAAAATGAAAGTAGAAATTCAGAAAAATATATCCATAAAAATTAGCAAATTGTTTATTCCAAACGAGTAAAGCTTTTGCGCCAGGCTTCTTCAGACTCTTAATACAAACTAAAACCTTAAACATCACTTTTAAAACCAACAAAAGCTTGTAATAGGACCTCTATGATCACATGTTTACTTCATTTAAAAATACAGAGACCAATTAATCTAGCTTCCATGAATGTTATCCTGTTAAGCTGAGTGAAATACTAGTATATTCAAGGTATGAACTAAGTAGTTCATAATAAACATACATAAAAAACATATCGGTGCCCAAACATTAGTTATAATACTTTAAACAGTCAAGTATGTCTCTGAGCATTGTCATATTTGCTTATGATCTCATAATACTTAGAAATCTGCTAAACTTTCAAGCATACCGGTATATGTCAAAAAAGCACACATCAAACTTAGTCAGCGTTTCCCAAACAGCTTGTAGTGCATATAACAATAAAGTGTAGCATTAGGCATTTCCGTATTCACTAGGAATTCATAATATCCAAAGTGAACTCGTAAAAAAGTCGACATTTACAGGACATTAAAAGCTTGTTTCACATTAGCTAGACTATTTCTGTGTAGTTCAGATGTTAAAAACAATTTTATAAATTACTTTATCTCTGTAATTTCCAAAACATCTTTAAAACTTACAGCACAACAGAACACTCCTTGCGCGTATGCGCCTGGCTGAATCTTGAATGTAAAACAAAATAAAAACGGTGCTGTGCGTACTTACGTACCATAGCGTTCATTAAAATAAAAGCAATCTCTCTATTTAAAAAAGCCGATTAGACTTACAATAGGCATAAAACGGGTGAGCGAACATAACAATAGCTGTCCGCTCGTTCATGCCATGGTCCCCTCAGTCAGCATTCATAAACAAGGACATAGATATTACAGGATGTACACATAACTGGCAGAACTGTGAATGAAAGACTGCTTCAACAATAAACGGAACAAGAAACCATCCGTATACAAAAGGGCAATGTCCTAATAGTTAACATGACTCTCATACAAACCCGCAATGGTGGAAATATGCACCACTGACCAGTGCAACCATAAATGTATAGTAAATGTTTGATTACTTGCACTTTACAATCTTTACATCCCTAATAACTAAATTAAAATATAAACATCGTAAAACTGTCTCATTCTTATCCGGTGTGTGATAAATGGAATATATAGGGGAAGAAAGTGGAAGCTATTTCTAAAACATTTATACTGATAACCCAAAGTGGCACCTTGAGGTGTCTTGCAAAAGTCATTTAGTAAACAAACAAGACATAATACCTTTCAATACTAAATGTAAACATGCAAAGACTCATTTTTTGTGACAAATGTTATAAGTTTATAATATGTCCACAATATGTCTGAGTCTATAAAAATTAGTTATCTACATCATGGTCATAAAGTTGTGGGCAAAATGTACCTAAATGATGTATAATTTAGAAACAATTAGTGGGGGATCTCTTTACCTGCGCAACCTTCTACTTTTCAGAAATGGCTTTAGTTGAACTTTGTCATTAAGGCCTGGTGGTTTGTCGGACCTTAATCTTATGATCCATCTTGTTTCTTGTTCTAATGTTCTGTTAATTAAGTCACCACCTCTGAATCCTTCAAAAACACATTGAATGGCACAGAATTTAAAGTTATGACTGGTACCAGTTGATCTTTTGTGTCTAGCCAATGCATTGGTTTCAGTACCTACTCTGAGGTGGTACGTATGTTCCCTAATCCTCTCCTTGAATGATCTATTTGTTTTCCCTATGTAGTAACTATTACATCCTAGACAGTTCGCCATGTATATTACATTTTTACTTTCACAGTTGGTGTTAGTGTTAAAGTTATAAATACGTCCTGTAGTAGGGTGCTCAAAACTAGTTTCTTTATTAATATAGGTACATTGGTTGCAATGACCACAGGGTACAGTGTTTCTATTTACTGTCAACCTGTTAATTAGTTGATGTCTTGGTCTACATAGGATACTCTTCAGATTGGGAAGGTTTTTATAAGCTATATAAGGTGTGGGGCCAGCTACCTCACTGACATCTTTATCTGAATTCAAGATACCCCAGTGTTTCTTCATAAGACTTTTCACTTGCAGGCTCATTTTACTAAAAGTGAGGTTAGCTCTGACCTCATTTCTAGGGGAACTTGAACTATTTGTCGTTACTTCTTGTGCCATAAAATATGGTTTCGCAATACTTGTTCTTAAGGTCTCCACTGTGTTAATAGTATCTAAGATTTCTTTTTCCTTATAACCTCTTTCCAGAAATCTCCCTTTCATGTCCTCTATTCCTGATACATAAGTTTCTTGTTGTGGATTCAATCTTGATACCCTCATAAATTGTCCTTTAAGGACGTTATGAAATACATGGCCAGGGTGCATACTTTGTCTATGTAATATGTTATTTCTTTGGCAATCTTTCCTATAAATTGTTGTGTTGATCATACCATTAGTCATTCTGAATACTTCCACATCCAAAAACGGAAGATTGCTAACTGAAAAGTTTGCAGTAAATTTTGTCCAAATAGGAAACAAAGCTTAAAAGGGAGGATTCATCTCCAAGCCATATAAAAAGAAATTAGATCCATCACGACAGTACATTGCAGCATGTTCTATAAAGGATGGATTATTGAAAAGATAAATATCTTCCCATCTAATGACTTCTTCAAATGCAAAGACATTATTGGTTAATATAGTCTCTAATAACAGAGCCACAAGGTCAATCTTTTTATCAGTGAAGTCTGAATGTGCTTTCAAATATTCAGTAATCAGTCTTATTCCTGTGTCATTAGGAATCACTGTGAACAGGCTAACCACATCAAGTGTCACAAAGAAATAGTGCTGCTTAGTATCCAATGATTGAGTTTGGGAATATAGGTCTAAAAGAAATTGCTTACTATCTTTCAAGATCTTCTTATTACCATTGACTAACGGTCTAAGTACACTTTCTAGGTAAATGGATAGGGGTTCTGTTACCCACCCTTGACCTGCAACAATATGTCTATATAAGAAGTTATCAAGAGAATAAACCTTCCAAACATGGACGTAACTTAAACTATAAACAAAGGCAAGCTTTGAATTCATTGAGAAATGACAGGTCCATTGTAATAAGACCAGCAGATAAAGGTGGACCGGTTGTCATCATGGACTATACATACTATGCCAACAAAATGTTGCAGATGCTTGAAGATACAACTACTTATACGAAATTAACTAAGGTTAATTTAAATAATATGGTCTTTAGTGTATACAATACCCTAGATGACCTGGTACTATCGCAGGACATAACACAAGAGCTATACGGATACCTAAAGGTGAACAATCCCACTATACCGATTATACAGGGACTTCCTAAAGTCCATAAGAACAATAGAGACCCACCATTCAGACCTATTGTTGCAGGTCAAGGGTGGGTAACAGAACCCCTATCCATTTACCTAGAAAGTGTACTTAGACCGTTAGTCAATGGTAATAAGAAGATCTTGAAAGATAGTAAGCAATTTCTTTTAGACCTATATTCCCAAACTCAATCATTGGATACTAAGCAGCACTATTTCTTTGTGACACTTGATGTGGTTAGCCTGTTCACAGTGATTCCTAATGACACAGGAATAAGACTGATTACTGAATATTTGAAAGCACATTCAGACTTCACTGATAAAAAGATTGACCTTGTGGCTCTGTTATTAGAGACTATATTAACCAATAATGTCTTTGCATTTGAAGAAGTCATTTATTTACAGAAGGATTATGGGCACATCCTGTGCAAATAGCTACGCCAACCTAGTCATGGCCAGATGGGAAGATATTTATCTTTTCAATAATCCATCCTTTATAGAACATGCTGCAATGTACTGTTTTTATATGGCTTGGAGATGAATCCTCCCTATTAAGCTTTGTTTCCTATTTGGACAATACCACGAACTTTTTAAAATTTACTGCAAACTTTTCAGTTAGCAATCTTCCGTTTTTGGATGTGGAAGTATTCAGAATGACTAATGGTATGATCAACACAACAATTTATAGGAAAGATTGCCAAAGAAATAACATATTACATAGACAAAGTATGCACCCTGGCCATGTATTTCATAACGTCCTTAAAGGACAATTTATGAGGGTATCAAGATTGAATCCACAACAAGAAACTTATGTATCAGGAATAGAGGACATGAAAGGGAGATTTCTGGAAAGAGGTTATAAGGAAAAAGAAATCTTAGATACTATTAACACAGTGGAGACCTTAAGAACAAGTATTGCGAAACCATATTTTATGGCACAAGAAGTAACGACAAATAGTTCAAGTTCCCCTAGAAATGAGGTCAGAGCTAACCTCACTTTTAGTATAATGAGCCTGCAAGTGAAAAGTCTTATGAAGAAACACTGGGGTATCTTGAATTCAGATAAAGATGTCAGTGAGGTAGCTGGCCCCACACCTTATATAGCTTATAAAAACCTTCCCAATCTGAAGAGTATCCTATGTAGACCAAGACATCAACTAGTTAACAGGTTGACAGTAAATAGAAACACTGTACCCTGTGGTCATTGCAACCAATGTACCTATATTAATAAAGAAACTAGTTTTGAGCACCCTACTACAGGACGTATTTATAACTTTAACACTAACACCAACTGTGAAAGTAAAAATGTAATATACATGGCGAACTGTCTAGGATGTAATAGTTACTACATAGGGAAAACAAATAGATCATTCAAGGAGAGGATTAGGGAACATACGTACCACCTCAGAGTAGGTACTGAAACCAATGCATTGGCTAGACACAAAAGATCAACTGGTACCAGTCATAACTTTAAATTCTGTGCCATTCAATGTGTTTTTGAAGGATTCAGAGGTGGTGACTTAATTAACAGAACATTAGAACAAGAAACAAGATGGATCATAAGATTAAGGTCCGACAAACCACCAGGCCTTAATGACAAAGTTCAACTAAAGCCATTTCTGAAAAGTAGAAGGTTACGCAGGTAAAGAGATCCCCCACTAATTGTTTCTAAATTATACATCATTTAGGTACATTTTGCCCACAACTTTATGACCATGATGTAGATAACTAATTTTTATAGACTCAGACATATTGTGGACATATTATAAACTTATAACATTTGTCACAAAAAATGAGTCTTTGCATGTTTACATTTAGTATTGAAAGGTATTATGTCTTGTTTGTTTACTAAATGACTTTTGCAAGACACCTCAAGGTGCCACTTTGGGTTATCAGTATAAATGTTTTAGAAATAGCTTCCACTTTCTTCCCCTACATATTCCATTTATCACACACCGGATAAGAATGAGACAGTTTTACGATGTTTATATTTTAATTTAGTTATTAGGGATGTAAAGATTGTAAAGTGCAAGTAATCAAACATTTACTATACATTTATGGTTGCACTGGTCAGTGGTGCATATTTCCACCATTGCGGGTTTGTATGAGAGTCATGTTAACTATTAGGACATTGCCCTTTTGTATACGGATGGTTTCTTGTTCCGTTTATTGTTGAAGCAGTCTTTCATTCACAGTTCTGCCAGTTATGTGTACATCCTGTAATATCTATGTCCTTGTTTATGAATGCTGACTGAGGGGACCATGGCATGAACGAGCGGACAGCTATTGTTATGTTCGCTCACCCGTTTTATGCCTATTGTAAGTCTAATCGGCTTTTTTAAATAGAGAGATTGCTTTTATTTTAATGAACGCTATGTTTTATTTTGTTTTACATTCAAGATTCAGCCGTGTTCTGTTGTGCTGTAAGTTTTAAAGATGTTTTGGAAATTACAGAGATAAAGTAATTTATAAAATTGTTTTTAACATCTGAACTACACAGAAATAGTCTAGCTAATGTGAAACAAGCTTTTAATGTCCTGTAAATGTCGACTTTTTTACGAGTTCACTTTGGATATTATGAATTCCTAGTGAATACGGAAATGCCTAATGCTACACTTTATTGTTATATGCACTACAAGCTGTTTGGGAAACGCTGACTAAGTTTGATGTGTGCTTTTTTGACATATACCGGTATGCTTGAAAGTTTAGTACGAGATTTCTCTAAGTATTATGAGATCATAAGCAAATATGACAATGCTCAGAGACATACTTGACTGTTTAAAGTATTATAACTAATGTTTGGGCACCGATATGTTTTTTATGTATGTTTATTATGAACTACTTAGTTCATACCTTGAATATACTAGTATTTCACTCAGCTTAACAGGATAACATTCATGGAAGCTAGATTAATTGGTCTCTGTATTTTTAAATGAAGTAAACATGTGATCATAGAGGTCCTATTACAAGCTTTTGTTGGTTTTAAAAGTGATGTTTAAGGTTTTAGTTTGTATTAAGAGTCTGAAAAAGCCTTTGGCGAAAGCGCTTACTCGTTTGGAATAAACAATTTGCTAATTTCTATGGATATATTTGTCTGAATTTCTACTTTCATTTTATTGCTTTTTGGAAAGTCACGCTTCTCTTTGGACTGAGTTTTATTGCTGATATTTAAGCATATGAAATTGACAATTTAAAGCCCTCACAGCCAAGGGTAGCAGAAGTGTAAACCTTTTTCCCCCCATCTGTCCAGGGCCCTTGAATCCCTATCAGAGGGGATAGGGTTTTTTGCAGTGGAAGCCTTGACCCCTTTGGGACCCTGAGAAATAGTTTCTGGGTCAGCAGCAGGGTTTTTATAAAGAAATTTATGTGAATCTGGAACCCTGTAGTACATCTCTGTCTGGCTTAACAGGGGTAAAGAGTCAGGGGATAGACCGGACTCTGAAAATACATCATCTACAATGTCTAAAACAGGAGGGATAGCAAGAGGCCTGTGCTGAGATAGTAAAAGAAAATCTCTAAGCCTTTTCTTAGATTCTGAGTAGTCCTGGCTCTCTCAGTGGAAGTGCTCCCTCATGGTATGCAGGGTTTCCCCAAAAGAAAAATCCTCAGGAGGGGAGGCTGAATGGATAGATTCTTCAGTGTCGGAATCCTCACAGGGAGGGAGGGAGTATTCTTGGTCAGAAGAGGAACCAGAGGAAATGGAAACCTGATCTGAAGATTCATATTCTGTCTCTTGCCTAGGCCTCTTCTCAGGAGGGGGATGGGAACCCCTGATCAAGGTTATTAGGTCTTCGGCCATTTTGAGCATCTGTTTTTTAGGCATGGAGGCCTGTCCATGAGCTTGCTGTACTAGTTTCTTTGTCTTCAGTGGTGCTTTAGTCTTTGCCTTTGGAACTGTAGTTGGTTTTATATATAACTGTGTAGGCCTGAAAACACCCTCAGAAGCAGATGCCTGCTCAGCGGATCCGGACCCATCTGAGGGAATATTTTCCAAGTGTCCAATACCTTGAGTATCCAGAGGCCTAGTCTGCTCCACGTGGGAGTTGGAAGCGGCCTGCGGCTCTGAGGTAGCGGGCGTCAGGGGCTGCGAAAGTGCCTCACTGAGAACCCGCGAATGGCTTAGAAGAAGCCTCGTCGTCAGTTTTGGACCTTGGATGCTTGTCCTTTTCCTTGCATTTCTTGTGAACTGAGGTAGTCGGATGGCTATCCGACGACATTGTGTAATTAAATCTCCGGCCAAAGTAAGGAAAAGCAAAATTGTACCGACGCTTAATAGTGCGTTGGTTAAATCTTGCACAAAATCTGCAATTAGCTACGTCGTGATCAGGGTCTAGGCAAGGAATACAATAAGAATGGAAGTCCTTATGAGGTATTTGCTTCCCAGAAGAAATACAATTATTAACTTTTTCTGACATCGGTCTGGAGCAAGAAAAAAGTTTCCCCAACGGGGTACTTAGCTTTAAATGAAGACTTCAGATCTGAAATTTGAACACGAAAATCTCAGGAGCCGGCTGACCAGCACTTGCGAACTGCTTCTGCTTCGGGCACCGTGCGGCAAGAAAGACTGGAGAAAATGGAGTCGGCTGCATCTTTTATACCCCTGGCACACTGACATCAGGGAAGAGGCAACAGCAACCAACGCCAGACCAAGACTTTGGAATTCAGGCCAACTGCGGGTAGCCTGCCAGCAGGATAACCCAAGAGTAATGACTGCAACAGTGAAACACGATGAACATCTGTAACTATATTATGTTGATATGGAGTTTACCTCTACAGAAAATGGGATATTATCCCAGCCAGACCTTCCCAGTAAACAAATGTGAAATAAATAAATAATGATAAACACTTCTATCTTCCTCAGCTAATCTACCTTCACTACTCAGGTTTCTGTATAATAGTACTGTTGACACCTCTGTTTTCTACACCTCACTTTTATAGTCTTGCATTCTACTGTCATACACACTACCCATGACACACTGTACCAGTTAGATGCAGCTCCTCTGATTCTAACTTTGACCTCCTTATTCAGATTTCTCTTCAACCACCCCTTAGAGATACCTGAAGTTAACCTGCTCCCCTTACTTTCCTGTCTATCTCAATTTTCAGATTCTTCTGATTTCCCCCACTGGCAACCATGACAGTTTCATCCTATGTTCCTTTAGCTTTGCAGTCATTCCTCTTTCATTTGTTGAAGTTCCTGTTCACTGTCTTCCTGTAGTGCAACATTGTATACTGCAACTTTGTTGATATGTCCCCTCCAACCAGTAAGTTAATGTAGTCGAAAACCAGTATGAACAGCAGTGGGTCAAACCTGAACCCTGATGCACATCCACTCCCACTGGGAACCCTTCGACAGACTAGAGACAGTCTGTACTTATGTTTTTTGAGCTGTGTTAAGCAAGCCTGCACTAACTTTATGAATACTTCCTGGACTTTGAACCACTGTAGGATTGCTCAAAATCAACTTTCTAGGTACCCTGTCATGTTTTCTCCATGTCATTGAATTCCTAGTTGGGCTCTTTCCACATCTGCAGCTTCTTCTCCAGTATCTGTCTCACACTACAAATACTGGAATGGTTGTGTTGCATTTGACATAAATATGAACTGCTCATCTCTCATCATAATTTACCATTTTGTGTATTAATTTGTCAATCATCCCACTTAGACACTTTCATCCATTTGGTAGTTTGACATCTCTGCACCCCAATAGTTGTAAATAGTCCCTTTGTTCTTGTACACTGCCACTAAAATGTTTATTCCTCTAGTCACCTGGGATGCACCTTTATCTCCATACCATTAGAGCACCTTCAGACGCCACTTCTACCCCAATGTATCCAACATCTTGATCATATCTACGGTGACTGTCTTCATCTGAGCCTGCTGCTTTCCCTGACTTCATTCTCCTTGGCTTTGCACTTACTTATTCTAGGATTTGTTCTTTTTCCCCATTCATCATAGACTGCTTATGTTGCAGTACAGCTTCTGCAGAGTTTTCTTCACTCTGAAGTTGTTGGAAAGTACTCTTTCATCTACACTTTATGCCCTGTTGACTAGTGAGCAGATTGCTGCTGGTATCCAATACAAATGGTGTCTGATGACGATCTTTGCCTCACAACCTGATAAGAGTTTCTACGTACTATCTGCTGACTCATTCCCAGAAACTGGCAATGTTCTCTCTGCTACTGTAAAAAGAAGTTAAGTCTTACCATAACGTTCCATCTGTGTTGTTGATCTTCGTTCATTCATTACTGATGGGTTATCGGTTCTTTCCTTGGAACCAAGCCGGCCTCATACCAATCTCGGGTCAGCCAAAAACTCTCAAGCCAAGATCCTACCCAGAATGCTCTGCTCCATGTTACCTCAGATCGAGTTTGCAAGTTGATAGACAAAAGTAGAGGCTACCTCTGGTCATAACAGACATACAAAGATGGAAAAAAGGAGCATATGAGATCAACCAGGAACTTCGGGAGGGGAACGGAGGGTGGGGAGCAATGAAAGAACAAAGATCAACAATACAGATGGAACATTATGATAAGACATAACTTCTTTACCTGATTTTGTTAATCTTCGTTCATTCCTTACTGACGGGACAGAGTCCCCAGCTACCTGTATCCCTGGGCGGCCCTCGTGGAAAGACATTCCTGAGCACCATGGAACCAAAAGAAGCTCTTCCACTGGAGGCCAAGTCCAATTTGTAATGAAGAATAAAAGTATAGCAAATGTCATTGAGGGAAGCCCTAGCATGTAAAGCTGCTGAAGTTGCCACAGACCTTGTAGAATGGGCTTTCACTTTGTGAGGCAAGGCGATGCTGTTCTTGTTGTAGATGAAGGTAATACAATTTCTCAACCATGCCGCCAATGTACCTTTAGAGAAATGATGACCTAACCTTGGTTCAGAAATAGTTAGTCTGATTTTACGGGTAGATTTTGTTCAGTCCAGATAAAATCGTATTTGTCTGTGAACATCTAGGGAGTGCAGGCAATAATCTCCCTTGTTAGAATGATTAGGAAAAAATACTGGGAGGTCAATAGACTGGTTGACAGACTGCTCTGACACCACTTTTGGTAAGAAGGAAGAATTAGTTCTCAGCGACACTCTATCTTTATGGAAAAAAGGTAGGGACATTTGATGCATAAGGCTTGAAGTTCTGACAAACGTCTAGCTGATGTGACTGCAACCAGAAACAAAGTTTTCCAAGAGAGATACTTTAAGTAACAAGAAGACACAGGTTCAAAGGGGGGAGCTATTAGGGCTTGTAGAACCATGGCCAAATCCCAAGGCTGAGCTGGTTCTCTAAAGGGAGGTTTTAGGTGAAAAATGCCCTTCGAGAAAGTCTTACAGAGTCTGTGTGACATGAGTGAAAAGTCCTGAAAGCCAATGTGGAAATTAGAAATGGCAGCTAAATGAACACGAATAGTAGAGGCTGACATCCCAGATTGAAAAAGATCTGATAAGTAATCTAATACCACCGAAACTGGGACTGACAAGGGGTCCAACTGTTTGTTCGCTGCCCAAAATGTAAACCTTTTCCATTTGCTGAGATAGATTAGCCTGGTGGATGATTTATGAGATGCAATAAGAATATTGTGCACCGGGGAAGAAAGGTTATCATACGTGGCAATCACAAGAAGTGGAGAAACCAAGCTGTCAGCTTCAGGTTTGTTAGATTGGGGTGGGTCAGACCCTGCAGACGGGAGATCAATGTTGGAGTTGGATTGAGAATCCATGGTCGATCTAGCAGATGAGGCCAGAAGAAGGGGAACCAAACTTGTTGAAGCCAATATGGAGCAATGAGGATCATTTTGCTAGTCAACTGCCGTGCTTTCTTCAAAAATTGGGAGATGACGGGGAGAGGAGGATAAGCATAAAGCAGACCAGAGGGCCAAACGTGGACTAGAGCATCTCTCAGTGACTGTCCCCAAGGGGGGGATCAGGGCAAAATAGTTGCTGCACTTGTAGTTGATTGGGGAGGCGAACAGGTCACAGCAAGGCTGGCCCCAGCAGTTGAAAATTTTTGCCACTATCACAGGATTGAGGGACCACTTGGTGAGGTTGCAGAATGTACCTGCTCAATTTTCTCCGCTATCACACTGGAGATCCTGGGATTGTGCGTTTTAATTAGAAAGCAGGTGGAAGCTATCGCCCATTGCCATATTCTCAAGGCCTTTCGGCATAACCGATAAGATCTGGTGCCCCCTTGCTTGTTGATTTACCAGACCACTGAGATGTCTGATTGGATCACAATAGTCCCTAACGGAAGATCGAGTGGAATGCTTGCAATGTTAATAGCACCGCCCTCAGTTCCAGGACACTGATATACAAATGGGCCTCTGTCTTCGACCAGATGCCTAGGACCGAGTTTCTCTGACATAGCACCCCCTCACCCATTCAGGAAGGCATCCGTTGTCACTGCGGCTTTCGGCTGATGGGGGCTGAAGTGGTGAGACCATTGTTGTGGATTTCGAGACATCCACCAGAGCAAATATTGCTTGCATCTCTGAGTTACACTTATCTGAAAGGACAAAGGATGTTGTAGAGGGTACCACTGAGTGAGAAGTAGCCACTGAAGAAGTCTCTTGTGGAATCTGGCCAGAGGAACAATGGTGATTGAGGCTGCCATCGACCCCAAGAGTTGGAGTATGGACCGAGCAGAGGATTTGTGGTGACAGATTAGCGGCTGAACCTGTTGTCTTGTTCTTTGAAGTGTGCGATCCGGAAGAGATGCTGTGCAATTCCTCGTGTCCAACAGAACCCCAATGAATTCTAAAGATTGTGCTGGGCTCGTGTTGGACTTCTCCCAGTTTATAGTGATTCCCAGGTGCTGAGCTGTGAGAAGAATGTAATCTTGGGCTTCTTCCAGTAGATGCTTGTTGGGGGCGGTAAGGAGCCAGTTGTCTAGGTATGGAAACGCCTGGAATCCTTGAAGTCGCAAGTGAGCGATGACCACTACCATGCATTTGGTGAACATTCTGGGGGCTGTAGAGAGACCGAAGGGCAGTGCTCAAAATTGGTAGTGACTGGCTCCTATATGGAAACGGAAGTATCTTCTTGAGCGCTTGTCCATTTTTATATGGTAATACGTGTCTTGAAGATCTACAGAGCACATCCAATCATCTTCTTCCAAAGAGGAAGGATAGACTGAACCATGACCATCCGGAATTTCTCAGGTTTTACAAATTTGTTTAGTGTGCCGAGATCAAGAATCGGTCTCCAGTCCACTGTCTTTTTTGGCACTAAAAAGAACCTCGAGTAAAAACTGGATCCAATCTGGTCTGGGGGGACCATTTGGATGACTTTTTTTGTAGCAGCTTTCAGATTTTGTGTGCTGCTGCTTCCCTTTGACTGGGTGGGACATTGGGTAAGACTCATGGTGAGGTGGGAAGAAAAAGGGAAAAAAACTATAGGGAGAGAGTCTTAAAGTTGTGATAGGGTAGGAGTATATAGATAGTAACTGACTGAAAACTTTTTAGACACTAACAATAGAAAAACTTCAAAAAATTGTTCACTTAGCTGAGAAAGAGTGACTTGACAAGGCTGTACAGCAATGCGGCAAACGAGATCTGGGGTAACAGGGAGCAGAGCATTCTGGGTAGGATCTTGTCTCGAGAGTTTTAGGCTGACGTGAGCTTGGTATGAGGCAGGCTCGGCTCCGAGGACAAAACCAATAACCCATCAGTAAGGAATGAACGAAGATTAGCAACATCAGATCTGCTCTTTTGGCCTACTTATTGGCAATCCAGAATTCCTTCTTAGATTGGTCTGTTCGGTCTTCCACTTTTTTTTGGACTCCTCCATTCTTTTAATAACTTCCTGAACTTCTGCATTCCACCACCATCTTTCTTTATGTACCTTATTTCCATACCTGGCTCGGCAGCATATCTGTTCAACAGACTTCACACGTATTGAGACAGTGACATTATTCAACTCTTATTTAGTTCCTCCTCTTTCCGAGTTGCTAGAGTCCTGAATATTTTCTTGAACTCTTTAGGCTTCTGCTCCAATCATCATCCAGGTCCTCAGCTTAGCCTCTTTTGACCTTACGGTCTTTTCTGATCACTGTCAGCAGGTGACCACAGCCACCAGTAGCTCATGCTGTATGAGACAGTTTTACTGGTGATGACTTTGCAATCTCATATTCTACTCAAAGTCCTTTCCTTACCATGAGGAAGTCTATCAGAGCTGCATGCTGACCACTCTTGTGTGATCCTATGACTCTCTCTTGGTGAGCCATGTACTGGCCATATTTAAACCAGTTGCGAAAGAGAATTCTAGAATGGGGTCTCATTCCTTCATTCCAGTTGCCCTATCCATGTGCGCCCAGAAAGTCCTCATACACAGTTCTGTCTGTACCGCTATGACAAATTCAAGTCCCCCATTTACAT
Organism: Protopterus annectens; assembly: GCF_019279795.1. Classification (NCBI taxonomy): domain Eukaryota; kingdom Metazoa; phylum Chordata; order Ceratodontiformes; family Protopteridae; genus Protopterus; species Protopterus annectens. The sequence continues at coordinate 631,592,942 of NC_056728.1, read as the reverse complement.
CAAACCATGTTGTTCTACCTAGTAAGCCCTGCAACTGTTGCCTGAATGCACTCTTTTCCTCTACATTATAGCCCTGCTGTGGTGCATAGGCTGAGCTTATTAATAAAACCCTTTCTTTACACTGGAATCTGACTGCCATAAGTCTATCACTAATCTCATGACATCCCTGTCTTCATAATACTCTCCATTACGGTTCCCAAAATTTCTAGTCTCATTGGATTCCAACACCACCTTAGGTAGAAAGGAAGGATTGTTCTGTAAAGATACACTATCCTTGTAAAAAATCAAATAAGGAGGTTTAGACAACAGAGTCTGAAGTTCTAACACCCTTCTGGCAGAAGTAATAGCAGCTAAGAAGACAGTTTTCCAAGTCAAAAAGTTTTAGTTCACACTTACCTAATGGTTGAAATGCAGGTTGAGTTAAGGCCTGTAAAGCAATATTTAAAGACCAAGGGGGAGTAGGATCCTTTAACGGAGGTCTGAGTAGATATGGTCTTCTGAGAAAGGCTTTGCAAAGCTTGGAATAGGCTAATGTTGAATTATTTACTTTTATATGGAAATTAGAAATGGCCACTAATTGTACTCCAACAGTTGAGGAGCTAGTCTCTTCATTGAAAATTGTAGCTAAAAAATAAAGAACCTTAGAAATCAGAGCTGAAAAGACATCTAAATTCTTTTCATGTGCCAAAAACAAAACTTTTCTAGTGGAAGCTTTGTGGGTTAACAGAATCTGATGGAAAGGAGAGGAAAGCCTGGCTTAAACAATTAATGGAACTGAATTAACCATCCAGTCAGCTTGAGGCCTGAAATATCTGGATGAGTCATGTCTGTCAGGTGACAGTAGGTCTGCAGTTGGATCCAGAACCCAGAGTCGGTGTAGAAGATGTGGCCAAAGGAAGGGAAACCAGAACTGATGAGGCCAGTAAGGTGCAATGAGGATAGGTGTGCTCTTCAATCAAGATGCTTTCTGCAGAAATCTGGGAAATGAGGGGTATTAGGGGATAAGTATAAAGGAGGCCAGAGGGCCAAGTATGAAGTAGACTCCAGTCAGTGGGGTGATCAGGGCAAAGAAACTGCTGCACTTGTTGAGGGGAGACGCAAATAGATTGCAGCATGGCTGGTCGCATCGATGGAAAATCTTATCTGCCACCTTCATGTTGAGAGACTACTTGTGAAGCATTAGAATAGATGTGCTTAACTTGTTTGCAATTACACTGGACTTCCGCAGAATGTGCACTGCTATCAGAAAGCAATTGGATGAGATCACCCACTGCCATACACTCTTAGCTTCTTGACAAGGAGGGTAAGACGTGGTTCCTTCTTGTTTGTTGATGTACCAGATTACTGACATATTGTCAGTCTGAACTGAAAAAGTCCTGGTTGGGAGAGTGTTTTGAAAGGCCTGCAACACTAGGAGGGCAGCTCTAATCTCCAGGACATTGTGTGTTTTGGTCTCTGAGGAACCATATTTCTTTTCAAGGAGTGCCCCCCCCAATCGGAGAAGCATTTGTGGTCAATGTGGCTTTGGTATGAGGGAGAAAGTACAGTTTTGTACCGACCATAAATGTAGATGTCCGATAGGTATGCATCTGCAGTCATAACATATGGGTTGTCCTGCCTCAGGCAGCCCTTCGGTCGGCCGGATTCCAAAGCCTGGGTCTGGCCTCGGCTGATGCCGCACTTCACCCGACGTCATAGCTCCTGGGGTATAAAGGCATCAGCCGACACCATTTTCCTCAGTGTTTCTTGCCCCAGATGCCAGGTGCCCTCTAGGAAGGCTAAATTTGTATAAAAGTAGCAAATTCCAAACAGTAGAAATCAAAAAGTATATATACATATATACATACAAACAAATACACCATAATAGATTCCCCCAGCTAGCTAAGAGAGGGGTAAGTACCCTAGGAATACCACAGAGGGGAAGGAGGGTGGGTAATCCTGACTGCAGATGCATACCTATCGGACATCTACATTTATGGTAGGTACAAAACTGTACTATGTCCTTCAAGGATGCATCTGCAGTCATAACATATGGGTAGAATACCATAGCCAAACTGGGGAGGAGGCACTAAGATAATGATGGTGTAGTTAAGATCCCTTGTAAAACAGCAGTTGCAAAACCTGCTCGGGATCTGGAGTATAAAGGAAGATTGTAATGCTTGGCAAATGTATGCACGGAGCTCCAAGTAGCAGTTTCTAAAATGTCTTTGGTAGCCACTCCTCGTAGGAAAGCTGTAGTGGTGGCTGTAGCTCTTGTGGAGTGAGGCCTGATATTTTCAGGAGTTGTCTTTCCATGAAATGAGTAGCAGAATCGAATGCAATTTCCTATCCATTTTGAGATTGTCTGTTTTGAAATTGCCTTTCCTTGCACTCCTGTTGCATAAGCTACCAGAAGCTGGTCAGTTTTTCTGCTGGCCTTAGTTCTGTCCAGATAGTAGCGCAGTTGTCTGTGTACATCCAAGGTGTGTAGTAGTTTTTCCCCCCTGTTCTGTGGGTTGGGGAAGAATGTAGGTAAATGAATAGCTTGGTTCAAGGATACCCTGGATACCACCTTTGGCATAAAAGTAGGATTGGTTCTCAGAGACACTCTATCCTGGTGAAAGATAAGGAAAGGCTGCACTGCCATTAATGCCTGTAACTCGGATACCCTTCTTGCTGAAGTGATTGCTAGCAGGAAGGCAGTTTTCCAAGATAAGAACTGTAAGTCTGCTGTTGCTGCTGGTTCAAAAGGGGGAAGTGTTAATTTTTCTAGCACAAAATTGAGATCCCATGCAGGTAGAGGTGGTTTCCTTGGAGGTTTTACATTTTTGATCCCTCTCAAAAATTGTCTGAGGAGAGGATGAGAGAAGACAGGAGGATCCATGTTGTACTCTGCTGAAATTGCTGATGCATGAATATTAATGGAAGAATAGGACAGGCCATTGTGGAACAGTTCTGCTAAGTATTCTAGGATGTGTGCTAAGTTTGCCAGTGTGACATTTGTTCCCTTTGCTGCACTCTAAATGAGGAATCTCTTCCATTTGGCTGAATATGTTTTCCTTGTGGAGGGTCTGCGAGCCTCCAGGATAATGTCCTTAACCCTCTGAGATAAAACAGGTTGGTTTTGTTTTATGCAATTTTCCAAGCAGCTAGCTGCAGGGTTTTTAAGTTTGGATGCAGGGTCTTGTAGTTGTTCTGCGTTAGAAGTAAAGGACATAGAGGTAGAGGCCATGAGTTCGTCCGAGACATGCTTCTCAGTAGTGGGTACCAATGCTGCCTTGGCCAGTCTGGAGCTATCAGAATTACCTTTGGCTGTTCCTCTCTGATCTTCAGTAGAACTTTGTACATCAATGGGAGAGGTGGAAAGGCATATACTGTCAGGGCCTTCCAGCTGAAAGAAAGGGAGTCCACCCTCCAGGCTTGTGGGTGGTATACTCTTGAGCAGAATTTCTTCAGTTGGTGGTTGAGTGGGGAGGCTAACAGGTCTATCTCTGGCATTCCCCATTTGTTTGTTATGATTTTGAAGATGTCTGGATGCAGCATCCATTCGTGAGCATCCGTGGTAGTTCTGCTTAAGCTGTCTGCTAGTGAATTCTCTTTTCCTGGTACGAATCTGGCCTGCAGTTGGATGTTGAGATTCAGGCCTAAGTTCCACAGGTCCATTGCCATCCGGCATAGAGGGTATGAATGTGTGCCTCCCTGTTTATTGATGTACCACATGACTGTGGTATTGTCCGTCCTTATTAGCAGGTGTCCTTGCTGGAGGAATGATTTGAATGCCTCGATTGCATGCTTCACTGCCAGCATCTCCTTTAGATTTATGTGTAGATTCAGCTGGTCTTGGGACCATAGGCCTTGGATACACTTGTCTTCCATGTGTGCCCCCCAGCCTAGGTCTGAGGCGTCCGTGGTGATGGTCTGCCTTGGATGTGGTTTGTGGAAAGGCAATCCTCTGTTGATCTGGCAGGCCTGAGCCCACCACAGGAATTCTTTTTTCAGGCATGGAATGATTGGTATCAGGGCTTCTAGACTGTGTCTGTGTTGAGACCATACATTCCTTAGGTACCATTGTAATTTTCTCATATGCAGCCTGGCATGTGGGATCAAGATTATGCAGGATGCCATGTAACCCAGGGCCTGCAGGACTTTCCTTGCAGTAAGCTGAGTTTGTCTTGTTAATGCCATGAAGTAGACTGGTAGTTGCTTTTGTTTTTCTTCTGTGAGAAAAGCCATCTGAGTTATTGTGTCCAGGTCTGCACCCAAAAAAGTTATCCTTTGGGATGGCACTAGTCTTGACTTTTGTATGTTGACTGTGTATCCCAAGGCTTGCAGCAGTTGTATGACATAGGCCAAATCCTTTATTATTTTTGTCTTGTTGTCCGCTTGTATTAGGCAGTCGTCCAGGTATGGGTAGATTTGAATTCCCTGAAGCCTGCAATGTGCAATTACTGATGCCAGGCATTTCGTGAATACTCTGGGCGCAGTATATAAGCCAAAGGGCAATGCTGAGAATTGATAATGCTCTGATCCTGCAAGAAATCTGAGGTGTCTTCTGCAATCTGGTCGTATAGGTACATGCAGTAATGCCTCCTTGAGATCTAGAGTCACCAGCCAAGACTCCTTGCCCAACATGGGAAGAAGTTGCTGTAGGGTCAGCATTTTGAATTTTGGAACAATGAGATATGTGTTCAGTGCGGACAAGTCGAGAATAGGCCTCCATTGATTTTCTTTTCTTGGTACAAGGAACAGTCTGGAGTAAAATCCTTGGCCTTGTTCCATAGATGGTACCTTTTCTATTGCTCTCATCCTTAGTAAGCTGATGATTTGTTTTAGAGCCTCTGATTTCTGGTTTGGTGGAAGGTTTGGCATTCCTCTCTTTTTTGGTAGAGTGTGGAAGTGAAACCTGTAGCCCTTGTCTATTGTTTGCAAAGTCCATTTGTCTCCTGTAATACAATGCCAGTTTTTTGAAAATAAAGCTAGCTTTCCGCCCAAGGGTGCTTCCAGTTGTTCCCTGGTAGGCGGAATCAGAGCCAAGTCATTGTGTCTGTCCTGTGGAAGTGGTTGCAGTCGCAGCTGTGGCGGCACTTCTCTGGTTGGCAGGTTGCCACTGTCGACCCCTGTAGGCACCCCTTGATTGACCTCTGCCTCTTGGGCGTCTATTTCTGCCTCTCTGTGCTCTAGAGGTGTCTGGAAAGGACTAATTCTTTGAAGGCCAATTTCTGCTGAACCTCGGAGGTTGGACCTGCAAAAAATCCTTGACTGTTTGGACAGATTTTGCTTTTTCTTCCACTTTCTTTAGAACCTCCTGTGCAGGGGAGCCAAATAAACTTTGTTTCTCCATAGGGGCATCTAGGAGTTTAGTCTTAACATGGTCTGGCAAGGATTGTTCTTTTAGCCAGGCATGCCTTCAAATCACTGCTCCAGTCATAGCTGATCTAAATGAAGCCTCCAGTGCATCATAGCCACATTTCAAGAAATGATTACTGACCTGCTGAGAGTTGTGTACCAAATCCTGAAGGGACTTATGGTCTAAAGGTTCAGGAGAGGCCAGCTTTTTATTCAGCTGATCTAACAAAAATTCCTGGTACTGTATCATGTGAAATTGACAGTTTAAAGCCCTGGCAGAAAGAGTAGCAGAAGTATAAACCTTTTTACCCCATCTCTCTAATGCTCTAGATTCTCTTTCAGAGGGTAGGGGGTTTTTGGCAGAGGCAGCTGCAACACCTTTAGGGCCCTGAGAAATGGTTTCTGGGTCTGCAGCATGGGCCTTATACAAGTGGAAGTGAGAATCCGGGACCCTGTAATATCTGTCAGGTTTGGCAGGGGCCGGGGGAAGAGAATCAGGGGCAGTACTGGCATCATTATATGCATCATCAACAACTGATAGTACAGGTGGCATGGCTAAAGGCCTATGCTGTGGTAAGTGTAAAAAAGTCATTAGCCTTTTGCTTAGAATCAGAAAAATCCTGACCCTGCCATTGGAAGTGTTCCCTCATAGAGTGTAGGGTTTCCCCAAATGAAAATTCTTCTGGAGGAGAGGCAGAAGGAATGGAGTCTTCTGCATCAGAATCCTCATAGGGTGAGTATGGGCCTTCCTGATGGTCAGATAAATCTGAACCATCCGAGGAATAGTCAGAGGAGAGAGGTTCAGGGGGTTCAGTCCTAGGCCTCTTTTCAGGAGGGGGTTGTGAGGCCCTGACTGGGTGAGGTTGGGATCCCCTGATCAGAGAAATAAGGTCCTCAGCAAGGCTGAGAATCTGTGAACTTGAGGTAAGCCTGTGAGAGGGAGCTTTTGTAGGTAAGGCCTTGGAAAGTTTTGCTGCTTTAGCCCTGAAAAAGGCCTTGATAGACATAGAAGCAGGGGGTCTAGCTGCCTTACGTGCAGGAGTAGAGATGTCCAACGGAATAGTGTCGGACAAATCTTGTGTGCCTGCTTCTTCAGTAGGAATTTCTGTAGCCTGTGTGGCCTCGGTTGTCGGAGGCATGCTTTCGGCCGAAGGGAGAACCGAGGTCTCGGTCTCAGCCAAAACAGAGACACTCGCAGTAGGCCTAACTGTGGTTTCAGCCGAAACCGCGGGCCGCGAGTGTCGGTCCTTTTCTTTGCGCTTTTTAGCTAAATGAGTAGTCGGAGTCTCCGACGGCATTTTATATGCAAAAGCGGAGCCAAAAAACTCTTCTGCAAACTCCGATCGACGTCTAAGTGTCCGTCGGTTGAAGGAAGCACAGGCTAAACAAGCTGATACGTCGTGGTCTGGGCCTAAGCAAGGAAGGCAGTAAGAGTGGAAATCCTTATGAGGTATTTGTTTCCCACAAGTTAAACAATTATTTACTTTGTCTGACATCGGCTGAGGCAAGAAAGAGTCCCCAACGGGGTACTTAGCTTTTTAGAAGTCTTCGGTACGTTGAAATCTCTGGATCTGACCGACCGGCACTTGCGAACAGCTTCTGCTTCGGGCACTGCGCGGCAAGAAAGACTGAGGAAAATGGCGTCGGCTGATGCCTTTATACCCCAGGAGCTATGACGTCGGGTGAAGTGCGACATCAGCCGAGGCCAGACCCAGACTTTGGAATCCGGCCGACCGAAGGGCTGCCTGAGGCAGGACAACCCATATGTTATGACTGCAGATGCATCCTTGAAGGACATCAAAGGGAAGGCCTTCTTGTATTTGATTGGAATGGATCCACCACAGAAGGTAATTTTTGTAAGCTTGCGTTATTTTGATTTGACTTAACAATGGTTATAGGAGAGTAGTCCATTGAGTTGCCAGTGTTCGTTAAAGAATCCTCATATGATACCTTGCCAGCTGTACAAGAGTGACTACCGCTGACATGGATCCCAATGCTTGAAGTATCAGACAAGCTGAGAGAGAACTTTGAAGTATTTTTTTGACCTGGAACTGAATGGTTTGAACCCAGGACAGAGAGAGAGAAGTTATTTGAGTGACTGTATTGAACACAGCACTGACAAATTCCAATATCTGAGTTGGTTCAAGTTGAGATTTGTTGTAACTGACAGAAATCCCATGATGTCAACATAACCGGAGTAAGCAGTCCTGAACCTGAATTAGAAGATGCCAAGCTGGACCAGTTAGGAGCCGCTCCTCCAGATATTTACTTATTTATTTATATTTGAAAATGGGGCAGTGTCCGACCTGGACAGAAGCCAGTTTTCAGCGGAGATCTGGGGAGAAAAGCTCCAAGGAAGATCACATAATTACACATTTATAGATATGACAATTACAATAGGAGTTCAAATGCAAGTTCCTTGACATTGTATCTAAAATCATATAACAATGGTAGTACAATAAGCTTATACTATTCATACAGATAAAAAAATATATATATATATATATATATATATATATATATATATATATATATATAGATATAGATATTTTTTTCCCCAGGAGATATAAAATTATCAAACTGAAGCTAAGAAGGTTCGATTGTCAAGAAATACTGACAATGGGTGGTGGAGAAAGGAATTTAGACAGTAACTGGTTAAATTAGTTGTTGGAGAACATGAGCAAAGCCTATGTTTGGTGAAATATTCCTTTATGGACTGATTAAATGAATGTGCATCACTGATGGACAGAATATGCTGAGGTAGAGAATTCAAATGTTTGGCAATGATATGAAAGTACAAGGAGACGCCATGAGTTTTGGGTTTTGTTAACCTTCAACAATAATTTATCAGCAGACCTAAGAGATTTTAGGTTACTGTAGGTTTGGACAAGATCAGGAAACACTCAGAATCCCTGCAGTCTCAAGTGATTTGCAACTACTGACATACAACTGGCAAACAACCTGAGGGTTGTGGTGAAACCAAAGCACAGTGCTCTGAACTGGTAATGACTGGCTAACTAGCTGGAAGTGTAGATATCTCCTGGACCATCTGTTCATTTTTATATAACAGTATTCATCCTGAAGACCTACTGAGCACATACATATGTCCTTGTGTAGAAAAGGCAGAATGGACTGCAATGTGACCATTCAGAACTTTGCACACTAAGGGGGATAAATGGGAAAATGGTATTGTGTAACCTATGGATATTATCCTTCACACCCATGCATCTTTTGTAATTTCTAGCCAAGTTCTCTGCTGCAGGGATAAATGACCTCCCCTTGACTGCCTTCAAAGATGGACAATCAGGCCTCCTTTCAGGAAAGCTGATAGGATCTGCCAGAGAAAGTATCCCTAGATCCGTGGTTATGTAGACCACCTCTGCTGCAGGGACGGCATCTTCATAAGAGTTTCGCTCTCTGCCCCTGAGGGAACTGTCTCCATGTGGATCTTGTAAGGGACCCTGGGATTTTTTGAGAGACATTTTCCATCCATCTCACTGGTTCCTAGAAAAGGTCTGTTGAGGGGTCAAAAGCATATGCCCACAGCAGGCAGGGCTTTTCCTTCCCACTCACACCCAGAGTGCGACTTTTATTTTGGGGTCAAATAAGGAACCTCTGTTAAAGGGAGCATTGATGAAAGAAGATTTGAAAGGTTCTGCAAAGTCACAAGCAGATCCAGGAGTGTCTTCTGATGGAAATGACTGAATCTACCACCTGTGAGGTACCTTCAGCCATGTGGCAGATAAGCTTCATGGATGAGTTTGAAATAGACTAAAGGGTAGCAAACTGCAAGGAAATAGTGCTCTCAATCTCGGAGGATATGGTCCCCATGAAGGATTTGGTAGTTCTTTAATCAAATCCTTCTGGAGTCTCATAACATGTGCCAAATGATTCATCAACCTACCAGCGAAGGTCGCTGAAGTATAGACATGCTTCCCAAAACTGTCAAACACCCTAGATTCCCTGTTAAGAGGGTGGGACAGAAGAACTTTGCTCTGCCAGTTCTTTCTTAGTGGCCATCATTATGACCATGACATAAATAGCTACTCCTTTACTCTAATATGTTTTGTCCTTAGGTGGTGTCAGGATCCTATTTGGTCTCTCAAGAGATAGGCTCAATCATGTCTGTCTCCTTCCACACTCATTGAGAGATCAAATCAATGAGCTCATCAATCTGTGGAGTCACCCAGGAGGTAGATGGGCCAGCACCAAAGGCCTCCAGGAACACAGACTCCTCTTGGGAAGAGTTATCAGAGGACCAACCACCAGTTGTTTCAGGAGTTCTAAGAGGTCTCTAAATGAGACATCATCGGGTGGTGATCTGGTGGACCCTTCCCCTTCATCAAAGTCAGTGTCCTCTGTGACAGACTCTTGCCGGAGAGTTTAAGTGCCTCCATTTGCACTTCCTCTTCCTAGGAACACTTCTTTGGTGGGATGCTCCGGAGAGGTATCGGAAGAGACTACTATACCCTGCTGGGTTGTCTAGAGACTGGTTCGGGGGCTGTCCCAGTGGAACTGATGACTGAGGTTCTGGATGCAGAATCGAATGGGATTGGGGAGTTAGAGATGTACAAGGAAGAGAAGTCTGAACTCTGGGAACAGAAAAGCTCTTTCCACTACCTCAAAGGCAGAATGACTCGGAGTAAAAGACACCAATGGGTCTGATAAGACAGTCTTATGCACCATTGGTTCCCTTCGCCCTGGGGGCAAACTACTTGAGGAGGGAGTCGGAGCCAAGATGTCCAGCGACGAAGCTCCATTAGGCAGAGACGGCTCTGATAACTTCAGAGTCGAGTCCAACACACTGGAGCTGGCGCTACTGCTCCAAGAGTCATCTGGCTCAGAAGTATTCAATGAATATTCTGAGAGCAATCTAAAAAGGTAGAAAGGAATTTGGCATTAACTTTCTAAGAGCATTAAAGGATGGAAAAGGAGAGAAAAATATATAAATTATTTGAATTATTTACCAGGCTGTGAATCATTACTGAGACTAAGCAGAAATTCCTTAAGATTACAAGAACAGGATAAGTTATTTCTTACACTTATTTCATTGAATTGCACTTCTGCAACTCTTATAATTGTGCTATACAGGTAATCTACTACATTTTGCACTGTTATAAAGCTTTTTTTACTGTTTCATTGCATTTATGTACTGTTTTAACTGTATTTTTCATTGCTAGACACTGTTTAATTACTCTAATTGCATGTTTACTGAATTACTTAACTGTAAACTGCTTTTTTCATACTGAGAGTTGTACTTTCTGTTTGTGAGTGCTTTTCTGTGCATTTCTTTTGAGGTTTCTGTGTTCTAGTCAGGTATCATACAACTGATTTGTTTGGAGTTAAAAGCATTCTCTAGAGTCTCCTTGCTCCTTTATCTGTTGTAAGCTTTCATTTAGTGGATAGTAGCTGTAACAGCTTCCCATCCCTGTCCCTATTGTTGTCTTGTTCTTGTACTTGGTGGCTTTGCAGTTGTCCGTCCATACTGTATACTTGATCTGGGACACTCCTCCCAGTCTAGTGTCATTAGTTCATTAGAGAGAGAACATTTGTGAAGGCCAACAAACTTAGATTTTTAACCTTGAATTATCTTCTGTTCCAGCTTTCTCCTTTTCCACTTTAATAAAAAAAAAAAAAAAAATTCTAAGCTTGTTTCCCCCCTTTCCTGTAACAAATCTAGTCCAGATACAGATTTGCTGTATCCAGCACTGTTTGTAAGCTCCTGAGCCCCCACAAGCCTTTCTATGTTGGAGGGAAGCCTTCTAACTCATCAGTGGGAGTGGTAAGTACTAGGTAACCTATCTACCACACAAGGAGTGGTTTCTGACTCAGAAATTGTAGTTATTGGCTGTTTGGGCAGTTTTTCCAACTCTCTCAACTTCCTGATTTAAAACCCGCATTTGCACTTGTTTCCTCCCTTTCCTGTCTAGTCCAGATACAGATTTGCTGTATCCAAGACTGTTTGTAGGCGCCTGAGCCCCCAAGCCTTTCTGTGTTGGAGGGAAGCCTTCTAGCTTACCAGTGGGAGTGGTAAGCACTAGGTTAGCCTACCTACCACATAAGGAGTGGTTTCTGGCCCAGAAAATGTATTTATTGGCCATTTGGGAAGTTTTTCCATCTCTCTCAACTTTCTGATTTAAAAGCCTGCATTTGCACTTGTTTCCCCCCTTTCCTGTAACTAGACTAGTCCAGATACAGATTTGCTGTATCCAGGATGGCCTGTAAGCTTCTGAGCCCCCCAATGCTTTCTCTATTGGAGGGAAGCCTTCTAGTTTATCAGTGGGAGTGGTAAGCACTAGGTAGTCTATCTACCACAAGAGGAGTAGTTCCTGGCCCAGAAATTGTAGTTTATTGACCATTTGGACAGTTTTTCCATATCTTTCAACTTTCCGGTTTAAAAGCCCACGTTTGCTCTTGTTTCCTGTCTTTCCTGCAACTAGTCTAGTCCAGATACAGACTTGCTGTATCCAGGACTGTTTGTAAGCTTCTGAGCGGTGACAGAGTCTGCTCTTCATTTTTTCCCTTAGATATACTAGTTCTCTCCTCTCCTGCACTTATACTAGCTTATTAGTCTAGCACTTTACCAGACTTCTTGTAGCAATTACTGTAGGACACAACTGCTACCAGCACTAAACGTTCTATAAGGAAACAGATCTAGTACTTAGTATCAATAACCACACCTCCAGGCATGTCTAAAGGTCAGTTCCCTGTGCTTTTTCCTATTAATTTGGTGAACTTGGGCATCCTGAAGCAATGTAGCAACTGCCTCATGCGCACCGACAACCCTCTCCTCTTACCTTCCAACATTCAGACTTGTGAAAGATGTACTTATATATCCAAATTGGTAGCCACACACTCTCCAGCCAAGACCAGAATAGCTGGTCAAGAGGAGAAGGTCAACACTTGCACCACACCACATGGAACACACACCAGCACTGCCTTCCCATAAAAACACAAACCACATACCCACCTTCGCAGAGGCTCTCAATAAAAATCTACCCATGCAGCAGAGAACTTCAAGGCAGAAACACACTCGATCACCACAACACAACACTAATCATGAGACACACAACTCTCCAAAACAGTGTGCCACTCAACTAAAGCTCCTAAGGTAAAACAGCATGCCCAACACACTAGCCACAGGTGATTTGATAGTGAGGTACACTGATGTCCCACTCACTAGGTTGAATAAGGAGAAAGTAACAGTCAGCTGCCTGTCAGGTGCCAGGATTCGACACATAACGCATGCACTCAGGTCACTCAACAACTGGCTAAGTTTCTGGTGTCATTCTAAGGGGATCCAGTATCTGTCTGCTTGGGATGATATGATTGACAGACCTCAATGCTTTGCCTGAGATGGCCTGCATCTGTCACCCCTGGGCTTCCGGATACTGGCCAAGGCTCTTGCCACTCCTATAGTGCCTTTTTTAGGCAGTGTTCCAAAGACCAAATTACCACCATAACAGCTACACACAAATGCAATCTGAGGGTCATGTTGCTCAATGCTAGAAGTCTAAATCTCAAAATGCACTCGCTCGAGGCACTCCTTAAAATGCAGGACATTTACATTTATGCTATAACAGAGACCTGGTTCAAGGCAGCAGAAAGCACCCCTGCACTATCAGGCTATAACTCATTCCACACCTTTTGGCCGCAGAACTGGGACAGAAGCTCCAAAGGCAGTGGTGTTTCCATATTCATAAAGGATGTGCACACCTCCAGACTGGTAGCCCAACATAACGCATCAGAGATACTTCAGGTGCAGCTAACATTGGGTAAGACAGCGATTCAGGTTGTAGCCTGCTACAGGTCCCCAACCATGTCCCAAGACTCACACTCCACGTTCATAAGCACCCTGGAGAATATTAGGGTCCAACATACCAATCTTACTTGGCGACTTCAACTACCCCTCCATTAACTGGGACAAATGCTCATGTACCAATACACTTGCCCAACGTTTCCTGGAGTTCATTAATTCCAATGCCCTGGACCAGCTCATTCTTATCCCCACAACAGGTAGCAACATCCTTGACCTGGCCATTACTAACATAGATGACCATTGCTCTACATCAATAGTCAGCTCCTCCCTGGTTAGATCAGACCATAAACTAATCAACTTGGAAATCAGTATCCCTCCCACCCCCACAGCAAAGGTAAGCACCATGAAAAACTTCTCCAAAGCTAACTTGGGGATCCTAAAAACAGAGGTGGCTAATAGAATAGTTGTGTGACCACAGAATCATACACCAATGCACTGTACAAACACGTGCACAAACGCATGGATCTCGCCATACCCAATAGAACCAAGACACTCTCCTCCAAAAAAGGAAGCCAATCTGGTGGTCCCTTGCCATAAACAAACTCTACAAAAGGAGGAGGAAACTGATGCGGAATAAGGTCAAGTCTCAAGATAGGAAAACCTCCCTTAGCTGCCTCAACAAAAAGTTGAGATCCCTCATCAAAACCTCTAAAGCTAGGTATGAAAACAGAATTGCAGCAGATGGTAAAAGATAACCACAAGGCCGTCTACAGTTATGTAACGAATCTCCACGGAAATACTCAGGTTTTTGCTCTGAGCTATTGCACAATGGTACCTCCTATACCGAGCAAACAGATATTGCCAGTATACTGGCCGACAGAGTCAGTGCCAACTTTACCCCCCCCAAAGGGCCAATCACAATACCAGTAGATTGCCAGGCACCCAGTATTAATTACTGCTGCACAGGTTAAAACAGCACTGTCCACGGCCAGGAATACAGCTTCTATGGGACCTGACAGTATCCCTGGTTGTGTTCTACATGAACTACAGAGTGAACTGGCACCTCACCTGTGTGCCCTGTTCAATCGCAGCCTCACCTCAGGCTTTGTCCCTGCCGAATGGCACACTGCTACAGTCATCCCTCTCCACAAGTGGGGAGAGACTACAGATCCTGGGAACTACTGCCCCATTAGCCTGACGAGTCTGATAAGCAAAGCTATGGAATACATCATCATGGACCTAATAAACAAGGATATAGGGAATCTCCAAACTCTGGATCCCACACAGTTTGGTTTCGTGAAGTGTAGATCATGCCTGGTCAACTTGGTTGACTTCTTTGAGTCAGTCACCAGAGCTGTAGATGAAGGCAAGGTGGTTCATACAGCCTACCTTGATCTGGCCAAGGCTTCTGATACCATTCCCCACTCAGGAATCATAGAAAAACCCACATAGCTTGGCATCAACCCCTATATCACTAGGTGGGTGGCAAACTGGCTCACAGAACCCAAAATGTGAAAGTAGCTGACTCCAAGTCAGACAGCCGATTAGTCACTAGTGGATTCCCACAGGGTTCAGTCCTGGGTCCTCTCCAGTTTATCTACTTCTCTGAAGTCCAGGCCAACACAAAGGGACTCTGGCTGACAAAAGTTTGCAGGCAATTGCAAGTTGGGAGCTATTATTAACTCCCCAAGTTATGTTGACATCCTACAGAATGCCCTCACTGTGACCAACAACTGGTGTCAGAACCATGGCCTTAAGCTCAATGCCAAAAAATGTGTCATCATCCCCTTTGGGAAAACCCGGTTCCCATGAATTACCACATTGATGGTAGTCAACAACAGAAGGCGTTATTAGAGATCTGAGAACACAGGTCGACAACAACCTCTCTTTTGATAACCACACTGCCACTGTGATCAGAAAGTCCTTCTATGTGGCACACTTACTAAGGGTTTTGCATCCAGGAAGAAAAGAGGTCATTGTCTCCCTCTACTCTTCCCTCATTATGCCAATCATCGAGTACAATGACCCATTTGGCATGTACCTCACTAGACACCTGCAACAACTGGAGAGGCCGCAAAAGTACCTCACATAGAGGATCCTAGGCCTTAAACACTTGTACTATATGGACAGACTCAAAAAACTCCCTAACTATTCTCTGTCTCATATCGCCTACTTAGAGGCGATCTCTGCTTCACTTACAAAGCCATGTCTGACCCAGCCCTGTTAGAAATACTACATCTAAAGAAATCCCAATCCCTATGCACCACATGCTCCAGAGACCTCAACCTCATTACCACAATTAACAGAACATGCCGGAGGAACAGGTTCATACCCCAGAGACTGCCCATGCTATGGAACAGGCTTCCCATACATGTCAAGCAGAGCACCTCGCTGACCCTCTTCAAGAGAAATCTGGTTGAGTGGATGGGTAACAGAAAATTCACCCGGGGATAACTCCAGTGGCTTTGAAATGGGAGGTCAGGGAGTTGACCTTGTCGTGGGGAAGGAAGGCTTTCATTATGTCCGCTTTGATTCTGCAATCCAGAAATATTTTGTCTTGTTCTGGGATCAAGGATGTTTTGGGGAGGTTGAGGGTGAACCCCAGATTTTGTAGTAGGAGCATGGTGAACTCTAGATGGATTAATAGGGTTTCTTTGCAGTCGGCTAGGATCAGGATGTCATCTAGGTAACGATAAATCTGAATCCCCTGTGTTATGCAATAGGCAATGACCAGTGCCAGACATTTTGTGAAAACTCTGGGGGCAGTGGACAAACCAAAGGACAAAGCAGCAAATTGAAAATGAGAGGAAAGTCCAGAGAAACGTAAACATTGTTTGTGGGAGGGTAGAATGGGTATGTGCAAATAAGCTTCTTTCAGGTCCAGTATGGCCATGAAAGCAATAAGCTTCTTTCAGGTCCAGTATGGCCATGAAAGCCTTGGCCAGTAATACTTGGAAGGGGCAACATTCTGAAGGTGGGCACTTTTAAGAATAGGCTTAAGAAGGAAAGGTCTAGAATGGGTCTCCATGGTCCATCCTTTTTGGGAAGCAGGACAAGTCTTGAACAGAAGCCATTTCCTTCCTGTCCTGGGGGGAAAGGTTCTATGGGGCCCAAGTTCAGAAGGTCTGTCAGGACATGTGGGAAGGGGTGCCTTTGATTTCTTGGGGTGTAGGGGACACCCCGTAAGGGTGGCCTTTCTTTCCAGGAGAGGAAGTATCCTTTCTGGATAATAGCCAGAATCCATTTGTCTGTGGTGATGGTTTTCCAAAAGGGGAGGCAGTGGAAGAGGCGGGCAGAAAGGGGAAGGAGGGCAAGGCAGTCATGCATTGTTGGGGCCTCCTCTTTCTTGAAAGGGCTGTCTAGAAAGAGGCAGCTGGCCTGGTAGGAGGTTTGCCTTCTGGTTCTTTTTCTTTGTCTGGAAGAGGTAGGTCCAGCAGAGGATGGGTTTCATTGGGCAAATGTGGCCTTGGCAGGATAATTCCTGTAATATTTGGGAATTGGGGATACCAAGAGATGCTTGATGTCTTGCAATTCCTTGCTCTTTTCCTGCAGATTTTTAAACAGGTCTGCTGATTGCTAGCCAAAAAGGAAATTAGGGTCCAGAGGGGCATCTAAGATCTTAGACTTGAAGTCTTTAGGCAAGTTGCAGATGAAGCCAGGAGTATCTCCTAAGAAAAGAGGCAGATGCTGCAGAGCATGCAGATGCCTCTGCCGCATCATAGCTGCATCTAACTGAATGTCTGGCTACTTGGGCAGCCAGAAGTTTGGAAGAGATGTTAGCTTTTGTGGGGCAGTCAGGAGTAGCAGCCAGCAGAGTATTGGCTTGAGACCAGGTCCAACACATATTTGGTCATATGGGTTTGATAGTTAATGGCTCTAAAAGCCAATGTGGAAGAGGTGTAGACCTTCTTTCCAATTCTATCCAGAGTTTTGCTGCCTTTGTCCATAGGTAAGAGAGAAGCAGATGGAATGAATCTGGATTGTTTATCTGGTGAGATGGCAATCACAGCAGGATCTGCCAAGGGAGGTTTGATAAGAAGTTTTGGTCATCAGGCACCTTGTAGAAGCAGTCTGGACTCTTAGGGGCAGGTGGCTGAGAATCTGGTGTCTTTGATGTAGAGGCAAAGGCATCTAAATAGGTAGGGATGATAGGTGGAATGGCAGAAGGGGTGGGGGATTCCACTTGTAAAAGCTCAAAATACCTCTTGAGTGTCAGATATTTGAGAGGTGTCCCATTTAAAATATTCTTTCATTTTGTTGACGGTTTCACCAAAGGTGATATCCTCTGGGGGGGACTCTCCCTCAATAGATTCATGATTTGGTGATTAGTACTCTCGAGGGGAGGCAATTTTAGAAGTATAAGAAATGGATTCCTCAGAAGAGAAATAAGTCTCTTGCTCATCTTCCCTCTCTTGTGATGTAAGTGGAGGAAGGGAAGAGGCAGAAGCAGGTCTAGGGCTAAGCAGAGGAAGGGTAGCTGGAGAAGAGCCTGAGGGCCTAAGAGTCAGAAAGGCCTGCACTAAGGAAGAGGTGACGGTCTGCCGGTGTAGCCAGAGGTTTAATTTTTTGTTTCTTTTTGTCTGGGGTAGACTTAGGAATAGGCCTGGATTCGGATGCCTGGCTACCGCTAGCAGTGTCTGGTAGAGGGATCCCAGTCGGAGGGCTGGCTGTCTGGTTCCCCCTCGACCTCAGCAGTAGCCAGTATCTGGGTTGGCTCCGGGGAGTTGCCGGTCATCAACTGTGAAGCGACTTCCTCCAAGGTCGCCGCTGGAAGTCAACAGGTCCATCGGACGTCCCTCAACTCCTAAATCGGTAGGTGGCAGGCATCCGATAGTACAGCGGCAGAGGAAGAGGGCCTAAGAAACTTGTCCTTCTTTTGCAGAGGTTCAATCGAGGCCTCCGAGATGGGATCCATCCTAAGAACTAATTTTTTAAGCTGTTGGTTTTCCAGATAGAGATTTAGAGCGGCCAGATGGCTGTGAAGGGTCTTATGAACAAATGATTGGCAGACGGAGCCAGCATTGTGATCGTGCTCCCAGCCTAAGCAAAAAAACACAGCGGTCGTGCGTGTCTTAATGGGGTATCTGTTGCCCGCATTGGCATTTGCCCTTTTTTGCTGACATTGGCTAAGGACTGCTACAAGCAGCCATGCTTTAGCTAGAAGTTAAAGAAGAAAACCCAAACAGGGTACTTAGCTTTCAGATGTCTTGCGGTGAAGGAGCGAAGCACATGATGAGGTCTGTGGCTGAAAAGTTCTGAGGTCTGTGCGTGCAGACATCACATTTAAGGTCTCTGGTTCTGGCCCTGTGTGTGACATCCCACGCAGCTACAACAGCCAAGCTGAGGTTTTTGTATAGGCCGACATACAGGTCACATGAGGTGGAAAATCCCACACCAAGAATACTGCAACATAGGAATAGAAGAACATCTATGCGGTTAACTTGATGGACATTTGGTCTGGAGGCAGCAGTCTGGATGGATGGGTCACTAGGTTTGGACAGTGATTCAACATCTATGGTGGATGCACAAATAAAAGACCATAGATAGGGGAATCATGTTTGTGCAAGCCAAAAGGGGGCAATGAGGATCATGCTGGCCTTCCACAGTCTTTTCTATATGAATTTATTCATTAGGGAGCAAAGGAGGGAAGAAATACAAGAGACCCACGGGCCAAGTGTGCATCACAGCATGTCTCGGTGACTATCCCTGTGGATCACGCAAAATACCCTGCCTCATTTGTGTTTAGATAGGATGCAAAAAGGTCACAGCAGGGTTGGTCCCAGTGACCAAATATTAAACATGTCACTGAAGGATTGAGGGACCACTTGTGGAGCATCAGGACCATTCTGCTCAATTTGTCTTTAGTACATAGCACAACCACAGGATATGCATTGCTATTAGAAAGGGTTGCGAAGACACTGCCCACTGCCAAACTCCAATGGAGTCTCAAAACAAAGACTAATCACATGGTCTCCCCCCTTGCTTGCTGATGTACCATATCACCACCACGTTTTCCATCTGTATGGAAATCACACCCCTGGGGAGGAGATCCTAAAATGCCTGTAATTCTAGAAAGACCATCCTCAACTCCAAGACACAGATGTGAAGACTTGCCTCTAATGATAACCGTATACCTTGGACCATCCTCCCTTAGAAGTGCCCCCAAGCCAAGAAGGGAGGCATCCATGGTCACTAATGCAATCGGTGATTCCAACAGGAAGGGGTGACCCTCTGTTATGGGACGTTACCCAGCAAGCAATGTGTTTACACACCTGCGTAATCTGAATCAGAGTGTAAAGGGTGAATGGACTGAAACCACTGTAATTGCTAAACTCCACTGCAGTACTCTCATGTAGATCTGTCGAGAACTGCAGACGCCATTAGACCTAAAAGATAAAAAACTAGCCTTGCTGGTGGTGACGAGTGATATAGTACTTGTAAGGCTGTCAGGTGAAATGACACAACTCTGTACTGGGGAGATTATCTGCAGGTTAGTATCTAGGTGACATCCTATAAAATCTATGTTCTCTACTGGAGTTAGTTGACATTTTGGTAGATTTACAGTTATTGCACAGACCAATAACAAATGTAATACTTGGTCAGTTGTCGCAGTAGTAGACGCTCAGAGGTGGCAGTTAGGAGCCAAATGTCAATGTACTGTAAGACCTGAATCCCTAGCAGATGCAAGTGTGCTGCCACCACTACCATGACCTTGGTGAACACCCTTGGGGTTGTGATGAGACTGAATGACAATGCCTGGAATTGGTACTGATCAGCTCCCAGCCGAAAGCAGAGAAACGTCCTGGAGTGCTTTGCTATTTTTACATGAAAGTAGGCATCCTGGGAGATCTATGGAGCATATCCGGTTGTCCTTCCTCAGGGCAGTTAAAATGGACTAAACTGTGACCATCGGAATTTTGTCTGTTTCACAAATTGGTTTACGTGACCGAGATCCAAAATGGGTCTGAGGCCTCCAGTTTTCTTTGTTATTAAAAAGAATCTTGAAAAGACTCAGGTCTTAACTGGTTGTGGGGGACCAGCTAGATGGCAACTTCTAGCACCTTTGAAATTTCTATGGCTGTTAAGTCCCACTTGACTAGGTGGAACTTTAGGGACTTTCTTCTTTTTCAGTGGTGGAAGGGAAAAGGGAATTGAACAGCCTCTGGGTATTATGTTTAGCACCAAAGAATCCGAAGTTATTCTGTGCCAAACTCGAGGATGGCAAGATAGGCACCCCTGACTGCCTCGATAGTGCAGCAGTCAGGCAACCATTCAGGGACGCTAACAGACTTTCTCAGAAAAAGGACACGAAAGCCCTGGTTATGCAGTCCTCTGCCTCTAGGGAGTTGTCCATTAGTACTCCCTCCCCCTCTGTCATGAGAAAGTCTATCACCTTGGGAGTCATGGTAGGAACTCTGATTTGTGGAACAACATAATCTTCCCCCATCTCTGGTTCCTAGAAAAAGATATTTGTGGGGGAGTAGAGAAGCAGACTTCTACTGCAGAGAGAGTCTTACCATTCTGCTGACTCCTGGTGAGTGTGTCTTTAACCTCAAGTTCAAATAAATTTGAACCATCACAACGGACATTTACAAAGGACAACAAAGCCTAAGCAAAGTACCAAAGACCCATCCAAGCATGGTGGTGTAAGGTAATGCCAGTGCCTGCTGCTCTGGCTATGCCATCAGCTGGGTTAGAGACTAAGTGCATGGCCACATTTAAAGAGGATAGCAAGTTGGAAAGCTGGGAGTCCTCTGTTTTTTTAAATATCCACAGGCAATACCCCCGACAGGGATTTGGTGATCTCTTTGGTCAAGTCTCTCTGGAACCTGGTTAAATGAGCTAAATAATTCCGTGATCTAAGGATGAAAGTCACTGATGTGTAGGCCTGCCTCCCAAATCTGTCCATCACCCTAGACTCTCAGTCAGGAGGATGAACGGACTCTCTTCTGATAGTTCTTTGCTAGTGGCTGTTGCTATCACCATAACATCTATTGGTAGACCCTTACTCGTGTTTCCTGTCCTTAGGCACAGTAAAGATGTGATCTGCCTTTTTGGGGATGGGTTCCACTACATCATGATCTTTCTCTGCTCACTGAGCCATAAGGTTAATGAGGGGGTCAATGGGTGGTACCACCCAGGATGATGCTGGTCTGAAACCAAAGGCTTCCAAGAACAAAGACTCATCAGGTGAAGGGCCTTGAGACAATCAATCCTCTCTCTGCTTCATCAATTCAAGAATATCGCAAAAGGTCTTCAGTGAATGACTCTGGGATACAGTTTAAGTGCTTCTGTTTGCAAGTCTGCTTTCTGTGAACACCATATGGGAGAGCAACATTTGGTCTCGAATAAGAAGGGTAACTGACAAAGCAGATCTCCTTATAAGCCATTGGGACTGGCTTTTCCTGTTTAACAAGATGATGAGAAGCAGACCCCACCTGGGGTTTGGTGGAACTATACTGGTTGGAGACACATTCTCTTTGGAACTTGCCAAGATCATTTCAAAGGGCTCGAAGGCTGAAGTTGCCACTGGCACTGAGAATACCCTTTTATCCAAGGAAGGAAGGGAACCTCCTGCCCTGAAGCTGATCTCGGATCTGAGAAATCTAGACCTGAAGCCCCTCAAGGGAAGGATGGCTCTGAGAATCTCAGTGTCGACTCCCACCCCGTAGAACTCAGCACTGAAATTTTGGCTCGGTCTCTTCTCGATCTGATGACATTGGTGTTGAAAGAGAGAATGGGAAGCAGGTGGCAAAGTAATCAGTAGCTCCAGTTCCAGATGGATTCAATAACACTGGACCAGGACGACAAATCAGTATGACCCAAGAAGGGAAGGGGTGCGAAGGCCAGAACTAGGTACCTTTCTAGGGGATGGTATCAGGATAACCCAAGCTGGATTTGTGTCCTCAAAAACTTCATCATCCTATCAACATCCAGTTCTGTGGGAATTCCAGATGAATGAATGGACTGCACCACTGATGGTGGCTGGGAGTATCTCCTTTCCTGGAGAACAGGGGAGTGCAATCTAGGACTTACAGGTCCCAGTGAGTATCTGGCTCATGGTTAAAGTGACTGATTGTTGCATCTGATCTTCGAATGGCTTTCGGGTTGGGCCCAAAAGAAGCTCTTGGCTCAGAAGAGTGCTTTTTGCCAGACTTCGTGGATTATTTTCTCTTTCTCCCTCTTATCCTTGTTAGACTCTTATCTTTTTCTTGCCCCTGATCTTTAGGTTTAGAGCAATGTTTCTTGGAGGAGGACGTAGAACAGGTCTAAGGAGTAGCCCCTGTACATGTGGGAAGTAGCCCCTTCACAACAAATTTGTCTCTTCTTGTCTGAAAGGCTCTAGCACTAAATGTGGCTCAGAAATGACAGTTCACATCCAAATGTGAGGAGTCAAAGCAATAAATGTACTTGGAGTGTGGGTCCAGGGGTGGGAGTTTATGCCCACATTCCAAACATTTTCTGAATCCAAAGGGTTCAGATACGACCAGCAGAATGTAAAAAAAAAAAAAAAAAAAAAAAAAAAAAATGTACTCACCATAACATTTCACCTGTGTTATCCATTTTCATTCTTCCTCAACTGATGGGTTTGAATCCAATGCTCAGATCCATCTCGGCCGCTTCTTCCAGCTCATAGAACACTAAAACTCTCAAACTTCTCCCTTTACCCATAATGCCCTCATCACCTTACATACTTCAGATCTTGTTTGCTGCCCACTGACCTACACAGAATTAAAGAATCATGACATAAATGAGTCTGGGACTCAAAATAACAGTGGCTCCTACAGTATCCTTAGAATTTTCCAGGAGTAAATCAAAGGATGGGGTTGGTGGGAAGGAAGCTGAAGAAGAATGAAAATGGACAACACAGACTAACATTACGGCAAGTGCATAGCTTTTTTATCTGATGTTATTTTCATTCATTCCTTAATAGTTGGGACAAAGTCCCTAGCTACCTAAATCCCAGGAAGACTTGAATCAAAGGCAACTCTTCCCCTAGAGACCAGATCCAATTTGTAATGAGCAATAAAGGTATGAGGGTAACCCCAAGTTGCAACTGCACAAATATCATCCAAGGAAGTTCTAGGCAAAAAGGCTGAAGAAGTGCCATAGATTTGGTGGACTGGGCGTTTGGTGGTTTTGGTAAAGGCAAACCCACTTTTTCATATACAAAAGTAATGCAATCAGTCAACCAGAAGACAACAGCCTTACTTTGATTCAGAAAAATAAACAAATAATTGTTTGGATTTCCTCCCATTTTTGGTTCTGCGAAGATAGAAAAGTAACTGTCTATGAAAATCCAACATGTGTAACATATACTCTCTTTTATTTGAGCACTTTGGAAAGAAGACTGGAAGGTTGATAACCTGATTAACACTGGATTCCAACACCAAATTAGGTAGAAAGGTAAGATTTTTCTGTAAAGATACACTATCCTTGTAAAAAAATCAAATAAAGAGGTTTAGACAACAGAGCCTGAAGTTCTAACACCTTTCTGGCAGAAGTAATAGCAGCTAAGAAGACAGTTTTCCAGGTCAAACGTTTTAGTTCACACTTACCTGATGGTTGAAAGGCAGGTTGAGTTAAGGCCTTTAAAGCAATATTTAAAGCCCAAGGGGGAGTAGGATCCTTTAACTGAGGTCTGAGTAGATATGGTCTTCTGAGAAAGGCTTTGCAAAGCTTGGAATAGACTAATGCTGAATTATTTACTTTTATATGGAAATTAGAAATGGCCACTAATTGTACTCTTAGACAGTTGAGGAGCTAGCCTCTGCATTGAAAATTGTAGCTAAAAAATAAAAAAAACTTAGAAATCAGAGCTGAAACGAGAGCTAAATCCTTTTTCTGTGCCAAAAACAAAACTTTTCTAGTGGAAGCTTTGTGGGATAACAGAATCTGATGGACAGGAGAGGAAAGCCTGGCTTAAACAATTAATGGAACTGAATTAACCATCCAGTCAGCTTGAGGCCTAAAATATCTGGATGAGTCATGTCTGTCAGGTGACACAGTAGGTCTGCAGTTGGATCCAGAACCCAGGGTCAGTACAGAATATGAGGCCAAAGGAAGGGAAACCAGATCTGACGAGGCCAGTAATATGCAATGAGGATAGGTGTGCTTTTCAATCAAGATGCTTTCTGCAGAAATCTTGGAAATGAGGGGTATTGGGGGATAAGCATAAAGGAGGCCAGAGGGCCAAGTATAAAGTAGACTCCCACCAGTGGGGTGATCAGGGCAAAGAAACTGCTGCACTTGTTGAAGGGAGATGCAAATAGATTGTAGCATGGCTGGTCGAATTGGTGGAAAATCTTATCCGCCACCTTCATGTTGAGAGACTACTTGTGATGCATTAGCATAGACCTGCTTAACTTGTTTGCAATTACACTGGACTTCCCCATGATGTGCACTGCTATCAGAAAGCAACTGGATGAGATCATCCATTGCCATACACTCTTAGCTTCTTGACAAGGAGGGTAAGATCTGGTTCCTTCTTGTTTGTTTATGTACCAGACTACTGACATATTGTCAGTTTGAACTGCAACAGTCCTGGTTGGGAGAGTGTCTTGAAAGGCCTGCAACACTAGGAGGACAGCTCTCATCTCCAGGACATAAATGTTTGTTTTGGCCTCTTTGAGTGACCATATTTCTTCTCAAGAAGTGCCCCCCCCCAATCTGAGAAGCGTTTGTGGTCAATGTGGCTTTGGTATGAGGGATAACAAAGGGAAAGCTTTTTTGTATTTGATTGGAATGGATCCACCACAGAAGGCAATTTTTGAAAGCTTGCGTTATTTTTGACTTGACTGGACAATGGTTATAGGAGAATAGTCCAATGAGTTGCCAGTGTTCATTGAAGGATACTCATATGATACCTTGCCAGCTGTACAAGAGTGACTACCGCTGATATGGATCCCAATGTTTGAAGTATCAGACAAGCTGAAAGAGAACTGTGAAGTATTTTTTTGAGCTGGAACTGAATTGTTTAAACCCAGGACAGAGGGAGAAAAGTTATGAGTGACTGTATTGAACACAGCACCAATAAATTCCAATATTTGAGTTGGTTGAAGTTGAGATTTGTTGTAACTGACAGAAAATTATGTCAACATAACTGGAGTAAGCAGTCCTGAACCTAAATTAGAAGATGCCAGGCTGGACCAGTTAGGAGCTGCTCCTCCAGATATTTACTTATTTATTTACATTTGATAACCACGTAGTGCCAGACTTGGACAGAAGCCAGTTTTCTGAGGAGACCTGGGGAGAGAAGCTCCAAGGAAGATTACATAATTATACATTTATACATATGACAATTACAATAGGAGTTCAAATGCAAGTTCCTTGACATTGTATCTAAAATCATACAACAAAACAAAAATATATATATCAAAATGAAAAATCCCAACTTGAAAGGTAAATGCTAACAGCAGCTAATATAAAAAATCTTTTATTGCAAAAAGGAACCAGAAGTAAGCGCTTTCGCGGTGAAACAAATCGCTTCAACAGACATGCATACAATAAAAAAATTAGCATCCTTATAGACATAACAGCCAATTAATCAATAAAATTTCCTCCAAAAGCACAACTGATAATCCAATTAGTAAAAAGCAGGTTAAAGCAACAGCTACTTACAAACAGCATAAAAATCCACACAGATATATGGCTATACATAGTTTAACCTTTTCATTTAGGTTTCTTCATCCTTAAAGCTGACTTAATAGGGACTGAATCATTAAGCCCCATATATCCAGTCTAGGTCAATATTTTCAGTATTGTGAATAATGGGTCCTAGTCTGCCATTGTCATGTATAACAGATAAAACCTGAAATAACAAAATGTGTTCCCTTCCTAACTATAGAGTGTGCTTTGCAAGTGCACTAAATAATTCACCTCTCCTAGTGCAATACTCATGGTCCCAAATCCTGTCTCTTAATCTCCTACTAGTCTTACCAACGTAAAAATTTAAACATTTGACACAATGTGCAACATAAACGTAATTAGCTGACAGATGTAACTCCCAAAGTTTTCCAGGGACAGGATGCTTACAAAATCTTGATTCATCCACAAATAAACAATATGGACAATATCTACATTTCAGTATAAATAAAAAAAAAATATATATATATATATATATATATATATATATATATATATATATATATATATATATATATATATATATATATATATTTTTTTTTTTCAGGATAAAATTATCAAACTAAAGCTAAGAAGGCTTGATTGCCAAGAAATACTGCTGACAATGGGTGGTAAGGAAGTTACAGTAACTGGTTAAATTAGTTAGCATGGAGGAGAACATGAGCAAAGCCTATGTTTGGTAAAATATTCCTTTAGGGACTGATTAAATGAATGTGTATCACTGATGGACAGAATATGCTGAGGTAGAGAAGTCCAATGTTTGGCAATGATATGCGAGTTGCAAGGAGATGCCATGAGTTTTGGGTTTTGATAACCTTCAACAATAATTTATCAGCAGACCCAAGAGATTTTAGGTTACTGTAGGTTTGGAGAAGGTCAGGAAACACTCAGAATATCCCTGCAGTCTCAAGTGATTTGCAACTACTGACATACAACTGGCAAACAACCTGAGGGTTGTGGTGAAACCAAAGCACAGTGCTCTGAACTGGTAATGACTGGCTCCTAGCCGGAAGCATATATATCTCCTGGACCATCTGTTCATTTTTATACAACAGTATGCATCCTGAAGATCTATTGAGCACATACATATGTCCTTGTGCAGAAAAGGCAGAATGGACTGAAATGTGACCATCCAGAACTTTGTACACTAAGGGGGATAAATGGGAAAATGGTACTGTGTAACCTATGGATATTATCCATCACACCCATGCATCTTTTGTAATTTCTAGCCAAGTTATCTGTTGCAGGGATAAATGACCCTTGACTGCCTTCAAAGATGGACAGTCAGGCCTCCTTTCAGGAAAGCTGATGGGATCTGCCAGAGAAAGTATCCCTAGATCCCTGGTTATGTGGACCACCTCTGCTGCAGGGATGGCATCTTGCATTAGAGTTCCACCCTCTGCCCCTGAGGGAACTGTCTTCATGTGGATCTTGTAAGGGACCGTGGGATTTTTTGATCCACATTTTTCATCCACCTCATTGGTTCCTAGAAAAGGTCTGTTGAGGAGTCAAAAAAACATATGCCCACAGCAGGCAGAGTTTTTCCTTCCCACTCACACCCAGAGTGTGACTTTTATTTTGGGGTCAAATAAGGAATTAGAAGTTATGTACTCACCATAACGTTCCATCTGAGTAGGTAGTTCATTTGTTTGCAACCTGTGGGTTATGGATCCGATATCTGATCCGAGCCGGCAACTTGTTTCAAGCTAATGGATCCGAGCTCCTAGCCCCTCCCTTCACCCATAATCCCCTGCTAACCCTCCATGACCTCAGATTGAGTTTGCCTCTCCATATATATCCAACAAAGGATATCTAAAAAAAAAAAAAAAAAAAAAAACTAATAGATCCAAAGAAGGTCAGGGGGAAGGAGGGGGGGTGGTTGCAGACAAATGAACTACCTACTCAGATGGAACGTTATGGTGAGTACATAACTTCTAAATCTGAAGTAGGAATGTTCATTTGTCTGCAACCTGTGGGACAGAGTCCCCAGCTACTTGCACCCTGGGTGGCCATCATGGAAGGATATTACGAAGCACCGCAGAGCCAAAGGATGCTCTCCCTCTAGAAAGCAGGTCTAGCTTGTAGTGGTTGATAAAGGTATGAGATGAAGCCCAAGTGGCTGCAGAACAAATATCATCCAAAGGAACTCTAGACTTGAAAGCCGCAGAAGTAGAAATGGAGCGAGTGGAATGAGCACGAACTCCTTCTGGTGTGGGTCTACCCGAGGCTTGATAAGCTAGCAGGATACACTGGGAAATCCAGCGAGATACAGATACTTTAGAGATAGCTTTCCCCAAGTTAAATTTGGCAAAGGAAACGAACAGCTGGTCGGATTGTCTATGGCCAGCCGTCCTATGGGTATAAAAACAAAGCTGCCTATGAACATCCAATGAGTGCAGCTTGTATTCACCCTTATTTTGATATTTAGGGAAGAAAAACGGTAAATTTATGGATTGGTTTATGTTGGTTTCTGATGCTATCTTGGGAAGAAAGGAGGGATTGATACTGAGGTACACTATCAGGGTGAAAAATCAGGTACAGAGGTTTTACAGAAAGAGCCTGAAGTTCCGACACTCTTTTGGCTGAAGTAATGGCTACAAGGAATGCCGTTTTCCATGACAAGAATTTGAGGTCCACTGAAGCAGTGGGTTCAAAGGGTGGAGCAGTCAAGGCTTGAAGAACAAAAGTAAGATCCCATGGGGGTACGGCTTCTTTTACAGGAGGTCTAAGTAAAAAGGTACCCTTGAGAAAGGTTTTACACAATTTGGCTGACATCAAGGGTCCTGTATCATGTCCCACATGATAATGAGAAATGGCTGCCAATTGCACTTTGACAGTTGAACAACTAGCACCCTCTTGAAAGAGTTCAGTTAGGAAGTCTAAAATGGATGGAAGAGGAGCAGTAAAGGGATCTAGCTCTCGGCGCTCTGCCCAGATGGAAAAACGTTTCCATTTGCTGTGATATACCTTCCTGGTGGAGGACTTATGTGCTGCCACGAGGATGGCTTTGACTTGTGAAGAGATACCGGGAGTCCTAACTAGGAGTGGAACTGGAGCAACCAAGCTGTCAGTTTCAGATTGTCCAGGTTTGGAGTTGGCAAGTCCGATGGATGGTAGATGAGATCCGGGATGGGATCTAGAATCCAAGGGTGATTCACACGGTGAGACCACAGGTAAGGGAACCAAATTTGTCGAGGCCAGAATGGGGCAATGAGAATCATTTTGCTCCCCAACCGCGAGGCTTTCTGTAGCAGTTGTATCATCATTGGAAGAGGAGGATAGGCATAGAGTAGACCAGGTGACCAAGCATGCACCAGAGCGTCTCTTGGAGATTCCCCTGGTGGGGGGATTAGAGCGAAGAAATTGTCGCATTTGGCGTTTGATGGAGATGCAAAAAGATCGCAGCAGGGTTGCCCCCATGTTGCGAATATCTGCTTCGCTACTAGAGGATTGAGAGACCACTCGTAGGGGGTAAGAAGGGTGCGGCTGAGCTTGTCCGCTAGGATGTTGGTCCTCCCCGGAATGTGCGTTGCAATCAGAAAGCGGTTGGTGGAGATCGCCCACTCCCACACTCTCATGGCTTCGCGGCAAAGAGGATAAGATCTGGTTCCCCCCTGTTTGTTGATATACCAGACCACTGACATGTTGTCCGAGTGAATTGCAATCGTTCCTGCGGGGAGGAAGCTCTGAAGTGCTTGCAACGCTAACAGCACCGCTCTCATCTCCAGAACGTTGATATGCAGGGAGGTCTCTATCGTTCCACGTGCCTTGGACTGTCCTGCCTGAGTAATGCCCCCCCCACCTGAGGCGGGAAGCGTCCGTGGTCACCGTGGCGATGGGGGGAGAGGTACAGAAGGGACGGCCCGTATGGAAGTTCGATGCTTGGAGCCACCATAGTAGTGCCCTTCTGCAAGCCTTGCTGATAGCAATGGGATGGTGGAGAGGTAGGGATAGGAAGGACCACTGGACTAACAGAGTCCATTGCAGGACTCGCATGTTCAAACGGGCGCATGGAAGGAGTGTAATCGCTGCTGCCATGGAGCCTAGTGCCCTCAGGATCAATTCCGCTGGTGAAGTCTCTGAAAGAAGGATAGCCCGCACATGAAGCTAGATTTCTGATTCTCTCCGCAGTTAGGAAGGCTCGCAAATCTCTGGTGTTTATTCTGGCACCTATAAATTCTATGATCTGTGTTGGAGCCAGTAGGGATTTGCCGACATTGATAGTAATGCCTAGTTGTGGGGCTAGATGGAGAAAGAAGTCTCTGGCTGAGCAAAGTAGATGCCTTGTTGGTGCGGTCAGGAGCCAGTCGTCCAGGTACGGGAAGACCTGAATTCCCTGGAGTCTCAGGTGGGCCGCAATCACTGCTAACACTTTGGTGAACACCCGGGGGGCTGTGGTGAGGCCAAAGGGAAGGACCCTGAACTGGTAGTGACTGGCTCCCAGCCGGAAGCGAAGGAACCTCCTGGATCGTTTGTCCATTAAGATGTGGTAATACGCATCCTTGAGGTCTATAGAACACATCCAATCGTTCTCCCTCAGAAGGGAGAGGATAGATTGAAGAGTAACCATTCGGAATTTTTCCTTGGTTACTGACAGGTTCAAGCGGGAAAGGTCTAGGATGGGTCTCAGATCCCCTGTCTTTTTTGGCACCAAAAAGAACCTCAAGTAGAACCCTAATCCGAGCTTGTCTTGGGGGACGGGCTGGATGGCTCTTTTTTCTTAGCAGCTGCTGTATTTCTGTGGCTGCGGCCTCCCTGTGATCGGGTGGTACATCGGGGAGGTTCTTGGATTGGGGGACATGGAGAATTGGTATTTTGTACCCTCTGGATATGATGCGAAGCACCCAGCGGTCTGTTGTGATGGACTCCCATGCCGCTAGATGCTTCGAAAAACACCCCCCGACTGCCTCCAGAGTGGAGCAGCCGGGCAACCCCTCAGGGTTGCTGCGTGGGCCGTTCAGAGAAAGGTTCTCTGGACCCGAAATTTCTCTGAGCCCCTCTGCCCCTAGGGCGACATCCTCCCTGTCCACCTCTGCCACGGGAGGACTGGTTGTCCGGAGCTGGTTGGGAATGTTGTGATTTTCGGAACCACATCTTCTTCTGACCCTTTTGGTTCCTTGAAAAGGACCGCTGGGGAGCAGAGAAGTGGACTCCGACGGCAGACAACGTCTTCCCGTCCTTCTTGCTCTGGACAAGTGTCTCGCGCACTGTTTTGCCAAAAAGGGCAGAACCATCAAAGGGGGCGTTCGCGAAAGACGCTTTAAGGGGCTCCGTAAAGTCGCAATGACGGAGCCAGGCCTGACGTCTCATGACTAGGCCTGCTCCGCTGGCCCTAGCGGCTCCCTCTGTGGCGTGGGACAATAGCCGCATAGAGGTGTTTGAAATAGATCTCAGAGTGGACATTCGGGTGGAGTACAATTGTTTATCTTCCTCCGACATGGACTCAGGGGGGGATGCAGCGTATTCTTTGATAACATCCCGCTGCATCCTGATGACATGTGCCATATAGTTCAGAGACCTTACTGAGAAGGTAGCTGAACTAAAGACTCGCTTCCCTAAGCGATCCATCAAACGGGACTCTTTGCTCGGTGGATGGACTGAGGGACTCTCCTGAGCCAATTCCCTCTTTGTGGCTACCACCGTCAACATGGCATCTACAGGGGGGCCCTTACTCCAATGAGACCGGTCTGAGGGGGGGCTAAGAATCCTATCCGGTCGTTTGGGTATTGGCTCCACGGTGTCCAGATCCTTCCATGCCCTGCTGGTAATAAGGTCCACCAGGGGATCGGCTGGAGGGGACAGCCAGGAGGTAGACGGGCCTGCCTCGAATGCCTCCAGAAACACGGACTCGTCAGAGGAAGACTTGTGGGGCAGACCACCCACCT
Organism: Protopterus annectens; assembly: GCF_019279795.1. Lineage (NCBI taxonomy): Eukaryota > Metazoa > Chordata > Ceratodontiformes > Protopteridae > Protopterus > Protopterus annectens. Next base: position 631,561,328 of record NC_056728.1, on the reverse strand, counting down.
CTGATTCTGAGCATCTCCATGATGTCTCCAAAGGAGACATCCTCAGGGGGTGATCTTGGGGAGCCTTCCCCTTCCTCCAAGTCCGTGTCCTCGGTTAAGGACTCAGGGGAGTCCACGTGCCTCCTTTTGCACTTATACTTGCGGGGAGCTTCCTCGGGGGGACTGTCCGAGGTGGCCTCGCCAGCAACATCCTGTTCCAATGGAACTATCTGTGACATCAAAGCAGGCTGTCCCTTTGGCCGGGTGATGGAAGCCTGGCCCAGCAGAGAGGGAGTGCAGGGAGGAGTCGATGCAAGGACCGGGGGTCCGGATGCTCTCAACAGAGCCCTCTCCACAACATCGAATGCCGAAGGAGAGCCACTCTCCAATGGATCCGAAAGTCGGCTCCCACTCGGATCCGATGAAGGGATCGGAGCTCGCGCCGAGACTGTCGGATCCGAGGGACCAGTGTGCTCCGACCTGGACGGTGCCGAAGGCACACTGAACCCCCCCGAATCCGAAGCTCGGACCACGGCTCCGAGAGGTCGGATCTGAAGTACCAAGTACTGTCGGCGCCGACCCACCCCCGGCTCCAAGGCTGCTCGGCTCCGAACCCGGGTAGCGGGTCGGAGAAGGAGCAATTGGGTGGAAAAAAGGTGTCGAGCTCCCCCCCTGAGGGGGGGAGGCAAGAGCACTCCCATCTGCAGCTGGGCCTGGATGAACCTTCGCATCATCCGGTCCAAGTCTGCATCAGATAAACTAAATGTAGATCTCAAAGAGGCCACCGAGGCAGGCCTGGAATGCCGCCTCAATGACCTCGACGGAGATAGAGTCTCCTCCTCCTCGGGCCATGGGGAGAAAGAAGGGGATCGGAGCCGAGGAGGAGGAGACCTAGAAGCAATGGAGGGAGAAACCCGCTTAGCTGGCGGGGCCGAAACGGAGGTCTCGGCCCGCCACTTGTGGTGCTTCTCCCTCCTGGCCTCCCTGTCCTCCGACACTTTAGAGGGAGTTTGAGTCCCAGTCGGAGGCAGGGGGGCAGGAGTGGCAACCATCACAGGCTGTGACGGAGCCACAGGAGTGGTAGAAGTAGCGGAGGCCGAAGCTGAATCCGGGGGTAGAAGTCCCGCCAGGACCAGCTTCGACCTCCATTCTTTCAGTGCCCTGGGGTTGAACGCTGCACAGATAGTACAGCCCGAGGTGAGGTGTTCAACCCCAAGGCACGAGCACGAGTGTGGCCATCAGCCGGGGAGAGCTTATGGCCACACTCGGTACATTTAGAAAATATGGCTTTTGGGGCCTCAGCCATTCCCTTTTTTTTTTTTTTTTTTTTTTTATTACATAAAAAAGAAGAAAAAGACAACTACACACACACACAGGCCCCAAAAGACACACAACAAACACTCACACACTAGCGACCAGCGAAGGGAGGGTATTAATAAAAAATTTAAGGAACCTAACACAGACACACTATATAATATTACTTTAAACAACAAAAAAAATATTTCCTGACAAGAAATAATTCAAAAAGTTAACTTTTTTTGACTTATCTGACGGAGCTCAAAAAGATCCAGCCTTCACAAGAGCGGCAAACTAGATCTGAGGTCATGGAGGGTTAGCAGGGGATTTATGGGTGAAGGGTGGGGCTAGGAGCTCGGCTCCATTAGCTTGAAACAAGTTGCCGGCTCGGATCCGATATCGGATCCGTAACCCACAGGTTGCAGACAAATGAACATTCCTACTTCAGATCTTCTGTTAAAGGGAGCATTGATGAAAGAAGATTTGAATGGTTCTGCAAAGTCACAAGCAGATCCAGGAGTGTCTTCTGATGGAAATGCCTGAATCTACCACCTGTGAGGTACCTTCAGCCATGTGGCAGATGAGCTTCATGGATGAGTTTGAAATAGACTGAAGGGTATCAAACTGCAAGGAAATAGTGCTCTCAACCTCGGAAGATGTGGCCTCCATGAAGGATTTGGTAGTTCTTTAATCAAATCCTTCTGGAGTCTCATAACATGTGCCAAATGATTCATCAACCTAACAGCGAAGGTCGCTGAAGTATAGACATGCTTCCCAAAACTGTCAAACACCCTAGATTCCCTGTTAGGAGGGTGGGACAGAAGAACTTTGTTCTGCCAGTTCTTTCTTAGTGGCCATCATTATGACCATGACATAAATGGCTACTCCTTTACTCTAATATGCTTGTCCTTAGGTGGTGTCAGGATCCTATTTGGTCTCTCAGAGATAGGCTCAATCATGTCTGTCTCCTTCCACACTCATTGAGAGATCAAATCAATGAGCTCATCAATGGGTGGAGTCACCCAGGAGGTAGATGGGCCAGCACCAAAGGCCTCCAGGAACACAGACTCCTCTTGGGAAGAGTTATCAGAGGACCAACCACCAGTTGTTTCAGGAGTTCTAAGAGGTCTCTAAATGAGACATTGTCAGGTGGTGATCTGGAGGACCCTTCCCCTTCATCAAAGTCAGTGTCCTCTGTGACAGACTCTTGCCGGAGAGTTTAAGTGCCTCCATTTGCACTTCCTCTTCCTAGGAACTTCTTCGGTGGGATGCTCTGGAGAGGTATCGGAAGAGACTACTATACCCTACTGGGTGGTCTAGAGACTGGTTCGGGGGCTGTCCCAGTGAAACTGATGACTGAGGTTCTGGATGCAGAATCGAATGGGATTGGGGAGTCAGAGATGTACAGGGAAGAGAAGTCTGAACTCTGGGAACAGAAAGAGCTCTTTCCACTACGTCAAAGGCAGGATGACTTGGAGTAAAAGACACCAATGGATCTGATAAGACAGTCTTATGCACCATTCGTTTCCCTTCACCCCCAGAGGCGAACTACTTGAGGAGGGAGTCGGAGCCGAAATGTCTAGCGCCGAAGCTCCATGAGGCAGAGACGGCTCTGATAACTTTAGAGTTGAGTCCAACACACTGGAGCTGGCGCTATTGCTCCAAGAGTCATCTGGCTCTGAAGTACTCCAGTGCCAGACTACTCAAGAGACACCATCGGATTTAAAAATGCCAACATCTTCAGATAAGAGGCGAACTAATCCAGGACTTTCATATCTAATGGCTCCAAAAAGTACAGTTTTGTACCTACCATAAATGTAGATGTTCGAAGATCCATATTGCTGCAGTCCTTACATATGGGGTAGTCCGCTGTCCTCGGTCGGCCCAAATACCAAAGTATTAGGCTGACGTCGGTCAAGGCGCTTAAAACTGACATCAGGACGTCAGGGTATAAAAGCGCATGACCGACGTCATATCCTCAGTCTTTTCTTGCCCAAGATGTCAGAAGGCCCTAAAAAGAAAGGCCAAAGCCAAAAAACAGCAAAAAAACAACCAACCACCCCTGCACTCACCATATTTACAATATTTACAACCCAAACCACACAACCACCTCTAACTACAGAGGGGAAGGAGGGAGGGTAAGGTAAATTGGACTGCAGCAATGTGGATCTTCGAACATCTACATTTATGGTAGGTACAAAACTGTACTATGTTCTTCATCTCACATTGCTGCAGTCCTTACATATGGGTAGAATCCCAAAGCAGAGGTAAGGGAGGATGGCAAAACTATAAAGCATTAGGAGCTGCCAAAATGCCCTGTAAAATTGCAGTGGCAAATCCAGCCCTAGATTTAGAGTAAAGTGGAAGGTGGTAATGCTTAGAGAAAGTATGCACTGAACTCCAAGTAGCTGCCTCCAAAATATCTTTAGTAGCCACCCCCCTTAAAAAAGCTGTAGAATTGGCAGTAGCCCTAGTGGAATGAGGCCTAATCCCAGCTGGAATCTCCTTACCATGATGGGAATAACAGAAAGCAATACAAAAACCAATCCACTTAGAAATAGTTTGTTTTGAAACAGGTTTGCCCTGAGAACCCAAAGCAAATGAAACAAACAACTGCTGAGACTGCCTGAACCCTTTAGTTCTGCTCAAATAATATCGCAACTGTCTGTGTATATCCAAAGTGTGCAAAATCTTCTCCCCTTTATTTTGGGGGTTTGCATAAAAAGTAGGCAAATGAATAGTTTGGTTTAAAGCCACACTAGAAACCACTTTAGGCATAAAGGAAGGGTTAGTACGCAAAGACACCCTATCCTTGTGGAAAATTAAGAAAGGCTCAATCGCCATAAGGGCCTGTAATTCAGAAACCCTTCTCGCAGAGGTAATGGCCAACAAAAAAGCAGTCTTCCATGATACATATTTCAACTCAGCAGTCGCTGCAGGCTCAAAAGGTTGTAGAGTGAGTTTCTCCAACACAAAATTGAGATCCCAAGCAGGAGTAGGAGCTCTACATGGGGGTCTTATATTCTTTGCCCCTCTAAGGAATTGCTTAAACAAAGGATGAGAAAATAATGGTGGGTCACAGTCATAGTGAGCAGAAATTGCTGCAGCATGAACCTTAATAGAGAAGGACAAACCTTTGTCTAATAACTCAGTAAGGTATTGAAGAGCAACACTTAAATTAGGTTTAGAAACAGCAAAGTCCTTTGCTGTACTCCAAATTAAAAATCTCCTCCATTTATCTGCGTAAACTTTCCTTGTACTAGGCCTTCTGGCCTCCAAAATAACATTCAAAACTTGTTGTGGAAGCTGAGACCCTCCAGGGTTTAAAACAGAATATGCCAGGCTGTTAGATGTAGAGAGTGAAGTTTGACATTGAGTAAATGACTGTTCTCCTGAGACAGCAGGTGTGGAATCGAAGGTAAAGGCCATGGAGGCTCCCGTACCAGACTTCTCAGTAATGGGTACCAGTGCTGTCGAGGCCAATCCGGAGCTATTAAAATCATGGTTGGCTTGTCCTGTCTGACCTTCAGGAGTACCTTTGGGAGGAGAGGCAGTGGTGGAAAGGCATACACGTGAAGATTGCTCCAATTGAATGAGAGAGCATCCACTTTCCAAGCTGTGGGATGAAACCTTTTCGTGCAAAACTTTGGCAGCTGGTAATTTAGTGGAGAAGCGAACAGATCTATGTCTGGAGTTCCCCACAACACTGTCAATTTTTGAAATACACGAGGATCCAATTTCCACTCGTGGGGATCCATAATTTGTCTGCTCAACACATCTGCTAAGGAGTTCTGTGCTCCTGGCAGAAACCTTGCCTGAAGATTTAGCTGTACACTGAGAGCAGTTTCCCACAGAATCATTGCTTGTCTGCATAGAGGATATGAATGTGTCCCCCCTTGCTTGTTGATGTACCACATGACAGTTGTGTTGTCTGTTTGAATCAACACCTGCCCTGGAAGAAGTAAATCCTTGAAAGCTATCAATGCAAATTGGACTGCTAACATCTCCTTCAAGTTGATATGTAAATGTTGAAGTCTGGCAGGCCACGTGTCTTGTACCCATTTTCCATTTAGATGAGCTCCCCAAGCTGTGTCTGAGGCATCTGTTGTTAGAATCTGACTCGCCTCTGGTCGGGTCACAGAGAGTCCCTTGTTTAGGTGACATTCCTGAGCCCACCACAAAAATTCCTTTTGAATGCAAGGTATTATCTGAATGACAGTGTCCATATCTTGGCAGTGTTGTCCATACATTTTGAGATACCATTGTAGCTTCCTCATATGCAGTTTGGCATTGGGAAGTACCAGAATACAAGATGCCATGAACCCCAAGGCTTGAAGGACTGTCCTTGCAGTCAGCCTTGACTGACGAGACAATTGGTGGAAGTAAAGAGAAAGATTCTTTTGTTTGTCCGGGGTCAAAAAGGCCATCTGGGATGCTGTATTCAGTCTCACACCCAGAAAGCACATGTCCTGAGAGGGTACTAGACTGGACTTTATTTCGTTCACAGAATACCCTAGGCATCTTAACACTGCCATCACATACTGTAAATGATGAAGAAGTTCGTCCTTTCCTTGAGCCAGAATCAGGCAATCGTCCAAATAAGGATAGATTTGTATTCCTCTTAGCCTGAAGAAAGCTACCACTGGAGCCAGAACCTTTGTGAACACTCTGGGCGCAGTAGATAAGCCAAAGGGCAATGCAGAGAACTGATAATGAAAAGTCCCAGCCCGAAAACGCAGATACTTCCTGCAACAGGGCCTGATAGGAAGATGAAGGTAAGCCTCCTTGAGATCCAGAGTCACCATCCAGTGATCTTTGCCCAGCAGAGGTAAAAGCTGTTGTAACGTCAACATTTTGAACTTGGGAATGTCCAGATATGTGTTGAGGATAGATAAATCCAAAATTGGTCTCCACGTGTTTCCTTTCTTTGGTACTAGAAACAGGCGAGAGTAAAATCCTAGGCCCACTTCTGGCAGAGGGATCGGTTGTATAGCTCCTATTTGAAGTAGTAGAGAAATCTGTTTGTGAGCCTCTAGTCTTTGCTGAGGAGGAACGTCTGGCATGCCTTTGAAAGGAGGTAAGGTATGGAAATAAAACTTGTAACCTTGGTGTATGATATCCAATACCCATTTGTCTTGGGTAATTAAAATCCAATTTTCCTTGAAGATTGCCAACCGTCCCCCCAAAGGTGCTGCCAGGCAAGAAGGATCTGGCAGCTGAAAAAGTAGGTCATTGGGCCTGTTTACGAAAGGACTGGCCCCTGCCCTCACTCGAAGACTGTGCAGGTGAACTCCATGTTCTAGGTCTGAAGGAACTCTGAGCTCTGCCCCTACCACGTCTAGATCTACCCCTAGACTGAGAATCAGAAGAAGGATACGTCCACCCCTTAGCAGGCCAATTTCTACTAAACTTTGGAGGCTGAACTTGCAAAAAATCTTTAACAGTCTGCATAGACTTAGCTTTGTCTTCCAATTTCTTCAAGACTGACTCCACAGATGGACCAAACAACACTTCAGACTGCAAAGGAGCATCCAAAATCCTTGTCTTAACATGGTCAGATAAATTCTGATCCTTAAGCCAGGCGTGCCTGCGAAGAACTGAACCAGTGGCAGCCACCCTAGAAGAGGCCTGTAAAGCATCAAAACCACACTGCAAAGAATGCTTACCCACCTGTTCAGAGACATGCACCAAATCTTGTAATTCTTTACAGTCAATGCCTTCTGCCAGAGCATCCACCTTAGATTTCAATTGTGAAAGAAGAAAATTTTGATATTTCAACATATGAAACTGGCAATTCAAAGCCCTCATAGCTAAGGTAGAAGATGTATAGACCTTCTTTCCCCATCTATCCAAAGCTCTGGCCTCTTTATCTAGAGGGACCGGATTCTTTACAACAGAGGCCTTGACACCCTTAGGTCCCTGACTCACAGTTTCTGGGTCCGCCCTAGGACTTCTATAGAGATATTTATGAGCCTCAGGCACCCTGTAATACCTATCCGGTTTAACAGGTGCAGGAGGCAGAGAATCAGGATTAAGTGAAGCCTCTGAAAATACATCTTGCACAACATCCAGAACAGGGGGTATAGCTAAGGGCCTATGTTGAGGTAAAAACAAAAACTCTCTAAGCCTTTTCCGAGAATCAGAGAAGTCCTGACCTTCCCACTTAAAATGTTCCCTCATAGAATGAAGAGTCTCTGAAAAAGAAAAATCCTCTGGAGGAGAAGCAGAAGGAGTGGAATCTTCTGCATCAGAATCAGAATAAGGAGTGTACTCCTGCAAGTCTTCAGCCGAAGACTCTGAAACATCCGAAGCCTGTTCAAAACTTTCCAACTCTGGCTCCACCCTAGGCCTCTTATCAGGAGGGGGCAAAGAACCTCTAATCAGAGTAATCAAATCTTCTGCCATTTTAAGCATGTGCTTCTTAGGCACAGACCCTGCTGAACTAGGACTGACACCAACAGAAGCTAAACCTGGCCTGCCCCTGGAAGAAGCCTTGGAAACAGAAGGAGAGGGTCTAACCACCCTGGGAAGGGAGGGGAGTACAGAAACCTGAGAAGCCCCTTCAGCCTGACCTGCCTCGTGAGAGGCCACATCCTGTAAAATCAAAGACTCCCCCTGAGACTCCAGAGAAGCCTCCATCGGAACCACCGGTTCCACTGAAGCCTCTAAAGAACCGGCGTCCGGAACGGACGACTCATCTTGCCTGGGTTTAACCGCTTTGTCTTTGCGCTTCTTCGTGGAAGCGGGCGTCGGAGTATCCGACGGCATATTATAATTGCACCGCTTACCGAAGACCAGCCTAGCACAATCTAACCTTCGCTTAATAGTGCGCTTATTGAACCTAGCACAAAAGCGACACCCAACTACGTCGTGCTCCGGCCCCAAACAAGGAATGCACAAAGAATGATAATCCCTATGCGGTATCTGTTTCCCACAAGAAATACAATTATTCACTTTTTCTGACATCCGGTAATACACTGAGGCAAGAAAAAAACAAAATATTCCCCAACGGGGTACTTAGCCAACTTGGATTCGGTCTGAAACTCCGAACTCGAAAAATTTCAGAACGCCGAACGGCACTTGCAACGCTGCTTCTGCATCGGACCATGTGGCAAAAAAGACAGAGGATATGACGTCGGTCATGCGCTTTTGTACCCTGACGTCCTGATGTCAGTTTTAAGCGCCTTGACCGACGTCAGCCTAATACTTTGGTATTCGGGCCGACCGAGGACAGCGGACTACCCCATATGTAAGGACTGCAGCAATGTGAGATGAAGAACATCTGAAGGTTGGATTGCAGAAGGAGCTAATAGTGGTGTAGTAGTAGTACTGACAAAGGTCTCCAGACCTGACTGGGGCCGGAGCCAGAAGAACTCCCATTTGTATCTGCGTCCTGAGGAACTTCCTTATCATCCTGTTCACATCAGCTTCTCTAAAGCACTTGGAAGATCAAACGGATGAGGGTCTCAAATAATGCTGAGGAGATTGAGCCAAAAACGGAAATGGGAGCCAACAGGAGACTGATCCAGCAAAAGCTGAGGTGAATGGATCCGTGGAGATTTACTGGATCTAGGTTTTGGATCTGACTTTTTGGCTAGTTTAACAGAGCCGAAGTAGCAGAAATTGTCAGATCAGCAGATCTCTTATGTGATACTTTAGTGCAAGAATCTTCTTTATTGTCTACTCTTTTGAAAGTTTGAGCCCCAGAGGCTGTAGCTGCAGGTTAAGACGACAGCAAGCCCATATGAATTAATTTATTATTATCCTCGATTAAGGCACAGGTATTAAACACTTTAGATATCAGAGTCCACATAAGAGAGCCCTAAACAATAGATGCACTTTGAGTGCGAGTCTGAGTTGGGTATTTTGTGGCTGCAGGCCAAACATTTTTTAAATCCAGAAGGTCTGTTAGAGATAGTAAACAGAAAAACAAGTAGAATACTAAGTTAAAAGAAATCCTTTTTTTTAACAGATAGAAAAGGGGAAGGAATTACCAACAACAATAAGTAAAAGGAAAATAGTAAAAAGTACTTACTATACAGGATACCAGCAATGGTATTCAATGAATATTCTGAGAGCAATCTAAAAAGGGAGAAAGAAATTTAGCAGTAACTTTCTAAGAGGATTAAAGGGAGGAAAAGGAGAGAAAATTATTTGAATTATTTACCAGGCTGTGGATTGTGAATCATTACTGAGACTAAGCAAAAATTCCTTAAGATTCCATGAGCAGGATAAGTTATTTCTTACACTTATTTCATTAAATTGCACTTCTGTAACGCTTATAATTGTGCTATACAGGTAATCTACTACATTCTGCAGTTATAAAGATTTTTTTTTTTTACTGTTTGATACTATTTTAACTGTATTTTTCACTGCTAGATACTGTTTCATTACTCTAATTGCATGTTTACTGAATTACTTAAGTGTAAACTGCTTTTTCATACTGAGAGTTATATTTTCTGTTTGTTGAGTGCTTTTCTGTGCATTTTTTTTGAGGTTTCTGTGTTCTAGTCTGGTGTCATATGGGTTCCTATCGTGTGATAGAAAACTATAAATGGCGAACATGTATTGAGCGAACATCGCATGCACAACATGGAAATTGCCGTAGGGAATACCTACAGCATTTAGGTAAGTATAGTTTTTTATTTTTTTATTATATTTTCGAAATTTCAAACATCGCTCATATGGTGTCGACCATATGGTGTTCGATGTTTGAAACTTTCAAAAATATAATATAGACTCGTATCATATAACTGATTTGTTTGCAGTTAAAAGCATTCTCTAGAGTCTCCTTGCTCCTTTATCTGTTTAAAACTTTCATTTAGTGGCTACAGCTAGCAGCTGTAATAGTTTCCCATCCCCATCCCTATTGTTCTTTTGTTCCTGTACTTGGTGGCTTTGCAGTTGCCTGTCCATACTGTATACTTGATCTCGGACACTCCTCCCAGTCTAGTGTCATTAGTTCATTAGAGAGAGAACATTTGTGAAGGCCAACCGACTTAGATTTTTAACCTTGAATTATCTTCTGTTCCAGCTTTCTCCTTTTCCACTTTAATAAAAAAAAAAAAAAAAAAATCTAAGCTTGTTTCCCCTTTTCCTGTAACAAGTGTAGTCCAGATACAGATTTGCTGTATCCAAGACTGTTTGTAAGCGCCTGAGCCCCCAAGCTTTTCTGTGTTGGAGGGAAGCCTTCTAGCTTACCAGTGAGAGTGATAAGCAGTAAGTAGCCTACCTACCACATAAGGAGTGGTTTCTAGCCCAGAAATTGTTTTATTGGCCATTTGGGAAATTTTTCCAAATCTCTCTCAATTTTCTGATTTAAAAGCCTGCATTTGCACTTGTTTACCCCCTTTCCTGTAACTAGTCAAGTCCAGATACAGATTTGCTGTATCCGGGATTGCTTGTAAGCTTCTGAGCCCCCAAGCCTTTCTGTGTTGGAGGGAAGCCTTCTAGCTTATCAGTGGGAGTGGTAAGCACTAGGTAGCCTATCTATGACAAGAGGAGTGGTTTCCGTCCCAGATTTGTGGTTTATTGCCCTTTTGGGGAGTTTCTTCCATCTCTTTCAACTTTCTGGCTTAAAAACCTGTGTTTGCACTTGTTCCCACCTTTCCTGTAACTAGTCTGGTCCACGTACAGATTTGCTGTGTTCAAGACTGCAAGCTTCTGAGCCTCCCAAGCCTTTCTGTGTTGGATGGAAGCCTTCTAGCTTATCAGTGGGTGTGGTAAGCATAGGTAGCCTATCTACCACAAGAAGAGTGGTTTCTGGCCCAGAAATTGTAGTTTATTGACCATTTGGACAGTTTTTCCATATCTCTCAACTTTCCGGTTTAAAAGCCCGCGTTTGCTCTTATTTCCTGCCTTTCCTGCAACTAGTCTAGTCCAGATACAGACTTGCTGTATCCAGGACTGTTTGTAAGATTCTGAGCAGTGCCAGAGTCTGCTCTTCAATTTTTCCCTTAGATCTACTAGTTCTCTCCTCTCCTGCACTTATACTAGCTTATTAGTCTAGCACTTTATCAGAATTCTTGCAGCAATTATTGTAGCACACAAGTGCTACCAGCACTAAACGTTCTATAAGGAAACAGATCTAGTACTTATTATCAATGCCCACCCCTTCAGGCATGTCTAAAGATCAGTTCCCTGTGCTTCTCCTATTAATCTGGTGAACTTGGGCATCCTGAGGCAATGAAGCAACTGCCTCCTGTGTACCGACAACCCTCTCCTCTTACCTACCAACACTCAGACTTGTGAGGGATGCACTTATATATCCAAACTGAAAGCCATACACTCTCCAGTCAAGACCAGAATAGCTGGTCAAGAGGAGAAGGTCAACTCTTGCACCACACCACATGGAACACATAGTCCCCTGGAACACACCAGCACCGCCGTCACATAAAAACACAAACCACACACCCACCTTCGCTGAGGGTCTCAATAAAAATCTACCCAAGCAGCAGAGACCTTCAAGGCAGAAACGCACTCGATCACCACAACACAACACTAATCATGAAAAACACAACTCTCCAAATCAGTGTACCACTCAACCAAAGTTCCTAAGGCAAAACAGCATGCCCAACACACTAGTCATAGGTGACTCGATAGTGAGGCACACTGATGTCCCACTCACTAGGTTGAATAAGGAGAAAGTAACAGTCAGCTGCCTGTCAGGTGCAAGGATCCAACACATAATGCACACACTCAGGTCGCTCAACAACAGGTAAAAATATGACTGTTATTGTACATGTGGGTGTGAATGACCTGAGATGTACCTCCCTGGACTACATGAAGTAAGACACAGAGGAGATCTCGGATTATGTAGCCCAGGTGGGTATGACCTTAGCCCTGAGCAGCATCCTACCATCACCCAAAATGATACCACAGTACAAGCAGAAAATGACTGATTTCAACAAATGGCTTTTCTCGTGTCATTCTAAGGGGATCCAGCATCTGTCTGCCTGGGATGACATGATCGACAGACCTCAATGCTTTGCCAGAGATGGCCTGCATCTGTCAGCCCGGGCTTCCGTATAATGGCCAAGGTTCTTGCCACTCCTATAGTGCCTTTTTTAGGCAGTGTTCCAAAGACCAAATTACCACCGTAACAGCTACAAACAAATGCAATCTGAGGGTCATGTTGCTCAACGCTAGAAGTCTAAATCTCAAAATGCACTCACTCAAGGCATTCCTTGAAATGCAGAACATCGACATTTATGCTATAACAGAGACCTGGTTCAAGGCAGCAGAAAGCACCCCCTGCACTACCAGGCTATAACTCATTCCACATTTTGGCCCCAGAACTTGGACCAAAGCTCCAAAGGCAGTGGTGTTTCCATATTCATAAAGGATGCGCACACCTCCAGACTGGTAGCCCAACATAACGCATCAGAGATACTTCAGGTGCAGCAAACATTGGGTAAGACAGTGATTCAGGTCATAGCCTGCTATAGGTCCCCAACCATGTCCCAAGACTCGCACTCCACGTTCATAAGCACCCTGGAGAACATTAGGGTCCAATCTAACACTCTCTTACTAGGTGACTTCAACTACCTCTCCATTAACTGGGTAAAATGCTCATGTACCAATACACTTGCCCAACGTTTCCTGGAGTTCATTAATTCCAATGCCCTGGACCAGCTCATTCTTACCCCCAGTACAGGTAGCAACAGCCTTGACCTGGCCATTACTAACATGGGCGACCACTGCTCTACACCAATAGACAGCTCCTTCCTGGTTAGATCCGACCACAAACTAATCACCTTGGAAATCCATATCCCTCCCACCCCACCCCCAGCAAAGGTAACCACCATGAAAAACTTCTCCAAAGCTAACTTGGGGATCCTAAAAACAGAGGTGGCTAACTTCATGGCACCCATGCAAATGGAGAATAGTTGTGTGACCACAAAATCATACACCAATGCACTGTACGAACACGCACACAAATGCATGGCTCTCGCCATACCCAATAGAACCAAGACACTCTCCTCCAAAAAAAGGCAGCCAATCTGGTGGTCCCCCGCCATAAACAAACTCTACAACAGGAGGAGGAAACTGATGCGGAATAAGGTGAAGTCTCAAGACTGGAAAAACTCCCTTATCTGCCTCAACAAAAAGTTGAGATTCTTCATCAAAATCTCTAAAGCTAGGTATGAAATCAGAATTGCAGCACATAGTAAAAGACAACCACAAGGCCATCTACAGTTATGTAAAGAATCTCCATGGCAATACCCAGACTTGCTCTGAGCTATTGCACAATGGTACCTCCCATATCGAGCCAAGAGATACTGCCAGTATACTGGCCAACAGAGCCAGTGCCAACTTTACCCCTCCCCCTCTCAAAATGCCAATCACAATACCAGTAGATTGCCAGGCACCCAGTATTAATTACTGCTGCACAGGTTAAAACAGCACTGTCCAAGGCCAAGAATACAGCTTCTATGGGACCTGAAAGTATCCCTGGTTGTGTTCTACATGAACTACAGAGTGAATTGGCACCTCACCTGTGTGCCCTGTTCAATCACAGCCTCACTTCAGGCTTTGTCCTTGCCAAATGGCGTACTGCTACAGTCATCCCTCTCCACAAAGGAGGAGAAACTACAGATCCTGGGAATTATCTCCCCATTAGCCTGACGAGTCTGATATGCAAAGCTATGGAACGCATCATCATGGACCTAATAAACAAGGATATAGGGAATCTCCAAACTCTGGATCCCACACAGTTTGGTTTTGTGAAGTGCACAGCATGCCTGCTCAATTTGGTGGACTTCTTTGAGTCAGTCACCAGAGCTGTAGATGAAGCCAAGGTGGTTCATACAGTCTACCTTGATCTGGCCAAAGCTTCTGATACCATTCCCCACTCAGGAATCATAGAAAAACTCACCAGGCTTGGCATCAACCCCTATATTACTAGGTGGGTTGCAAACTGGCTCACAGAACCCACAGTGTGAAAGTAGCTGCCTCCAAGTCAGACTGCCGATTAGTCACTACTGGAGTCCCACAGGGTTCGGTCCTGGGTCCTCTCCTGTAGTGTATCTACTTCTCTGAAGTCCAGGCCAACGCAAAAAGACTCTGGCTGACAAAAGTTCGCAGACGATTGCAAGTTGGGAGCTATTATTAACTCCCCAAGTGATGTTGACATCCTACAGAATGCCCTCACTGTGACCACTGACTGGTGTCAAACCATGGCCTTAAGCTCAATGCCAAAAAATGTGCCATCATCCCCTTTGGGAAAAACCCGGTTCCCATGAATTACCACAATGATGGTAGTCCACAGAAAGTACAGTTTTGTACCTACCATAAATGTAGATGTCCGACAGGTATGCATCTGCAGTCATCACATATGGGTTGTCCTGCCTCAGGCAGCCCTTCAGTCGGCCGGATTCCAAAGTCTGGGTCCGGCGTCGGCTGATGTCGCCCTTTCCCCGACGTCACAACGCCTGGGGTATAAAAGCATCAGACGACGCCATCTTCCTCAGTTTTTCTTGCCCCAGATGCCAGGTGCCCTCTAGGAAGGCTAAATTTGGAAAAATGCAATAAAAAATCCAAACATTTGTAAAAAAAAAAAAAAAAAAAAATATATATATATATATATATATATATATATATATATATATATGTATAAAACAAATACACCATAATAGATCCCCCAGCTAGCTAATAGAGAGGTAAGCACCCTAGGAATACCACAGAGGGGAAGGAGGGAGGGTAAACCTGACTGCAGATACATACCTATCGGACATCTACATTTATGGTAGGTACAAAACTGTACTATGTCCTTCAAGGATGCATCTGCAGTCATCACATATGGGTAGAATACCATAGCCAATCTGGGGGTGGAGGTACTAGGAAAGGGATGGTGTAGCTAAGATACCCTGCAGGACAGCAGTAGCAAAGCCTGCTCTGGATCTGGAATATAGAGGTAAATTGTAATGCTTGGCAAATCTATGCAGGGAGCTCCATGTGGCAGCTTCTAAAATGTCTTTTGTAGCCACCCCTCTTAAGAAGGCTGTGGAGGTGGCTGTGGCTCTCGTAGAGTGAGGTCTGATGTTAGCTGGTACAGTCTTTCCATGAAATGAGTAACAAAAGCGGATGCAAATTCCTATCCATTTTGAAATTGTCTGTTTGGAAATTGCTTTTCCTTGAGTACCAGAAGCATATGCTACCAGCAGCTGGTCAGTTTTTCTGTAACCTTTAGTTCTGTCCAAGTAGTAGTGCAACTGTCTGTGAATGTCCAGGGTGTGCAGCAGTTTCTCCCCTTTGTTTAGTGGATTTGGGAAGAAGGTAGGCAAGTGAATAGCTTGATTCAATGAAACCCTGGATACCACCTTTGGCATAAAAGTAGGATTAGTTCTTAATGAAACTCTATCCTGATGGAAAATAATAAATGGCTGAACTGCCATCAGGGCCTGCAATTCCGAAACTCTTCTTGCTGAGGTTATTGCCAGAAGGAAAGCAGTCTTCCATGAGAGATACTGTAGATCTGCCGATGCTGCTGGTTCGAATGGAGGTAGTGTTAGTTTTTCCAACACGTAGTTAAGGTCCCAAGCAGGTAGAGGTGGTTTCCTAGGAGGTTTGATGTTTTTGATCCCTCTTAGAAACTGTCTTAGGAGAGGATGAGAAAAAACAGGAGGATCAGTATTGTACTCAGCTGAAATTGCTGAAGCATGAATCTTAATAGAAGAGTAAGACAGTCCATTGTGGAACATTTCTGCCAGATATTCCAGGATATGTGGCATGTTCATCATTGTCGCATCTAGGCCCTTTGTGGTGTTCCAGATGAGAAATCTTTTCCATTTTGCTGAGTATGTCTTCCTTGTGGAAGGGCGGCGAGCTTCCAGAATAATATTCTTTACTCTCTGGGATAGCTTATCCTGAGGAGTCAAGGTATTCTCCACGCTGTTAGTTGCAATGTTTTCAGGTTGGAGTGAAAAGTTTTGTATTTGTGCTGTGTCAGTAGAAGTGGCCATAGAGGTAGGGGCCATGGCTTCGTACGTGATATGCTCCTTAGCAGTGGGTACCAGTGCTGTCTTGGCCAGTCCGGAGCTATCAGGATCACTTTTGGCTGCTCTGCCCTGATCTTCAGTAACACCTTGGTCATTAATGGAATAGGAGGAAATGCATACACTGTCAGATTTCTCCAGCTGAAAGAGAGGACGTCCATTTTCCACGCTTGTGGGTGGTATGTCCTTGAGCAGAATTTCTTTAGTTGATGATTGTGGGGGGATGCAAATAGATCTATGTCCGGGCTCCCCCAAGATTGTGTTATCTTTTGGAAAATGTCTGGGTGCAGCATCCACTCGTGTGCATCCATGATATTTCTGCTTAAGCTGTCCGCCAGTGTATTGTCCTTCCCTGGCAAAAACTGAGCCCGTAGCTGTATATTGAGCTTCAAGGAAAGATCCCATAGATTCATTGCCAGTCTGCACAGAGGGTAAGAATGGGTACCTCCTTGCTTGTTTATGTACCACATAACTGTGGTGTTGTCTGTCCTTATTAGTAGATGGCCTTGATGCAGAAAGAGTTTGAACGCCTCTATTGCATGTATCACTGCTAGCATTTCATTTTGATTTATGTGCATGCGTAGCTCCTTTCGTGACCACTTTCCTTGGATACCCTCCCCAACCTAGGTCTGAAGAGTCTGTTGTAATAGTTTGGGAGGTTTTGGCTTTGTGAAGGGCAGCCCTCTGTTGGACTGGCTGGCCTGAACCCACCACATAAATTCCTTGTGAAGGCATGGAATGAGTGGGATTAAAGTTTCCAAAGTGTGACTGTGCTGAGTCCATAAACTCCTTAGGTACCACTATAGCTTTCTCATATGTAGCCTTGCTTGTGGAATCAGAAGAATACAGGATGCCATGTAACCCAGGGCCTGCAGGATTTTCCTTGCAGTCAGCTGAGTTTGTCTTGTCAGATTCTTGAAGTAATCCAGTAGTTGACTTTGTTTTCCTTCTGTGAGATAAGCCATTTGGGTGGTTGTATCTAGATCCGAACCCAGAAAGGTTATTCTTTGGGATGGAACAAGTCTTGATTTGTGCATGTTGACTGTATATCCCAAGGCCTGTAGAAGATTGATGGCATAATTTAAGTCCTTTATCAGAGTTTGTTGGTTGTCCGCTTGTATAAGGCAGTCGTCCAGATATGGGTAGATTTGAATCCCCTGGAGTCTGCAGTGTGCTATTACTGATTCCAGGCATTTCGTGAATACTCTGGGCGCAGTAGATAAGACAAAGGGCAATGCTGAGAATTGATAATGCTCTGACCCTGCAAAAAATCTGAGGTATCTTCTGCAACTTTGTCTGATAGGGACATGCAGGTATGCCTCCTTGAGGTCTAGAGTAACCAGCCAAGACCCCTTGCCCAGCATGGGAAGGAGTTGCTGTAGAGTCAGCATTTTGAATTTTGGCACAATGAGATAAGTATTCAGTACGGACAAGTCTAGAATAGGCCTCCATTGATGCTCTTTTCTTGGAACAAGGAACAGTCTGGAGTAAAATCCTTGGCCTTGTTCTGAAATAGGAACTTTTTCTATGGCTTTCATTTGTAGTAAGTTTGAGATTTGTTTCAAAGCCTCTGTCCTTTGATTCGGTGGCAGACCTGGTATGCCTTTTCTTTTTGGCAATGTGTGGAAATGGAACCTGTATCCATTGTCTATTATTTGGAGTGTCCATTTGTCTGTTGTAATGTTGTGCCAATTTCTTGAGAATAAAGAAAGCTTTCCACCCAAAGGTGCTTCTAATTGTGCCCTGGTTGGCGGAGTCAAAGCAAAGTCATTGAGTTTGTCCTTGTGCAGCAGTTGCAGATCCTGAACTGCCTGTCTGTAGTGGAGGTTGCCATTGACGGCCTCTGTAGGAGCCCCTAGCTTGGCCTCTACCTCTGGCACGCCTGTTTCTGCCCCTTTGAAACCTTTCTGTGTCCGGAAAGGACCAATTCTTTGAAGGCCAGTTTCTGCAGAATCTAGGCGGTTGGACTTGAAGAAAATCTTTAACTGTTTGTACAGATTTTGCCTTTTCCTCAAATTTCTTTAGGACGTCTTGAGCAGTGGAACCAAATAACTTTTGCTTTTCCAGTGGAGCATCCAAAAGCTTAGCTTTAACATGTTCTGGCAGGGATTGTTCCTTCAGCCAAGCATGCCTGCGTATGACAACACCTGTCATTGCTGACCTACATGAAGCTTCCAATGCATCATAACCACACTGCAAGAAATGGTTGCTAACCTGTTGGGAATTATGTACCAGATCCTGAAGGGATTTACGGTCCGGGGGTTCAGAAGAAGACAATTTCTTATGCATTTCTTCTAACAAATACTCTTGATACTGTAGCATGTGAAAATGACAATTTAATGCCCTCATAGCAAGAGTGGCAGAAGTATACACTTTTTTACCCCATCTCTCTAATGCCCTGGACTCCTTTGCAGAGGGGAGTGGGTTCTTAGTAGCAACAGCTGCAACCCCTTTAGGGCCCTGTGAAATAGTTTCAGGGTCAGCAGAGTGGGCCTTATAAAGAAAATTGTGTGTGTCCGGGCCCCTGTAATATCTATCAGGCTTAACAGGGGCCGGAGGTAGAGTGTCAGGGGTCATACTAGAGTGAGAATATACATCATCAATCACATTTAAAACAGGAGGAATAGCCAAAGGTCTATGCTGAGGTAAATGAAGAAAAGTTCTTAGTCTTTTCCTGGAATCAGAATATTCCTGGCCCTGCCATTTGAAATGGCTCTCATAGTGTGAAGGGTCTCCCCAAAGGAAAGCTCTTCAGGAGGGGAGGCTGAGGGAATAGATTCATCTGCATCCGAATCCTCGTAGGCCGAATAAGCCTCCTCCTGGTAGTCTGAGTGATCCGAGCCAACAGAGGCCTCCTCTGAGGAAAGGGGATCAGGGGGATCCATCCTGGGCCTTTTGTCTAGAGGGGGTTGGGAGCCCCTGTCCGGATGAGGCTGAGAGCCCCTAATTAAGGAGATCAGGTCCTCTGCTAAAGTTAAAATCTGTGAACTAGAAGAAGGTCCCTGAGGAATAACTCTGGGAGGCATAGCTTTAGTGGGTTTTGCAGCTTTAGCCCTGGTGAAGGCCTTAATAGACATGGATGTAGGAGGCCTGGCTGCACCACGTGCTGGTGTAGCTTTATCTAAAGGTATGGTGTCGGAAGATTCCAATACACCAGTTTCGGAAGGCAATTCTGTAACCGACTCGGTAGGAGCCTCCGGGACCGAGGCTGTCGGTTGTATTATTTCAGGGTTCGGAAGTACCAAGGACTCGGTATCAGCCGAGACCGAGACACTCACGGTAGGCCTAGCCGTGGTTTCAGCCGAAACCGCGGTCCGCGTGTGTCGGTCCTTGTCTTTCCGTTTCTTAACTAAATGTGATGTCGGGGTTTCCGACGGCATTTTGTAAGCAAAACTATCCCCAAAAAACTCTTCTGCGAACTCCGACCGACGTCTAAGAGTGCGTCGGTTGAAGGAAGCGCAGGCAGAGCAGGCCGAGACGTCGTGGTCTGGGCCTAAGCAAGGAAGACAATAAGAGTGGAAATCTTTATGAGGTATTTGTTTCCCACAAGTTAAACAATTATTAACTTTTTCTGACATCGGCTGAGGCAAGAAAGAGTCCCCAACGGGGTACTTAGCTTTTGAAGTCTTCGGATAGCGAAATTACAGGAGCTGGCCGACCGGCACTTGCGAACTGCTTCTGCTTCGGGCACCACGCGGCAAGAAAGACTGAGGAAGATGGCGTCGGCTGACGCTCTTATACCCCAGGTGTTGTGACGTCGGGGAAAGGGCAACATCAGTCGACGCCGGACCCAGACTTTGGAATCCGGCCGACCGAAGGGCTGCCTGAGGCAGGACAACCCATATGTGATGACTGCAGATGCATCCTTGAAGGACATCAACAGAAGGCATTATAGGAGATCTGGGAACACAGGTTGACAGCAACCTCTCTTTTGATCTCCACACTGCCACTGTGGTCAGAAAGTCTTTCTATGTGGCAAAATTACTAAAGGTTTTGCATCCAGGGAGAAAATAGGTCATTGTCTCCCTCTACTCTTCCCTCATTAGGCCAATCATCGAGTACAATGACCCATTTGGCATGTACCTCACTAGACTCCTGCAACAACTGGAGACGCCGCAAAAGTACCTCACAAAGAGGATCCTAGGCCTTAAACACTTGTCCTATATGGACAGACTCAAAAACCTCCAACTATTCTCTGTCTCACATAGCCTACTTAAAGGCGATCTCTGCTTCACTTACAAAGCCATGTCTGACCCAGCCCTGTTAGAAATGCTACATCTAAAGAAATCCCAATCCCTCCACACCACACGCTCCAGAGACCTCAACCTCATTACTAGAAATAACAGAACATGCTGGAGGGACAGGTTCCTAACCCAGAGACTGCCCATGCTATGGAACAGACGTCCCATACATGTCAAGCAGAGCACCTCGCTGACCCTCTTCAAGAGAAATCTTGTTGAGTGGATGGGTAATAGGAAATTCACCCTGGGGATAACTCATGTGGCTCTACTCGACAGAGGCACTGGGAACTAAGGTCGGGTGGCACTATGCCAGGGTAATCCTATGGCTAGGCTTGTAAAGGTCCCAGGGCCATTAGCCTATTACATACCTATGAATTACATGGAAATGAGGCTAACTCATAAAAAATATTAAGGCTCACTTGAGAGTTTTCAACGACAACATCTGAATGCTATGGCAACAAATGAAATCTGATGTATGTAAGGTGACAACGGCATTATTGGTAAAGAGAGGACCTCGACAGTTCCAACGTTCTACGAGCTGGAAGAAGCAGCTTAGTCAGATCAGAGGATCTAATCCAAACTCAACAGTTGAGGAAAGAATGAAAATGACAATGCACAATGTGAAGGTTATACCTAAGATAACAGTCCTACTCTAAAACAGTCAAAAATTACTGTAACTAATATATATAACTTAAAAAACAAAACAAACAAAAACAAACTAGTTTGGAAAGGGACAGACAAACCTTAACTGCCTAAATCAACTAACAGATAAAACTATGTTTGATCTTAGTCAAAAGGGATGATAAATACAAAAAAAAAGAGAAAACTTTCACTATGGGGCAGGAGTGGGGGAGGAGTAGCTTTGATCTAAAAGGTTACAGCAAGCTAAACCGACAGCTCATCTGTTGTCTTCAACCAGCAAATGAGATCTGAGCAACTAAGATGGAGTCCAAGGGAATTATGGCTAGGAGATGAGTCAGAGCTCTGGATCCAAAAAAATTGAAATCAGTGCTGAGGTCGGACTCAGTCAGATCTCACAACCCATACGTTTGAAATGGATGAAAACAGACAACACTGGATCCACATTAAAAGCCCCTTTTGCAACATCTCCACATGCAGTTAGAAATCACAGAGGTTCCTTTTGTATTGCACTTTGGTGACCATTTTTGTTGCGGGAAAGCCCAATGCAGTCCAGCGACGCGACAAAATGCGAAAAGTAATAGCCACCTACAATTAAGATTAGTAGCAAGGATGGCTATAGGACCCAAAGGTATCTTGTTTTATAGTATAAGCTGAAAGGAAAGCAGCAGCAAAGGGGGTATATGATCGTTTGAGACGTGCATCACCAGGTAACGGCAGACAAGTAAGGGAAGTACTACAAGAATGAAAATGGTCAAGCTGGCTGGCTTCATGGAATAGAAGGACAGAGCCAGAAGTATGTCTCATCTGAGTTAGGTTCAAACAGCAGCCCATGTACTGGAAATCACTACTAGCAGTGGATGGAGAAGACAGAAGAGGTGAAACCTGACTGCTACTCAGAAAGAGGTTGAAGAATATGTCGTCCATCTGAAATGTGTTGTGGTGGTGGTGAATTCTGAGGGCTAAGTCATATCCAGAAATAAGAGATAGCCCCATGCTGAAGTTAATGAAATCCACCTATGGCCCCCAAATCTCTTATGGTACGAGCACAAGAAGAGTGTCTAAGGAACGTCACAAACTCCAAATGCCACAGTCACCTTTGGCCTAGTTAAGTAACAAATGGGCAGTCTCACTATAACTAGACAGATGGTCAGTAGAGTGGGGAGTCAAAGAAAAAGTGTTTGGCCAAAGCAGAATAAACCAGGGGATAAGGGACATCCAAGTTTTGGGAGAGGGTGTCAGAACAAAGAACACAGTTTTCTTAGTGGCTGCAAATGAGGTGAAAAGCAAGGGAAATCAGTATTTTTTTTTTGGTGGGGAGATAAGGATTAGGAATATCAGTAAAATTAGATACTAAAATGTCAGCTATTAGCATGGCAACAATAAAAACAGGGTTAACCAGAAAAGTACGGTGGCAGAAAAAAAGAACAATATATACCAAGTATGTAGGAGTAATACTAAGAAAATGAAAACTATTGATTGTATCTGCTTTATTTTCTGGAAAAAAAATACATATATATATATATATATATATATATATACACACACACATATATATATATATATATATATATATATATATATATATATATATACACACACACACACACACACACACACACACACACAATTGTTTCTTGCCTTTCTAAGCTAGTACAGTCCAGTTTTCAGGTTAATACTGAATTCAGGGCTGTGTTACAAATCTCTGTATTTGCCCATACTTTACTTGGATAGAAGGAAGTTTCTCTGTTCGCCTGTGAGAGAGGGGAGCTTTGAGCAGCTTATCGGTCCTTGGAGGAGTGGTTTTAGCCCAGAAAGTAGTAGTCTATTGGCCATTTTGGGCTAATTTTTATCTCTTTCATTTCCCTGCTAAAAAAACAAATTTTCCCGGTTTTGTGTGCCGGACAGCACTGGTTAGCTAGGATATAACTATTCCCGGCTCCACAAAGTCTCCTCTTCAATTTTTCCCTTGGAACTAGACAAACTTTCAACTTAAGCACTCAAGCCATTAATTTCTCAGACTGGTACTTGCTCAAAACTCCTAGCAAGCACTTATAAACCTTAGCACTACAGAAGGACAAGGCTCTCTATTTGACCTTACCAGCCATTCAGTAAAACAGTTTACTGTACCCATCCAGGCATGTTCAAAGGGCAGTTTCAGGTGTACTCCTCCAGTCCAACTGGTGAATCTGGGCATTTTTTGGCAATGTTACAACTGCGTCATGTACACTAATACATGCAAGAGATGCAATTATACAGCCAAACTGGAGGCTAAGCTCTCTCAACCCGACTGGATCAGATAGTCAAGAGGAGAAGGGAAATACTGGCACACATCACCAGTCTAACATAGACCCATTAAACCAGCACCGGCAAAAAACACACTTAACTACACGAAAACATACTCAAAGGCTCTAAATAAAAATCTGCAACAGCAACAGAGCCCTCCGAAGCAGACATCCAAGCAACCTCCACCCCCCCAACACAAACCATGAAACACATTTCACAAAACCAGTGTGCCACGCAATCACAGCCCTTAAGGCAAAATAACATACCTAACATACTACTAATAGGTGATTCTATAGACAGGCACACTGATGTCCCACTCACTAGGCTGAATAAGGAGAAGGTTACTGTTAGCTGCCTGCTGGGTGCCAGGATCCTTCACATAACACAAGCACTCAGGTCACTCCAGAACAGGTACAAATACGACTCTGTCATTGTCCATGTTGGTGTGCATGACCTGAGCCATACCTCCCTGGACTACATGAAAAGAGACATGGAAGAGCTCCCTCATCATGTAGCCCAGGCCGGTATGGTCCTGACCCTGAGTAGCATCCTGCCCTCACCAAGAATGATACAACGGTATAAAGAAAAAAAATCATCAATTTCAACAACTGGCTAAGTTTCTGGTGTCATTTCACAGGGGATCCAGTGTCATTCTGCCTGGGATGACATGCTCGACAAGCCACGCTGCTATGCTAGAGACGGCTTGCACCTGTCACCCTTAGGCTTTCGAATACTGGCCAAGGCTCTTGCCACCCCCATAGTGCCATGTTTTAGGCAAGGCTCAAAAGACAAACCCACCGCTGTAAATAGCACAAGTAACAATAATCTGAGGGTAATACTACTCAATGCCACAAGTCTAAACCTCAAAATGCAAGCACTTGAGGCACTCCTCAGTATGGAGAAAATCGATATATGTGCATTAACAGAAACCTGTTTTAAGGCTCCAGAGAGCACCCCAGCACTACCAGGCTACAACTCATACCATACATTTAGGCCACAGAAACCGGACTGAAATACAAAAGGCGGGGGAGTATCCACATTCATCAAGGATACTCACACCTCTAGGTTAGTAGCACAGCGCAGTGCTTCAGAGATTATCCACGTGCAACTAACAATGGGCAAAACTGCAATTCAAATTGTAGCTTGCTACAGATCACCCACCATGTCACAGGACCCCCATTCCGCATTTATGGAAACACTGGGTAACATAAAGGTCCTACCAAATACCCTAATACTGGGAGATTTCAAGTACCCAAACATTAACTGGGAGAATTACTCAAGTACTAACTCCCTTGCCCAACATTTCCTAGAATTTATAAACTCAAATGCCCTGGAACAACTGGTCAACACTCCCACCAGAAGTGACAACATACTGGACCTGGTCATCACCAACATGGGCGACCGGTGTTCCACACTGGTGGTCAACCCCTCTCCGGTTAGATCTGACCATAAACAAATCACTTTGGATATCCACATTCCGCCCCCACCCCCGGACAAGGAAACCACCATTAAAAACTTTTCAAAAGCAAACTTCACATTACTCAAGATGGAGGTGGAAAGTTTCCAAGCCCCCATGCTAAAGGATAACACTGTCCAAGCTGCAAAATCCTTTACTAATGCATTCTATGGGCATCTACAAGAATGCATGGATCGTGCTATCCCAAGCAAAACCAAGACTCACTCCTCCAAAAAAAGGAAACCAGTCTGGTGGACCCCTGCCATAAACAAGCTATACAATAGGAGGAGGAAACTAGTACAGAAGAGAGTAAAATCCCAAGAAGGGAAGACATCCCTGATCAGTATCAGCAAGTAACTATGATCCCTCATAAAATCGTCCAAGGCGAGCTTTGAAAGAAAACTTGCCAAGGACTCCAAAGATAACCACAATGCATTCTTTAGCTATGTCAAGAATCCAAGTGGCAATGCTCAAATCTGCTTGTAGTTACTGCAGAATGGCACAAAATACACTGAATCAACAGATATTGCCAACATCCTGGCAGACAGGTTCAGTGCAAACTTCACCCCCCCCATACCTCTCAACCTGGAAACATCAAAAATCTGGACAAAGGCCCGTGAAAATAGGTACAAATCTGTACGCTGATTAACATAAAATTTGCATATATAATTATGTAACCCCACCCACTCCAATGGAATTGTGGGATACCAACTTTCAAACACAAACTGAAAAAACAGACAATCAAAATATGGCCCCAGACAGAGTCCCCCCTGCAGCCATTCCAATGTCCCATTACTTTGCTATTTTGCCCCATTTACCATAAACACTAATATGCATACTGCTTACTTCTACAATGATTATTTGTATTTCATTTAAAAGTACAGTTTTGTACCTACCATAAATGTAGATGTTCGAAGATCCACATTGCTGCAGTCCTTACTTATGGGTAGTCCGCTGTCCTCGGTCGGCCCGAATACCAAAGTATTAGGCTGACGTCGGTCATGGGCGCTTAGATCTGACATCAGAGCGTCAGGGTATAAAGGCGCATGACCAACGTCATATCCTCAGTCTTTTCTTGCCCCAGATGTCAGAAGGCCAAACCAGAAAGGCCACAGCCAAAAACAGAATACCTCCCAAAACATGCCCAACAACAACCATCACCTAAAGCATAACACCAAGTCTAACTACAGTGGGGAAGGAGGGAGGTAAATTGGACTGCAGCAATGTGGATCTTGAACATCTACATTTATGGTAGGTACAAAACTGTACTATGTTCTTCATCTCACATTGCTGCAGTCCTTACTTATGGGTAGAATCCCAAAGCAACGGAAAGGGAGGATGGTAAAAATCATAAAGCATTAGGGGCCGCTAAAATGCCCTGTAAAATTGCAGTGGCAAATCCAGCCCTAGACTTAGAATAAAGAGGAAGGTGGTAATGTTTAGAAAAGGTATGCACTGAACTCCAAGTAGCTGCCTCCAAAATGTCTTTTGTAGCTACCCCCCTTAGAAAGGCCGTAGAAGTAGCATTAGCCCTAGTGGAATGAGGCCTGATTCCAGCAGGAATCTCCTTACCATGATGGGAATAACAGAAAGAAATACAAAACCCAATCCATTTAGAAATAGTTTGTTTTGAAACAGGTTTACCCTCACGAACCCAAAGCAAAAGAAACAAACAATTGCTGAGACTGTCTGAACTCCTTGGTTCTGCTCAAATAATAACGCAACTGCCTGTGAATATCCAAAGTATGCAAAATTTTCTCCCCTTTATTTTGGGGGTTTGCATAAAAAGAAGGCAAATGAATAGTTTGATTTAAGGCCACACTAGAAACCACCTTAGGCATAAAGGAAGGATTAGTACGCAAAGATACCCTATCCTTATGAAAAATCAGGAAAGGCTCCACTGCCATGAGGGCCTGTAATTCAGAAACCCTTCTTGCAGAGGTAATGGCTAACAAAAAAGCAGTTTTCCATGACAAATACTTTAACTCGGCAGTAGATGCAGGCTCAAAAGGTTGTAGAGTAAGTTTTTCCAACACAAAATTGAGATCCCAAGCAGGAGTAGGAGCTCATTGGGGGTCTTATATTCTTTGCCCCTCTAAGAAATTGCTTAAACCAAGGATGAGAGAATAAAGGAGGGTCACAATCATAGTGAGCAGAAATGGCTGCAGCATGGATCTTTATTGAGGAGAAAGACAAACCCTTGTCCAATAACTCAGTAAGATATTGAAGAGCAACACTTAAATCAGGTTTGGAGACATCAAAGTCCTTTCCTTTGCTCCAAATAAAAAATCTCCTCCATTTATCAGTGTAAACTTTCCTGGTACTAGGCCTCCTGGCCTCCAAAATAACATTCAAAACGTGTTGTGGAAGCTGAGACCCTCCAGAGTCTAAAACAGAATATGCCAGGCTGTTATATGTAGAGACTGAATCTTGACATTGAGGAAGTGACTGTCCTCTTGTAACAAAAGGTGCGGAATCAAAGGCAGAGGCCATGGAGGTTCTCGTACTAAGCTCCTCAGTAGTGGGTACCAGTGTTGTCGAGGCCAATCCGGTGCTATCAAAATCATGGTTGGCTTGTCTTGTCTGGCCTTCAAGAGTACCTTGGGAAGAAGAGGCAGAGGTGGAAAGGCATATACATGCAGATTGTTCCAACTGAATGATAGAGCGTCCACCTTCCAAGCTGTGTGATGAAACATTTTTGTGCAAAACTTTGGCAACTGGTAATTTAGTGGAGAAGCGAACAGATCTATGTCTGGAGTTCCCCATAACACTGTCAACTGTTGAAATACATGAGGATCCAATTTCCACTCGTGAGGATCC
Organism: Protopterus annectens; assembly: GCF_019279795.1. Classification (NCBI taxonomy): domain Eukaryota; kingdom Metazoa; phylum Chordata; order Ceratodontiformes; family Protopteridae; genus Protopterus; species Protopterus annectens. The sequence goes on along the minus strand of NC_056728.1, from coordinate 631,533,615 downwards.
ACTATTTGTCTGCTCAATACATCTGCTAAGGAGTTCTGTGCTCCTGGTAGAAACCTTGCCTGAAGATTGAGGTGTAGATTGAGAGCAGTTTCCCACAGAATCATCGCTTGCCTGCAAAGAGGGTAAGAATGGGTTCCCCCTGCTTGTTGATGTACCACATGACAGTAGTGTTGTCTGTTTGAATCAACACCTGCCCTGGGTGAAGTAAATCTTTGAAAGCCATCAATGCAAACTGGACTGCTAACATTTCCTTCAAGTTGATATGCAAATGTTGGTGTTTGACAGGCCACATGTTTTGCACCCATTTTCCATTGAGGTGTGCTCCCCAAGCCTTGTCCGAGGCATCTGTCGTTAGAATCTGACTCGCCTCTGGCCGGGTCACAGAGAGTCCCTTGTTTAGGTGACATTCCTGAGCCCACCACAAAAACTCCTTCCGAATGCAAGGTATTATCTGAATGACAGTGTCTAGATCTTGGCAGTGCTGTGTCCATACATTTTTGAGGTACCATTGAAGCTTCCTCATATGCAATTTGGCATTGGGAAGCACCAGAATACAAGATGCCATGAACCCCAAGGCTTGAAGGACTGTCCTTGCAGTCAGCCTGGACCGTAGAGACATTTGATGGAAATAAAGAGAAAGGCTTCTTTGTTTGTCCGGGGTCATAAAGGCCATCTGGGAAGCTGTATTCAGTCTCACACCCAGAAAGCACATGTCCTGAGAGGGTACTAGACTGGACTTTGTTTCGTTCACAGAATACCCCAGGCATCTTAACACTGCCATCACATACTGTAGATGATGAAGAAGTTCGTCCTTTTCTTGTGCAATAATCAGGCAATCGTCCAAATAAGGATAAATCTGTATTCCTCTTAGTCTGAAAAATGCTATCACTGGAGCCAGAACCTTTGTGAACACTCTGGCAGTAGATAAGCCAAAGGGCAATGCAGAGAACTGATAATGTAAATTTCCAGCCAGCAGGTACCTCCTGCAACTGGGCCTGATAGGAACATGAAGGTAAGCCTCTTTGAGGTCCAGAGTAACCATCCAGTGATCTTTTCCCAACAGAGGTAAAAGTTGTTGTAAAGTCAGCATCTTGAACTTTGGAATGTCCAGGTAAGTGTTGAGGATAGATAAATCCAAAATTGGTCTCCACGTGTTCCCTTTCTTTGGAACTAGAAACAGGCGAGAATAAAATCCTAGGCCCACTTCTGACAGAGGAACTGGTGTATAGCTCCTATTTGAAGAAGTAAAGAAATTTGTCTGCGAGCCTCTATCCTTTGCAGAGGAGGGACGTCTGGCATGCCTTTGAAAGGAGGCATGGTATGGAAATAGAACTTGTAACCTCGGTTTATAATGTCCAATACCCATTTGTCCTGGGTGACTAAATGCCAATTTTGCTTGAAAAGAGCCAACTTTCCTCCCAAAGGAGCTGCCAGGCAAGAAGAATCTGGCAGCTGAAAATGTAGGTCATTGGGCCTGTTAACGAAAGGACTGGCCCCTGCCCTCACCAGCAGATTGAGCAGGCGAACTCCATTGTCTCGGCCTGAAAGTACTCTGAGCTCTGCCCCTACCATGCCTAGATCGACCCCTAGACTGAGAATCAGAAGAAGGGTACGTCCACCCCTTAGTAGGCCAATTTCTACTAAACTTTGGAGGTTGTACCTGCAAAAAATCTTTAACAGTCTGCATAGACTTAGCCTTGTCTTCCATTTTCTTTAAGACTGACTCCACAGGAGGACCAAACAAAACTTCAGACTGTAAAGGGGCATCCAGAATTCTAGACTTAGCATGCTCAGACAAATTCTGATCCTTAAGCCAGGCGTGCCTACGAATAACTGAACCAGTGGCAGCCACCCTAGAAGAAGCCTGTAAAGCATCAAAACCACATTGCAAAGAGTGCTTACCCACCTGTTCAGAAACATGCACTAAATCCTGCAATTATTTACACTCTATGCCCTCTGCCAAAGCATCCACTTTAGACCTTAGCAGAGAAAGGAGGAAATTCTGATACTTCAACATATGAAACTGGCAGTTCAAAGCTCTCATAGCTAAAGTAGAAGAGGTATACACTTTCTTACCCCATCTATCCAAAGCTCTAGCTTCCTTATCCAGAGGAACCGGATTCTTAACAACAGAGGCTCTAACACCCTTAGGCCCCTGACTAATAGTTTCTGGGTCCGCCCTAGGACTCTTATACAGATATTTATGAGCCTCAGGCACCCTGTAATACCTCTCCGGTTTAACTGGGGCAGGAGGCACAGAATCTGGATTAAGGGAAGCTTCCGAAAAAACATCTGAAACAACATCCAAAACCGGAGGTATAGCTAAGGGTCTATGCTGTGGTAAAAACAAGAACTCCCTAAGTCTCTTCCGTGAATCAGAGTAATCCTGTCCCTCCCACTGAAAATGCTCCCTCATGGAATGCAGAGTTTCTGAAAATGAAAAATCCTCTGGAGGAGAAGCAGAAGGAGTGGAATCCTCTGCATCAGAATCAGAATAAGGAGGAGTTCTGTGCTCCGCAGAAACCTTGCCTGAAGAGTTAGTTGCAAGCTGAGCGCAGTCTCCCATAAAATCATTGCTTGCCTGCATAGAGGATAAGAATGTGTTCCCCTTGTTTGTTGATGTACCACATGACAGTTGTGTTGTCTGTTAGAATCAACACCTGCCCTGGAAGAAGTAACTCCTTGAAAGCCATTAATGCAAACTGGACTGCTAACATCTCCTTCATGTTGATATGTAGATGCTTGTCTGGGGCCCCCTTGTCTTGTATCCACTTTCCATTTAGATGAGCTCCCCCAAACAATGTCCCAGGCATCTGTCGTTAAAAACTGACTGCCTCTGGCGGGTCACAGAGAGTCCCTTGTTTAGGTGACATTCCTGAGCCCACCACAAAATTCTTTTGAATGCAAGGTATTATTTGAATGACAGTGTCCAAATCCTGGCAGTGCTGTGTCCATACATTTTGAGATACCATTGCAGCTTCCTCATATGCAGTTTGGCATTGGGAAGCACCAGAATCAAGATGCCATGAACCCTAAGGCTTGAAGGACTGTCCTTGCAGTCAGCCGGACTGAAGAGATAGTTGATGGAAGTAACTGGAAAGATTCTTTTGTTTGTCCGGGGTTAAAAAAGGGCCCTCTGGGCTGCTGTATTCAGTCTCACACCCAGAAAGCACATGTCTTGAGAGGGTACTAGACTGGACTTTATTTCTTCACAGAATACCCTAGGCATCTTAGCACTGCTATGACATATTCCAAATGCTGTAGAAGGTCTTCCTTTTCTTGAGCCAGAATCAGGCAGTCGTCCAAATAAGGATAGATTTGAATTCCTTTTAGCCTGAAGTAAGCTTATCCCCAAACCCGGAAAACCAAAGGGGAACCTTTTTTGGGTTTTTAATTTTCTTTCCTGGGGCCCAGTTAAAAAATAAGCCCCAAAAAAGGGGCAAATTTTTCAGCAGAAGACTCTGAATCAAGGCCTGAAATTTTTCCAACTCTGGCTCCATCCGGGGCCCTTTTTATCAGGGGGGGAATAGAACCTCAAATTTAAAGTAATCAAATCCTCTGCCATTTTAAGCATGTGTTTTTTAAAGACCCTGAAGAACCAGAACTGAAAAGGAAAAAGGGACAGACCTGCCCTTAGAAGGAGCCTTAGAAAAGTACAGTTTTGTACCTACCATAAATGTAGATGTTCGAAGACCCCTTGCTGCAGTCCCATAGGGGTAGTCCGCTGTCCTGGGCCGGAATCCCAAAAGTTTTATTGACGCCGGTAAAGGCGCAAAACTGACATCAGGACGCCAGGGTAAAAAAAGCGCATGACCGACGCCATATCCTCTCTTTTCTTGCCCCAGATGTCAGAAGGCCCAAAAAAGAAAGGGCAAACCCCAAAACAGAAAAAACAACCAACCCCCCTGCACAAACCCATATTTACAATTTAAACCCAAACCACACAAACACCTCTAACTACAGGGGGGAAAGGAGGTTTTTGGCCCAGCAATGTGGATCTTCAAACATCTACATTTATGGTAGGTACAAAACTGTACTATGTTCTTCATCTCACATTGCTGCAGTCCTTACATATGGGTAGAATCCCAAAGCAGAGGAAAGGGGAAATGGAAAAACTATAAAATTGGGAGCTGCCAAAATGCCCTGTAAAATTGCAGTGGCAAATCCAGCCCTAGATTTAGAGTAAAGTGGAAGGTGGTAATGCTTAGAGAAAGTATGCACTGAACTCCAAGTAGCTGCCTCCAAAATATCCTTAGTAGCCACCCCCCTTAAAAAAGCTGTAGAAGTGGCAGTAGCCCTAGTGGAATGAGGCCTAATCCCAGCTGGAATCTCCTTACCATGATGGGAATAACAGAAAGCAATACAAAAACCAATCCACTTAGAAATAGTTTGCTTTGAAACGGGTTTTGCCCTGAGAACCAAAGAAAAAAACAAAAACGGGAACTCCCTGAACCCTTTAGTTCTGCTAAATCGAACTTTTTGGTATATTCAAAGTGTGCAAAATCTACTCGCCTTGATTTTGGGGGTTTTCATAAAAAGTAGGCTACTGAATAGTTTGGAATAAAGCCACACTAGAAACCACTTTAGGCATAAAGGAAGGGAGTAAGAAAGACACCCCATCCTTTGGAAAATTAAGAAACTCAACCCCCTAAGGGCCTGTAATTCAGAAACCCTTCTAGATGTAATGGCCAACAAAAAGCAGTCTTCCATGATAAATATTTCAACTCGGCAGTATGCAGGCTCAAAAGGTTGTAGAGTGAGTTTTCCAACACAAAATTGAGATCCCAAGCAGGAGTAGGAGCTCACGGGGGGACTTATATTCTTTGCCCCCCTAAGGAATTGCTTAAACAAAGGATGAGAAAACAATGGTGGGTCACAGTCATAGTGAGCAGAAATTGCTGCAGCATGAACCTTTATAGAGGGAGAAGGACAAACCTTTGTCCAATAACTCAAAAATATTGAAGAGCAACACTTAAATTAGGTTTAGAAACATCAAAGTCCTTTGCTGTACTCCAAATAAAAATCTCCCCCATTTATTCGTAACTTTCCCTTTTACTAGGCCTTTTGGCCTCCAAAATAACATTCAAAACTTGTTGTGGGAAACTGAGACCCCCCAGGGTTTAAAACAGAATATGCCAGGCCCGATGTAGAGAGTGAAGTTTGACATTGAGTAAATGACTGCCCCCTGAGACAGCAGGTGTGGGAAACAAGGCAAAGGCCATGGAGGCTCCCCGACAGACTTCTCAGTAATGGGTACCAGTGCCGAGGCCAATCTGGAGCTATTAAAATCATGGTTGGCTTGTCCTGTCTGACCTTCAGGGGTACCTTTGGGAGGGAGGCAGAGGTGGAAAGGCATACACGTGAAGATTGCTCCAATTGAATGAGAGAGCATCCACTTTCCAAGCTGTGGGATGAAACCTTTTTTGCAAAACTTTGGCAGCTGGTTTTTGTGGAGAAGCAACAGATCTATGTCTGGAGTTCCCCATAAAACTGTCAATTTCTTGGTACTAGAACAGGCTAGAATAAAATCCTAGGCCCCTTTCTGGTACAGGGACTGGCTGAATGGCCTATTTGGAGTAACAGAGAAATTTGCTTGTGAGCCTCTTTCCTATGTGCAGACGGATGGTCTGGGATGGCTTTGAAAGGGGCCAAGGTATGGAAATAAAACCTGTAACCGTGGTGAATGATATCCAAAACCCATCTGTCTTGAGTAATTAAATCCCAATTTTCTTTGAATAGAGACAGTCTTCCTCCCAAAGG